>NW_024425341.1:32425641-32905863 GCF_017311325.1 Ursus maritimus | reverse complement strand
GCTTTCCAAAGATGCTAGTCCTGTCTTTTTGTTTTATTTTGTTTTTGACAACAGAAAGAAAAGGTAATGCCTGAACATATTTCTATTTCTAGTGAAAAGACCACCCAGTGGATTCTGCCAGAGCCTACAAATGTTTGACAAATAACACTGTCAGAAGATAAGAAATAAGAGTATTATTGAAGAGACAGTCCTGTTCTCCGGAACCCCAGCTGTCTGGGGCCCTGTAAAAAGTGCTTGGACAGCCCTCCTCATCCTTTCACTTCTACAGCACTTACCCAAAAGTACCTGGAAACTTTTCCCTAGCTTTAGATCATCATGACTTCAGAAAGCAAATGTATCTGCTGTATTGCACGGTAGAATTACCTGTTACCCTTCCTCCTCAGTAAGAATTAGTAGCCGGTTACCATTACAACCACCTTAAAGGTGAGGCAGTAAGAATGGCATCCAAACTGCATAATAAGGTGCTCAGAAGAGATCAGAGCCTACCTCAACCTAAAATATTTGAAGCTTCTTCCAATTGGTTGTAAAACACGACACAGCCCGAGACTGAGTTGCAGAGTCACAAATCTCTAATTTTTCAAATGCCAAGCTCAGGGTTATTTGTTTGTTTCCAGCCCCATCCAGAGTTTCCAGCTGAAGTTTCAGTCGAGATTCACCACTCCCCACGCCACCCCAGACCCTCGTTCCCGTCCTTCTTCATTCCCAACTTGGCTCCCAGGTAGTTAGAGAAGCCTCATTTTCACTTCCCCCGGAAAGTGGGGACATTTCAGGGCTTCCCGCTCGCTGGAAGCCCCAGAGAATCTTCTCAGACACCTTCTCAGAGGACGCGGCGCCCCGCCACAAACCTGGGGATCACCCCGACCAGAGCCAGACGGGCTAGACTCCCTGCCCCCACTGCGCGCCCAGCCCCGGGGCTGCCTTTCTCGGGGAAGCCGCGAGCGCGGGGCTCCCCGGAACCGCAGAGCCGTGCCCAGCTCCTCCGGCGCGAGGCACCGGCGAAGTTCCCACCTGAGCAGGCAGCCTGAGGTGTCACACGCGAGGGAGGGGCGGGGACCGAGAGGCCGGGAACTGGGAGGCCAGACCCGGGGAGACCGCACGCCGAGGAAATGTTCCCGGGCCACCCCGGCTGGCCAACCTGCTGCCGCCTCCCCAAGCAGCGCGGGCAACCGCGCCGCGGTCCGCGCTGGCTGCAGCCCGCCCGCTCGCCCTCCCGCTCCCGGCGCCGCGGCGCGGGCACTAGGACCCCAGAAAGGAAGGAGGGCGCGCCGGCGGCGGCGCCGCACTTACCGCGCTCGGCTCGCCCGCGCCGCCGGCTCGCTACCCGGCCGCAGCCGCCGCGTCCACCCGAGCAGCGCGCACACACAGCACTTGGCCAAATTCAAAGGAGCCGGGCACGGGGGAGGGGGCCCCGCCGAGGGAGCGGAGCGTGGGAGATGGGGGAGGGGCCGGGAGGGGGCGAGAACAGCAAGTGTTACAACTTCCTTCCCTGCCCTCCGCCCGGCCGCGGCGGGCGAGGGACGCGGCGAGGGGAGGGCAGCGCGCGCCGGAGCGCCAATGAGTTCACTTTCTTTTTCTCCCCCGCGCTCTCCCCCTCTCCCTTCCCGCCGGCCCCTCTAAGCCTCCTGCTCGGCCGGAGAGGCCGGGCCGGAGTTTTCGGTCCTCGGCTGGGGAGCCGGAGGACGGTGGCGGGGAGGGAGAAGGAAGAGGAAGAGGAAAAGGTGAGGAGGCGAGCAGGGCGCCGTGCCAGGGAGCAGCATCCAGGACCTTAATTGTGTGACCGGGGGACGCGCCGGGCCGAGTGTGCCCGAGACAGGCGCGTACACGTGTCCGTGTGTGTGTGCGAGTGTGTGTGCGAGAGGAGAGGAGCCTACCATGCGCTTCCCCCGGTGCAGATCGCGGGAGAGCCCAATCACAGGGCGAGCTGGACCGAGCTGTGATCATTTATAATCCTGGACTCCTCCGCTCCGCCACTTGTCAAGATGACAGGTACTTTATTTCTTATTCTTCTTTATTCAAAAAAAGAGATTCCCCGTTTACGGCCTTTTTCTGTCAAATGGGATTTGCCGGACTGAACCACGTTCGCCGCCCCTCCCTTCTTCCCTCCTCCTGGCCGCGTAGGGTACGGGAAAGCTCCAAGGCTCCCATGCTGTGACCAATCAGTGCGTCTACTACTCTTGCCGTGATTTAGGGGTCATCCATGAATAACACTTCACGCTGATGAATGGCTCTTGCCTGCTTTCGGCTCTGATGAGGGGTCCGCCTGCCGCTGATTGCAAACACTAATGAACTTACAGCGCCATTTGAAATTCACACGCACCTACAAAGTGCAGGGGGTACGTGCGTGCCGGGGATGGGGGGGGTCTGTCCTTTTCTTCTCTGGGTCGCGGGGCGGGGTGGGGGGGGGAGAGGGACAGGGGGAGGGGGCGGGTAATTGCTTTGGACCAAAGTGGAAACACTTCTCTGTGTAATCAAACCTTTAACCTTCTTAGAAAACTACTTTTCTTGATCTTTCATAGGGTGGGCATTTCAGGTCAGCTGAGTCACCCGAAGAAGTAGGAGTGCAAGACACTGCCGGGAAGATGGATTCCGAGGCAGAAGGGTGTAATTAAGGATTTCCACTCTCGGTAGGCGGCTCGTCCTTTACAAGAGGCTCAGAAAATGACCTGCGCCTTTCCTTCCAGAGTGTCCTCTCGTCCGAAACTGAAAAGCGCAAATGACCTTCGCACGCGGGAAGGGGCTCTGAACACCAAGACTCCTTGCAAGCCCCATCTCGGGGCTGGCGGAGAACAAGTGTCCGCCCTCGGGTTCGAGCACCAGGACCTCCCCAACAAGCGCGCACTGGCCAGGGGGCGGATTCTGGAGTCCCCTAAAGGCTCCGCAACCCGCATTCTCCGACCCCCATCCCCCGTTCTCCCCTCAGATTAGCAGCCAAACGCCACCTCTGCCTCGACTTTGTTTGCTGTGGGAGGAAAATAAAAGTTTACTGCTCTCCACAAGATGCTGCCACTTCCTACTCACTTAAGTTCCCTTGGACACCCTCGCTCTTGACCCTCCAGCCCCAGCAGCCCCGGCTTAAGGGAAGCCGGCCGAGGCCGACTGAAGTTCCGGCTGCTCCGGAGTTTTGGAACACCCAATCCGCGACCTTCGCGGAGCCGCTCTCCGGCTCTTCGCCCCTCCGGACCCTGTTCCTCACCCAGCGGCAGCAGGGCTGTGGCGTGCGCATTTGGGGCGGACCAGCCCGCTGGGCTCCTCTCCCGGCGCCCTAGCGTCCCCCTCCCCGCCCCCCCCCCCCAGGAGTAGCTCTGAATTAGTTGCCCAGGCCTTAACTGGCCGCCGGCAGACTTGACCTAGGAAGCGTGGCAGAGGAACTAGTGAGCTCCCAGCCTTCTCATTCCATCTTCTACTTTCAACTTCAGAGCAGAGGATTCCAGCGACCTGCATCTAACGGGACTCGGGCTGGAAGGAAATACACCTGTATTTGTAACTACGTGCAGAATGATAAACAGACTAAACACTTTGAAAACAAAGAGCAATGCCTCCTAGGAAAGCCTGAGGCTTCATGACAGAGTTTCTCAAAGTTTTGGGGAGAACGGACAAGGAGAGTCCCTGAACTTGAATTAGTGTGCCCAGTCCCACCATCTGAGTTCCCGAAGTTGTCAAATGACCAACGCCCTCCACCTACTCGTTAAGAAATAACGGTAATGCGTGACCACCACGACCCTACTCCCGGGTCGCCAGTGACGCTAAGTACTACAGGCACATCTACGCAGCAGGAATCTAGAGTCGCCCTGGGGTGAATAAGTCTCTTTCCTGCTTTGCGGGGTTTCACACTTGGAAAAAAAAAAAAAAAAGGCAGTGAGGGCAAAAGAACGATTATTCCCCTCTCATTCTAGCAGTCCTCATTTTCTTAAGAAAACTTTTGAATTGTGGAGGTATACCCCAGACATTACCTGACAATCACACAAACTCCTTAAAATTTGCATCCCTGCTGTGATCAAAAGGAAACCTGAAGGGTATTTCATAAATCACCTTTGTGGCCCAGTTCCCACAAAAACATCTTAAGTGTTCAAAACTTTTCTGAGTGTCCATGTAACACTCCCCCTGGCTCTTTTGTACCTTACTATCTAGCAATACACACACACAAAAGAGAGAAGATACATCCTAAAGAGGCCAGGACAGAAGAACTAAATTGCTGGTGGAACAGGCAGGAGGTGGGGTGGGGGGAGTGGCATGTTTCTTCTTTTCAGCTCTTTTCTCTTTTCAGCCCTCATTATAGCTAAAGCTGGTAATGAGCATAGGAAACAATAGAACTCATAAAATTTAGAAATGGTAATAAATCTTGAAGCTTGTCTCTAGCCCAGCTCCCTGTTACATGATATTCAAAGTTTTTCAGTGTGAGGTGTTGGAACATTCACACTAATTGTATGCAATATAGACAAAATACTCTAGAACTCATTCACACAGCCCCGTGCACTGTTTGCCAGGCATGACTGGTGGACAAAGCGCGCAGGGTGTCCTCAACTACAGTGCCTGCGTAAGACGAAGCCCGAAATCAAGGCAGTTTATGCGTGCTAAGTTTGAGGCTTCGCGGGTTGGTTGGCTGTTTTTTTTTTTTCCCCCCTCCCTCACCAACAAAGAAGTTCCATCACTTGAGGTCGTTAGGAAAAGCTGATGTTGTACCATGCCAAACTATACCAGACGCTTTCTCCGCCGAATTCCTCCTTGGAAAGCAGAGAGGCAGCTCGCTACGTGACCACCAGGTTTTCTGCCTCGCTGAGCGGCTGTCATGGGAGGGCGGGGTTGGTGGGTAGCTCACGCCGGGCCCTCGGCTGCAATAAAAACTCGAGCGGGACAAGAAATGCAAGACGCGGCGGTCTGTTTTGCAAACCTCTGGCCTCTCACAGCAAACTCTGTCGGGCGCGGCTGGTAACTTTGCCGCGTTAAGGCAGCTGGTCGTGCACAGGGTAATGGGGCCGAGCTGGCGGCATCGCCCTCCCGTGGGGCCCCCTTGTCACAGTGATACGCTGCCCTCCGAAAAAAAAAATGTTGCCGATCTCCCCTTGCAGCCCCCACCCCTGGAAATGCATGCCCGCGGCCCTTGCAAACCTCTACAGGACGCTGGGGAGGAAGATAATGGACCGGACCACTTTGGGATTAGGAAGGAACTGACCGTGCCCGCAGGACTGAGGCGGGGTGGGAAAGGGACCGGCTCTTTGCCCTGCTGCGGAGGCTGGGCACACAGCCCCTGTTACGCCGCTCCATCGGCTCCCCACCTCGGGCGGGGGTCGCTCCCCACTCGGAGGTGATGCCTATCCATTTTAGTCAACATCACGTAAGCCTTCCCTGGAGGCTGATGTTTTGGGGACTGTCAGTTTTCTCCTTCTGTCCTCAAGGTCCAGCCTGAATCCGCCAAGAGGCTGGGTGGCAGCTGTTCCCGCCTCCCTCCCGTGGGGAGCAGCGGGTCTCCGCAGCCGCTTCCTCCTTTGACAGGCGGGGCTTTCAGGCGTGCAGAAGGGGAGCACCGGGTCAGGCAGGTAGGAGGCTCTCCAAGGAGGCTCGTGGGCACCGCTCCACTTCACGGGCTTTCTTTGGACTTGGTACATCTGCTCTAACAAACTGAGGCAAGAATGGCCTGACTGTAGGGCTCAAATCGGGCTGCAACCTCTCCCACCCCAGGGGTTCTAGGCACTGACAAGGAAGAGGGGAAAGGACTGAGGGAGCCATAGTGTAGACACTCAGATCTTCCCTCTGACCCTTTGAAAAGACCAGGAAAGCCAATAATCTATATACTTCCAAAAGGAGGGTATGTCTCAACTGAGAACAGTAAGTGACGAGCAGCTTAAAACAGAGGCTGAAGGCTGGCAGGCAGGAGAAGAGGGTGATTCCTAGGCACTTGGAGTGTGCTGGTTAAACAAATCACTTGGCATGTAGCCAACCATTAACCTGGAACAATTTACAGCACTAGAACTTCACTTTTACACAGAAGTCTCGCAAGTAGCTCTAAAGTTATTATCAGGGGGTTGTTGTTTCTTCCCCTGAGAAAATAAGCAACTTATTTCCCTTGGCTGTTAGGTTGAGGGAAACTGTAAAACAAATATTCTAATTTGATCACTGATCAAGTCATAAATTAAATGACTATTGGTGGTAGAAAATATGCTTTCGTTACCTTAATTAAAGCAAGATAGGCCTCTCTCAAAGCACATGCACTTTGGAGCTACCCAGTGAACTGGTGATGAGACAAACCAACCTTTAAATGGGACCGTGCTTTTCCAGTACATTGGTTTGTGTTACGCACTGCATAAACAGAGCCTCCTCGTGGCTCTGACCTTTGGTGAAAAGGCATTTGTGAGCCCAACCCAACTGCCGACTTGGTTTTGTTTCAGTCAGGTAGAACACCCAGTTCCTTGAAGGATTTTGAACACAGAAACATCTTTTCACATGGGGCACTTTCAATTTTGTTTAACGCCACATAACGTGTTTAAAACGTGCCACATTATTCTGCGCTGAAAGATAAAAACCTTTATAATTAATAGTTACCATGGAGTGCCCTTTAAAATCTGCCATCTTTTCTATGGACAGCTTTTTGGTAAGCAATACTCTACTTACTGTATACAGTATATACGGCATACGGTGTATTTAAGGCACACACTAGCTGCTGGCAAGGTTTTTAAATTCATGACAGGACAATTTTGTTAATAACACGATGTCCTTTAGATGTTTTGGGATCCAGTCTATAAGCTAACTTGTAGACATAGATTAAAAACCTAGCCATCAAGTGACTACATTCAGTTGTAGACCCACTGAGCATCTTCTCACTTCCTGGAAGTGTCCTACTCTGTCCTCCCTTTGCTGCTTCCTGAGTCTGGGGTGTCTGGACTCTCAGCCTCTGGAACACCTATTTATTAAAGCACCCACTAATGATACTTCCTCCCCCCCCAAGAGCTTCCATAGTATTTTCTGCATGTAATCAACGATGGCACTATTTTATTATAGGGGCCTTTTGCAATAGCTCTTCAAAACCACAGGGTCCAGCACAAAGGGCTGCCATACAGCGGACGTTCATTTAGTGGTTGTTGAATGAATGCGAGAATGCATGAATAAAATATTTTCACCCTATTCAGTCATTCTGACTTTTGTTTTTTTTAAGGATAGGTCATAAATAAAAATGACTTCAAGAATATACTTATTAAGTATGCTTTCTACTTTTCTGTCTGTCCCTTTTTTAATGGCACATCGTTTAAAAATTCTAGTTATGATATCAAGCCACATCAATACACCCCTGAACTTGGTTGACTTCTGAGACACGCAGTTTGAAGTAAAGACAAAAATAATGGGGAAAAGCAAAGAGATTGCAAACATTGTGTCCCTCTTTTTCAGTAAGATGTAGCACAGACGGAAATTTGGAAAAATTGGTAGTAAGCCCCTATCAAATGCAGATACTCTAAGTATGTTCTAGTAAATATGATACTATGACACCCTTATTGTTTACCAAATTCCTTTGGACTTTTAATGGTAAGAAGCGTAGAGCCTAAGATGACTGCTTTTCATTTCTTCAAGACAAGCGTTCAGCTGGTATTGGGGAAACAATCTCTGTTTGTCCCTGTCTGCTCAGGAGGACTGTTTCTAATTGGTCGGGCATGGAATTTAGTTGGAGATGTGTATGCAGCAACCCAAGCGCAGAGCCTGTGTGCTTTGTAAAGTGATAACCATATGGGCCTTATTTGAAACATTTGAGGATTTTCGACATTAACCTGGGTTAAATTGAGCTATAAATTCAACTCAAATGTATACGTCCTGACAAATTCATCATCACTTTGGATAGATCCAATCCGTGCTCCCCTCAGATTAATAAAGATGATGACCGCTTATCACGAATACGGAGGTTCGTAGTGATCAAGTACCATAATGTTGTACTTTGCACTGTTTAAATGCAAATTGCCCATATTAAGCAGACATTTTCTACTGTTATCACTTTCAGTAGAATGGAAATGTTTAAAAATGATCTCTGGGTAAAGAAAAAGATATATAGTCAAACCTATTTCCTCTTACACAATTTTCAAGTGCACTTCGCTATCATCATGAAGATTTAATTAAGCGAGCTCAGCCACGCTAAAAAGCAAAGCGGCTGGAAGTTACGACCTACGGAAACATATTCAGGACTTACACAAAATAATTTATTTGCTTTTCCTCATTTAGGGATCCGCACAATCACGGAAGGTTCAAAACACAACAGGCTTCTAGAGCTTCCTTCTCCTATTTTTGAATATCAAATTTAGAGCTCACACTTTGTTACACATAATAGTACTGAGTTACGGATGTTGATGGTCCTTCCCTTGCAGCTTTAAATTGCCTTGAAAAAGATACAGTTTCTTTAATTAAAAAAGCTGCACAGAACTAATCCCTCTAGCTGAAAAAAGAAAAGTTTTAAGCAATCTCTTTCTGCTCTGAGAGAGAAAGGCAGACAATACCATAACAGATCAGAAACATAAGCTATAGTGTGCAGCCAGGAGCACAGCAGGGAACTGAATACTGCTCCGACTGTGTCATTTTTTAATCCCCCATCCCAGTTTTCCCCGTCTGACCTCATGCTGAGATGAAGTTATCACAGAAGACAGCTTTACTCTCACCAATGAATCCAACCCTGGATCTGTATTATCCTTAGCAGATCAAAACACCGCTTTCATCAAATAGCATTATCTGCATAAAAGGCATGCAATTGCCCGATAATTTCACCCAAACTATGCTATTCATTTAAAGGACAAGAAGAGAAATGTAATTCATTCCTTTTTGGGGGGTGGCAGAGAAGAGTGAGACCTGGGGGAGAGCAGAGGCTGGAGAAGCTCACTTACCCCCTTCACCCATGGGAACTTTTCTGTTTTTAACACAAAATCCCAAGAAGGGGTCCATTTAAAAGTCCCCCTGCTTCTGCGCTTTAAGATTAATTGTTGGAGCAATTTGGTGCAGTTTGAGTGACAAAAGTGTAAGTTGTGTAGAAAACTGGCAGTGAGAAATTACAAAGCTTGCTGATGTCATTAGCCATGCTTCCCTGAACCCCAACAAAAACATCATATCCGGGAAAATTGGAGAAGCATAAGAATTAGCCGAACAATTGGATGAAGTTTAACACAACGTTGTGTGTAGAGGAGGGTTTCTTCCAGTAAGATCTTTCTAGGCATTATGAGAAGTTTGAATGCTTAGATTGGGAAGACAAAGACGTATTCCACAATTTTGGGTTGATATTGTGAAGAATATTCTTAAAATCTTAAGAGTAAAGACTAGCTGCCCCCCCTTTTTTGATTTAGAAAATACTTAGCCTCCTTCAGATTTTCTTCCCCATTTTTATGTTTAAACAGTGATCTCATTTGCATTGTAGATTGTATAAAATGTTATAATGGGCTTCTCTTTAATGGATCCTAGCTCCTTATTGAATGACATCAGTTGTTTTGCTCAAGGTATCATGATAGGTTAGAGCAATCAGACAAAACCATTTATGTCAAGTAAATGGAATTACTAAGAAGTACTCAAACTCTGTTGTGGGTGTGGGTGACCTATTAGGTGTATGTTAATATTCTTATAAGATGCATTACTCACCATAATTTTAATGATTTAGCTTGAAAATGTAAATCATCTGCTCAGTGCTTTCTGAATTTACTCTGTAAATTGACCCTGTAAGAAACCCAGCTTAATCCCTACCTTCCATCACCCAGACAACATCTACACACAGAAATGTGTAAGACAAACAATCGGAACTGCTTGAAAAAAAGAACAACACTCAAATGCTTCAAATCGGAGGCTAGAAATACTCCTGGGAATTCATCAGACAGGTGAAGGGGCAAGAATTTTCCCTCGAAAGAAAGACACTGGCTCTGCAAGAAATTAACCATGGCACCATTATTTGTCATCATTGGCATTTTAATTACATGTACGTATTCTCCAAAGCATTTAAGTATAATTAACAAATAGGTATTTTTTCCACACCAACTTCCTGCAACTACAACCCAATACCGAAGTGCTCCGAGGCCAGGAGTCTAGGTAGATATATGGTCTGCTCAGTAGTAAAGTTCGCATTCATGTTTCCAAAATACAGCTTCATGACATACAAATTATCTTAAATGCAATGTGATTAAGCATTAAACTATGGCATTTCCTTGAATTAAATGACAGTACTATTTTCATGTCAAACTTGATTACAAGAACCAGCTTCAAGAACCAGCTTTCAGAGGGAACTGTTTAAAATCCCAAATCATTAACAGATCATTTAGGGTTCAGGCTCACAAAACTTCTTGTCTGTGAAATATCAGCTAAAGACATGTAAGCAGAGGTGAGCTCACCTTCTGCGCGTGCGTGTGTGTGTCTGCGCATGCGCCTGTGCGCGCGCGCGCGCGCATGACTGATTTCAGAAGTCCCATTTCCGTCTGAACATTCCAGGAAAGCAAAGCTGTTTACATCACGGATTCCGCTGCTACTCTCACATGCACATTCAGGATACAGTTCATGCTCAGACCCTCTTTTCTCAAAATAGCAAGGCACCCCATGGACCACTGTACCCACCTAAAGTGGAGATCGTGAGACACAAGGCTTCCTTAAGACTTCAGAAAATTTAAATACATACAGGATTTTGACATTGTGTGTCTTCTTTATTTTCACTCCAAGTCTGTGTTTGACTCAGAACTGATTTCTCTAAGAGACTGAAACTGGATCAGTCATAAACCCAGATTTCACGAGTAAATTAGATCAAATTCATGTGAGTTTGTGTCTGGAAGGCTAAGCAATCATCTTCATGGGTTGTGGAATTGTTGATTTGTTTGTATGTTTGTTTCAAAGATGGAACTCAAGATAACACTACTTTCAGAGTACAAGCTTCCCAAATGGGGCACGGAAAGGTATTTCTAACAACATTTTGGGTATTTTTCTGGCTGAGACTTCAGTGTACGTGGCTTACACTGCACTAAGACAGTAAACCCTGGTTTGCTCTGCGGTATGAAAAATCCCTAAAAGAGAAGAGTTGTAGATTAAGGGCATGAAATGGCTAAAGGATTCAGGTTGGAATAAGCAAGTTCTGACAGGCCATATGATCTGAGTTTTCGTCATTCTGAGGAAGATGTAGCTGTAGGTTTTTGTTTGGTTGAGGGAAAAATCTAAGAAGCCAGGCATTTCTCAAGCAGACTGGGAGAAGAGTCCGGGCTGACCACTGGAACCATCCAAACTTCTCTCTGTTTACCTAACACTTTTTTTCTAGCCCTTGCCTCCAGATCCACCAGTTTTAATCCGCAAAATCTATGAAAGACCAGGATGTACCTTCCCCTCTTTTATCCTTGGATAAGATATCTAGGAGGAGGAAAAAAAAAAAAAGTAGGCCATGAGAAGATTACGAGCTAAGAGTCTATAAAAGAGAGGAAATTGGCAGAGAGAGAATCTGAGTTAGAGGAGAAAGAAGGGAGAACCAGCTTAAACTGAAGATAAACCACAAGAATGCTGGAAAGAAGAGAGTGTGTGTGTGAGATTCGTAGGTTAGAGTCATGGTTTAATGGAGTTCTGCATCCACCTTCGGGACACTGATGAGTGAGTACTGAAAACTTGCCTCAAGAGTTTATAGTGTCACTTAGAAGCTACATTTAAATCAGGCCATGGTATGAGTAATATTTATTTTCAAATTTATTAGAAATCAACATTTATTATACTCTGCAGGAGATTTTGATAATAAAGAAGTTCTATATTAAAATGTGAAGATTGGAGCGCTTGGATGGCTCAGTCATTAAGTGTCTGCCTTCGGCTCAGGTCATGATCCCGGGGTCCTGGGATCGAGCTCCATATTGGGCTCCCTGCTCAGCGGGAAGCCTGCTTCTCCCTCTCCCACTACCCCTGCCTGTGTTCCCCCCCCCCCGTCAAATAAATAAATAAAATCTTTTAAAAAATAAATAAAATAACATGTGAAGATTATCTTGATAATAAACAGGGTGACAAAATCTATGGTAGTCCTAGAGCAACAGTGTTCTAATTGCGACCTTTAAATTACCTGTATCAGAATCACCTGGGAGTTCTTAATAACATGTACATTCCTGGGTCCTACCCTAGCTCTATGGGATCAGAATCTCCAAGGACGCAACCACTAAATTAACAATTTTAACAAGCCTTCCGGAGTAGTCCTATTTGCAGGGAAGTTTGAGAAGTATTGCCCAGGGTGCAATATTTTGCATAAAGCAAACAGATATTTCAGTTTTTACCATAAGCCTATTAAAGAGATGTTGTTGCAAATAAATGTAGTCAAATTATTTTCAAAAGCGATGCATTTCCATTTAAGGAAGAAACCAAAATTCACAATATTGAGAGGGTGAGAATATCCGTCTGAAGAAATTCAAGCTGAAAATTCAGTGACACTTCAAAATAAGATCTTGAATCATTCTTTCTAAGAGTAGTAAAATCAATAACTTGTAAAGTCAAATAGAATTTTCAATTCTTTTCTGTAGTTGGATTATTGGGTACAAATTTTTGCTGACTATATTGTTCAATAGCATATGTATGAGACCAAACTTATGTAGATTTTGAATGAAACTTTAAATATGTATTAGTTCTATTTATTACTGAAAATTAAACAGTTCTTTGTGTGAGATGGTATAGGAACTGACTCAACATGTGTAGCTTTTAGCAGAAATTATATATATATATAAATATATATATATATATTTAATTTTTTTTTTTAAGTTAAGAGCTAGGAGAACAATGTCACCAAGATGGCCACACAGGTTATTCCTGACTTCACTCTTCCTCACAAGAACAGCTAACAACTATTCAAGAACAAGATATCACTGAGTGAATTCTAGAACATGGAGGCAGGGGGGTAAGGCTAAGTCCATCTAATAAGCATGACCATGGAGCCCATTCTTCAGCCTCATTTGGGTAGAGAACCAAGCCAGAGTATTATCCAACTCTTCTCAGCCAGTGGCACACCCCCATATCCTCATCCTCAGAGCTCAAATAGTTCCCTGCTCCAAAATAGACCATAATAGCAGGACTCACTGGCCCAAGGGTATTACTGTAGACAAACCTAGAATCCAAACCTAGGCTGACTGGTGAAGGACCATTTCTGTCAAAGAAAACCTGTAACATCTGGAAGAGGAGCTCCATCACTCAAATATACAGATAACCAAGGTAAGGAATCAAGTTATCATGAAAAATCAGGTAAATATGACACCACCAAAAGAAGCTAATAAAGCTTCAATAATTGACCCTAAAAAAATGGAGATCTATGAAGTGTCAGACAAGGAATTCAGAATAATCCTCTCAAAGAAATTTAGTGCATTACAAGAAAACACAGAGAGACATTAAATGAAATTAGAAAAACAAAGCATAAACAAAATGAGACGGTCATCAAGGAAATAGCAACCATCCAACACACACACACACACACACACACACACACACACAGGGATCCTAAAGTTGAAAAATACAATAACTGAGCTGGGAAATTCAACAGTGAGTTTTAAAGGTAGACTCAACCATGCAGAAAGATCAGTGACCTGGAGGATAGGATATTAGAAATCACCCAATCAGAGGAGAAAAAATAGAAAAGAATGAAAAAAAGAGTGAAGAAAGCCTATGGATTATGGGGCACAATGAAAAGGAACAATATTCACATTATGGGACTTCCAGAGGAAGAAGAGAAAGGGGTAGAAAGCATATTTAAAGCCATATAGCTGAGAATTTCTTGAAACTGGGGAGAGAAAGGGACATCCAGACCCATGAGGCCCAAAAGACCCCAAATAGGTGAACCCAAATAGGGCTACACAGAGACATATTATAATTAAATTGTTAAAGGTCAAAGATTCAAAGAAAGAATTTCAAGAGTAGCAAAAGAAAAGAGAGAAGTTACATACAAGGGAGTCCCCATAAGGCTACTGGTGGATTTCTCAACAGAAACTTTTCAGCCCAGGAGAGAATAGGATGATATGTTCAAAGTATTGGAAGAAAGTAACTGTCAACTAAGAATCCTATACCTGGCAAAGCTGTCCTTCAAAAACAAAGGAGGAATAAAGACTTTCCCAAACAAACAAAAGCTGAGGTAGTTCATTATCACCAGACCTGCCTTACAAGAAATGCTAAAGAGAATTCTTTGGGTGGAAGTAAAAGAATGCTTTAATTAACATCGTAGAACCACAAAAAGGTAGTGTAAATCTCCCAGGTACTGATAAATATATAGTCATAATAGATTGTGCATATAGTAATAGTGGTACATAAATCACTTACTACTCTAGTTTAAAAGTTAAAAAAAGAATGTAATAAAATAATTATAATTACTATAATCTGTTGTTAGTTATACAGTATAAAACAGTAATAACTTAAAATTGTAACTAATAAGCCAAAATGTGAGGGGGAGAAGTAAAGGTGTGAAATTTACAATTTCTGTTGTAGTAAAGTTGTTATCAGTTAAAGTAGGGTGTTACAAGGTCAAGATATTTTATGTAAGCATCACGGTAACCACAAGGGAAATTTTTGTAGTTATTATACAAAAAAACCCCAGACCAAAACAAACAAACAAACAAACAAAAAAACACAACAAAGAAATCAAAGCAGGATAAGAAATAGGGAACAACGAATCTACAAAACAACCAGAAGACAACTAACAAAATAGCAATAGTAAGTCATTACCTAGCAATAATTACTTTAACCATAAATGGATTAAATTCTATAACTAAGAGACACAGAATAGCGGAGTAGATTAAAAAAAAAAAGATCCAACAACATGCTATCTACAAGATACTTTAACCTTAAAGACTTGTAGACTGTCTGTGAAAAAGTGGAAAAAGGCACTTCAAGCACATCGTAACCAAAAAAAAGCTGGGGTAGCCATACTTATATCTGACAAAATAGACTTTAAACTAAAAATGGTAAAAGGAGACAAAGAAGGTCATTATATAATGTTTAATAAATGGTGTCAAGAAGATATAAGAATTGTAAATATTTATGTGCCCAACATTGGAGGAAGGGAGTCAAAAGGTACAATCTTCCAGTTATAAGTAAGTAAGTACTAGGGTTGGAATGTACAACATGATGACTATAGCCAACACTGCTATGTAATATACATGGAAACTTAAGTGAGTAATTCTTAAGAGTTCTCAACACGAGGGAAAAAAATTCCTTTTTTCTTTTTTTTCTTTCTATTGTATCTATATGAAAAGATGAATGTTGGCTAAACACATTGTGTTAATCATTTCATACTATATGCAAATCAAATCAAACCATGCTGTATACCTTAAAGTCACACAGTGATATATACATCAGTTATTTCTCAACGAAACTGGGGGGAAATTAAGAGCTTCATTTGGAAGCTACGCATTTAAAGGTCAGCATCCCACACTATTTCTGGGATAGGTTTCAGAAGTATTTCTCAGATTAAAAGTCTTTAAGTTTTAATGTATATCATTATTTCTACCCTGCCAACATCACTTCCTTCTCTGAAGGATGTGACTTTTAACGAAGTGCTATTAATATATGAAGGATGTGATGTTGTTTTCCCTTACATTACAAATTGAAAGTCCTTATTGCAGATAGTGGGGAAAACATTAAAAATAAGTCTTTTATGTCATCTTTACTGTAATTATCACTAGTATACCTGGTCCTCTTTCTCCTCTGCCTCCTCCTCCTGACTCACTGTGCCCGCACACATTCAGACAATGTGCTCAGCATGTAACATGCATTAGCTCACATAATCCTCACAGCAAGTTCAAAACTAGTTACTATTATTTCCCCCATTTTAAAGATGAGTAAATTGAATAGTAAGCAATTTGTCCAATGTAAATGGAGGAGCCAGGATTAATAAGCTTGATTCCAGACCCCAAACACTTAATAAAGACATATACTTCCTCTTTATCGGAAATAGAAATAGAATCAGTTCTGATTATAAGTTAGTTTACCTTTCGTTTTATTCTTTTTTTTTTTAAGTAGGCTCCATGCCCAGTGTGGGGCTTGAACTCATGATCCTGAGATCAAGAGCCAGATGCTTAACCAACTGAGCACCCAGGTGCCCCAGTTAGTTTCCCTTTTATACACCTATATAAAATCATATACCGACAGAAATAGAACCTTGAGCTTAATGAAAGAGAATAACCTCTTTAAAAAATCTCAACATGACCCTAATGAGGATTTCACAAAGGTGACATCTTTTTGTTGCTTGAGTCTGTTTTTGAGAAGATAGTTATTTTACAATGTGAAAAAACTGAACTTGACAAATCTTTAAGTCTTGTTTCACAGCAAGATTATTCATCTTTCCGTATTTTATGTGTTGTATAGATTTAAAGTAAAATTGCCCCCAATAGGACATATTTCACAATTCCCCTAGCTATTTCTCTAAACAAAAATAACTGCAACCATCAGTACATATTTTAAAATGATGGTTTAAGGCTTAAGTTGCAAAAGGTTTCAGTTCCAGAATGATGGTTCTCTCTTCAATAATCTATGCAGGATAGAGTTACATCACTGTTTTAAAGAATGGATATAGTTTTGGGATGATAAACCTTTGTGACTCTGATACAACGTTTTCAGGGAGGCTGTTGCCATTCCAGTGGCCTTTAGCTTGCAGAGGTTGGTAATCCTCTTTAAAGGACAGGAAAGTTAAGCAGAGTGAATTGTAAGCTCACTGCTCCTTGAAATTACAAATCATTGAAAAACTGTCCATGAGAACACCTTCGGGAGTAAATGTGGATAATAATGGTTTATATGTGGTTGCAAAACAATAATGAATCTGTCTAATCAATTGTTCTGAACAGCAATAGATCACAGTGGAAAGAAAAATACACATCCTTATTGACCCCTTGTGCATTCTGTTAGTTTTCATTCCTGTGACTTTTGAATGGTTTCCTTTTATATTTAATCATGCAGTAACAGATTAACCCTAAAATTATTACCCATAGCTCTTCTTAAAGGCAGAATTTAATGTAAACAACCAAAACTGCAGTCGAAAATAAAACCATTATCTTTGCTTCTTTATGGATATAATACCTTATGATGGGAAAGTTATTTTAGAAAGGACTGAGTAAGAACAAACATTAATTGGAAGAGAAGTGAACCATGGCCTGATCTTACTTTATTAATTTTGATTATCTTCATAATGGATGCATATTAGTACAGATAAACATATTTCACTGTGATCTGTAATTACAGATAAACTATTATATGATTGTTCTGGGCACATTAGTTTCACATGTTACGGACATGCCGTATGCTCAGAGTTAAATTGTAGAAAAATAACTCCTCTGTCTGCTCTTCACTCCCTCAACCCCCACCCCCTTTAGATTTTACATTTCTGTTAACACGTTCATGTAATAAAGAACTAGTGAAAGGGTTAGACTAGTTTATGAAGACGATCATGGCCTAAAATCCACTTGATAAACCAACGATCGCTCTCATCACCAACACATCGAACTATCTGTCAAGTAACAATTTCATATCATCCTGGGGTTAAATTCACCACACAAGAAGTAACAGAAAGTCCTCTCTATATCTGTTTATGGCATAAGATATTCTGAGAATCAAATGAAAAAAGCAATTTTAAGTTTTAAAAGGTCAGAGTTTATTATTAATATCTTTCATTTACTGAGCAATTATTCTTTCGTGCAACTCATGTAGCAAAAACCAAAACAAAGTATTTCAGTCTATAGGGTTAATATGATAATTTGTGTGAAGTGATGCTACAGTCTTTCAGCTTTGTCTTAATCTTAAACATTTCTTTAATACCATCTGCACAGAGCTAAAGGCAAAACAAAGCAAACAGGAGTGATAAACTGGTTTTCTCTTCTTGTAATGATATATTATGTTGAGCCCTCCACGCTCATTCAACAACTCCTTTCAATTAGTGATAAAAATGTGCCACCTGAGTGAGTGCAGTGTCTTGGACTAGGGAAGTACACGTCTCAAAAAGTGGCCAACATAGCATTTCATATGAAGCCACACTATTACTCAAACACCTGCTACGACATTTTGGTGACAGTTAACACTGTATGTCTGAGTATTAATCAGTTAGAAAAAGCAATGTGATTTGTATGTCTGTGACTTTGATCAATGTAATCTTACTGGTATCGATCTGCTATGGGTTATCTTTTTGATATCAAATTTTGGTGAGAATACCAGCAAAGGAATTTTTTTTCATGTTTATTTAAAAAGCTGCTTTGCAGTTTAGTATTTTAATTCAGTTAAATCTTTATCTCGAAGTGCCATCATTTCTTTAATTATGATAAGTAACTTGTCCGCAGATATGAAAATCTGGATTCTGATTAAATTGTACATTATTTTTATAAATATGATTTCTCAGTCCTCTCCCTCTTTTTGAAGTATATTTAAGAAAAAAGTTTGTTTGCTTAAACTTAGAAAAATAATACAATCTAATTGCAGTGGTGAACTATTCTGATTATGGTTTTATTTCCTTGAAATATTATGACTAGATTAGAAATTTTACCATAGGACCAACAGTAGCTAACTCAAGATAAATGTGACTATTTGGAGATACCCACAAATACGTATATATATCCATGTGTGTGTATCTATCTGTGTGTAAGGCTAGATAGATAGATAGATAGATAGATAGATAGACAGGTGTTTATAGCTATATTTCTAGAACAGTTTTACAGTTAACTATTGTTTTTAAATAAACTAAGCTAGCCCAGTCTCTTGGCAGCATAGGGTCTCTTAAGGAAGATGCTTTAAAAATGCTACAACTGAGAATCTTTAGCATTTTCCTAAGACATTTCCATGTATTAAAGAATCAGGGCAACATAGAAAATTGTCCATCTGATTTCTTTGTAGGTCTCAATTGTCAAAAGGCTTTTTTCAGCAAATATAAAGTAAAATTCTAACATTTATGAGGGATCCACTCATTGATCACCCTTTTCCAGTTATCTGTTCTTTTATACCTACGGTTTTTAATTTCTGGGTTTTTCCTAATGGATAACATATTATACTGTTTCAAACAAGGTGGTTCTGCTAATAATTTCACTCACTCTATTTTGGAATCTTTTGATCACACACAATATTGTACTTCGTAAATTTTGATTTTTTTTTTCACTCAAGAAGCAAGAATTCTGAAGTGAGTTATGAAAAATATTGGACAATACAGACTTGTGGTGCTCTAAAAATAGTTATGTCCATGTTTGCCTTTTCTTTGTATTACACATTATGGAATATAAGTAGGTTTCCACATTTGTAACATAAGTGTCCTAAGCTCAAAATATTTATGCTTAACAAAATATATCCACTGCTTACGGCTTTGTTTGACTATTTCCATTAGCAACTCTTTTTTCACATGGTATTTATTATGTGAATTCAAAATGACTGATAGTTATATACTTTGTGGAATGTTAGCTGTCACCTGGGAATATAACCCTTATTCTCATCTTTTCCACATGCTTTGTTGTCACAGATCTTTCTGGGTAACCTCAAATTAAAGCATTTTCCTCCCTCATGACCTGTTGCTATTTTTTTGTAATGTGAATAATTGGGATGACAGAGTTAATTTGTGTATGAAGATATGAGGGAAAAAGTCATTACCCTTAATTCAAATTAATTGTTAATTTTGTGAACTGGATAGTAAGAGTTAATGAATTTTATAATGTCAAATCAAAGCTAATTTTTCGAGTTGATCTTACCAGTTTTTCGAGGTTTAAAATACTGTGAGAAATGAATTGAAAAGTAACAATTATTGCTTGATGATAAATTTAGAAAAATAGTCAATTCAAGGCATATATATACTTTAAATCAAGATTTCCAAAATTCTGAAATTTACTAAATAGATTCTTATTGTTATACCACAATGTTATGTCTCATTTTGGATATACAGAAGGAGAAAAATAAGTTCATGTTGAATTATTTTCATTAAAGAAAACTTGAATCTCAACAGGCAGGAGGAAACAAATAAAGGGATATTTAAAGATGGTAGAAAAGGTAAAAGTATATTAAAATGCAAATTTTATTAATGGTTCTTCTACTAACAGCATAACTATAGTTGGTACTAAAAAATGTCTACGTAGAAGAAAAAAATAAATAGATAACAATCATTATAATAGGGAAATGAATTATCATATAAGAGGGATTTTGAGAATTTTTCTACAGATTTATTCAATGGCGCTTTTGACCTAAATGAAAAAATAATTAAAGCATTATTCATAATACCACTTGGTAATGTGGACTGATGAACTATATTATAAAACATTACTGTAATCCTAAATAAACCTATAATTCTTCACACTATGTATTATTGGGTTCAAGTCACTGTAATATATATAAGCTGAACTTTCTGCTTAAAGCTGCCTAAACTTTCTAAAAACAAATTAATTTTTTTCACCAAGGGCAAATATTCATTTAATAACTTAGAGCTGATTTATTTATTATACATATCCTGCCTACTTTATATTCAATTTTCTTACTATTCAAATTTGGTCACAGTAAGATATGCTTTAGCAAAAGAAAACTAAGAAAAGCAAGAGTATTGCAGGTTTGTTTTTTTTTTTCCACCCCTAGGTAATATTCTTTTCTGAATATTCTAGTTTGCATGCTATATAGACTATGTAATATTTAAAACCAAATTTCAAAAGCTCTGCTTACTTGATGACTTCGTTTTTAAAAAAGAGTATTTCAGTAAACTTTGTCCTGCCTCTGGAGAACAGAGCTCCTTTTTAAAATGCAGCAAATAGTTTCGGCATGATCTTTTCCTTTATGTTTTATTTAAAATGTTAATGGAGTAAATCCACAATTCACATAATTTATTTTGAAACACTTTTGTGCAGAATAATGCATTGTAAGAACAGTGATATACAGGCAAGTTCTCTTAAAGAACATGCATCAATTCAGTTCCCTTTTGAAGCATATTGCAAATGCCCTCTAACAGGGCACAGCAACATTACATAAATCATCTTATATGAAAAATTAACATGACATCAAATATTTATAAATATTAATGTGTATGTTAATATAACCAAAGCTGTAACAAACAATCATAACCTTGCCAAGTTTCCTAGGACAGGCGCCGCTGATAATGATATCCATTATCTCTGGAGGAACGCACAATTATGAAAGTTATACACAGGATGCTATGTTCTTAGCTGCTTTTAAATTTATCCATTAAAAATCTACCTTATATATAATATTAACCCTTTAGGCGCACATTCTTAAGAAACAGAAAGGCATCGCACGTGGGTAAATATTTTTGAAATCATTTTTATTTAGTCATGTACGTGAAAAGTCCCTGATTTTTCATATGATTTGGTGCATAATTGCAGTATATGGTATCCTACCAATAAATTCACTCGCACTGATTTCATTAACATGTGTTTATTACCACATATGCATTTAAATGTGTATATGCTGTGTCTTGTCTGAGAAAGGCACTCTTTGTAAAGAGGGATTGGTGATTTGTGGCTCTGAAATGTAAGATGCTAGCTCTATTCTGCCCGGGAAAGCTCTCTTTGGAAGAATCTGTGTGGAGAATGTGGTGGAATGGTAAGTTCTTGGGCCTCCCTGTGTCCGGGGGTGTCAGATCTATAGGTAGAATTTTTTATCAGACTTTATGGGTCATGGGCATGGTCAGCCAGGCAAAGTTTTGTTTGGGATTCTTTTTGCAGGTTCAACTCTATGGTTAATTTCATCCACAGACATTAAAACTAAGTGATTTCAGATGAAAGGGGAAAAAAAGCTGCCATTTTATATACTTGCATAATGTGCAGGCCCAGCCAAAGGATTTTCATGGGCAAAGCAAGAAGATTACTTCATTTTAGGACAAATATACTTTCAAATTGAAAATGGTTTGCTTCCCTGAAAGAGAGCTCAGTGAGAAGCCTCCTGGATCCACCTGACTAAACCTGTTGCCCAAGCTAGGACGTTCTTCATGTGAAAGCACCTGCCTTCTATTTCCAGTCTGATTCCTTGATATTACAAATAGACTTTTTTTGTGTGTGGTATTGGACTCTAGAGAGAATCTGCTGGATGTCATTTAGGCCAGGGATGAGGTTTGCCATGAGTGTGCTGGAGAAGTATGGAACTGTGTTTTCATTTTACAGTTTTGTGTCCGGCTCCTGGGTCTGGAGTTGAGTTTGGGGCATTTTTACTCTGGGTAACAATGCTGACTCAACCTATTTTATTTTCTGAAAAGCTAACTATGGAATAAATAATGTCTCAAGTGGTGAAAAATGCCACTCAAAATTATCTTACAATTAGAGATGCATTTTATTGCAAATCTTCAAAAAAAATATGATCGACTCTAGGTGGTATGTTAAGCCTAATACACATTCAGTACTGGTTACTTTAATCAGATAAAAGATCAATAATTAACAGGTATCATTCTTTAGTGGGTCAGAATTTTGAATGGGATGCAAAGAAAAAGGGTGAATTTGCAGGCTAGACCTTTCTTTGTCACTTAGTAACTAAAAATTTCTTTAGACATAGTCTTTCAAATCCCCAAAATATGTTACCATATTTTACTATCGGGAATTTTACCCTTTTGTCAATATTATTAAATCACTTATTTTGGGCCATTATCCTAAAAGTGTGGTTATTTCTTGCATCTTAAAAAAATTGAAACAACAACAAAAAGTCCTATCTTGATTCCCCTGCTAGCTCAGCCTCTTTTTAATTAATTTAAGTTTAGTTAATTAATTAATTAATTAATTAATGCTCTCTCTGCAGGAAAAATCCTTACAGGATTGCCTATACTTGATGTCTCCAAATGTTCTACTTCCGTCTTCCTTAAATGCAATCAAGGCTTTATTCTTGCTGTTTCAAGAAACCAATCTAGTCAAGGTGACCAAAGATCTCCACATTGCTAAATCCCAAGGTCAATTCTTAGTTGTACTTGAGTCTGCCTGCAGCATTTCACACACTTTACCACCTCCCACTGCTTGACAGATTTTCCTCTCAGGACACCATATTCTCATGATTTTTTTCCTACTTCCTGGGCCACTCTACTTTAGGCTCCCTCACTGATTCTTATTCCCAACCTTTTAATCTTGGAGTATCCCAGGGCCCAGTCTTCCTTCCTCTTTCTTGGGGAACTCTCCAGTCTCAAGGTTTTGGTACCATTGATATGCTGACATGTTCCATGTTGATATTTCCAGTTCAGATATCTTTCTCTCTCTCTCTCTCTTTTTTCTCTCTCTCCTCCCCTCCCCTGCCTCCTTAAATTGAGATTCATATATGCCATTATCTACTCAACATTTTTACTTGGTTGCCTAAATAGGTAATTTCAAATAAATATGTGCAAAACAGAACTCCTGAACTACAAATGCTAATTCTGCAGCCTTTCCCAGCTCAGCCAATGGCACTTCCAATACTTTCAGTGACTCTAGCCCAAACCTTTGGTGGTCATATTGGACTCCTCTCCTTCCCTCTCTCTCTCTCCTCCTCCTCCTCCTCCTCCTTCTCCTCCTTTTGCTCCTCCTCCTCTAGCCTATAAGGAAATAATTTGTAGCTCTACCTTAAAAATAAATCCAGGTTTTGACCTATTCTGCACTTCCACTGTTACGCTGAGCTACAATAATCTTTTGCCTGTTATTAAAAGAGCCTCCTAACTATTCTTTTGTATCTACACTTGCCCCTTACTGTCAGTTCTCAACCAGTAGCCAGAGTGAATCTTTGAACATGTAAGTCAGATAATATGTCTTTGCTCAAAGTCCAGTGGATGCTTCTACATGTCACTCAGCACAAAAACCACATCCCAATAATGATCTTCGAGGACCTGCATGATCAGAACCCCTGTTACCTCTTTGGTCTCTACTTCTAGAACATCCCTTCTTTTTCCATTCCCCTGTGCACATCCTAATCTTGCTGTTCCTTAAACTCACCAGGCATGCTTGGCACCCTTCGCTTGCTCAGAACCCATCTGACTGACACCCTCACTTTTTTTTTTTTATCACTTCCTTGAAGTCTTTATTCAAATTTCGTTTTCTCAATTAGGCTTCGTCTGACTGCCCTACTTAAAATTGCAAATCACTCTTCCCCTAACCACTGGTACTTTTGTTGTTGTATATATTCTTTTCATTACTCTTATTACTTTATAATATTCCAGATAATTTACCTATTTGTTATATTTATGTATATACACGTATATAACACATACATATGCATTTGTTTATTTATTTTTTTTAGGTCACCTCCGCGAGAATGTAAGGACCAGGAAGACAGAGATCTTTGTTATCTTCACAGGAGTATCCTAAACATCCAGAATGGAGACTGGCACAAAGCAGGTATACAATATATATTTGTTGAATGAGTCCATTACTATCATAGGATCTATAGATTTAACACAATCCCAAACAAAATCCCAGCAAGTGATTTGTGGATATTGACAAACTGATCCTAAAGTTTATGTGGAAAGGCAAAGACCCAGAATAATCAACACAATATTGAAGGAGAAGAAACACACTTGGAGGACTGACCCTACCCAACTTCAAGATTTACTATAAAGCGACAGTAATCAAGACAGTGTGGTCTTCGAATGGAGAAATAGATCAATGGGAACAGAATACAAAGTTCACGAATCCACATAAATATAATTATCTGGTCTTCAACAAGGGAGCAAAGGCAGTAAAATAGAGCAAAGATAGTCTTTTCATCAAATGGTGCTGGGACAACTAAACATCCACATGCAGAAAGATGAATCTAGGTACAGTCCTATATCTTTTACAAACATTGGCTCAAAATGGATATAGACCTAAATGTAAAACACAGAACTACAGAAGTCCTAAAAGATAACACAGCAGAAACCCAAATGACCTTGCATATAAAAATGGTGACTTTGTAGATACAACATCAAAAAACATGGTCCATGAATAAAATAATTAATAAGCTGAACTTCATTAAAATGAAAAAAAAAAACCAACAACAACCAACTTGTGCTCTACGAAAGACAACATCAAGTAAATGAGGAGTCTAGCCACAGTCTGAGAGAAAATATTTGCAAAAGACAAATCTGATAAGACTGTTACCCAAAACATACGAAGAACTCTTGAAACTCAACAATAAGAGAATGAATAACCAAATTAAAAACTGGGCAAAAGGGGCGCTTGGGTGGCACAGCGGTTAAGCATCTGCCTTCAGCTCAGGGCATGATCCCGGCGTTATGGGATCGAGCCCCACATCAGGCTCCTCTGCTATGAGCCTGCTTCTTCCTCTCCCACTCCCCCTGCCTGTGTTCCCTCTCTCGCTGTCTGTCTCTATCTCTGTCGAATAAATAAATAAAATCTTAAAAAAAAAAAAAAAAACTGGGCAAAAAACCTGAACAGACACCTCACCAAAGAAGATGTACAGATGGCAAGTAAACATATGAAAAGATGTTCCACATCATATGTCTTTAGAGAATTTCAGGGGTGTCCGGGTGGCTTAGTTGTTTGAGTGATGGACTCTTAATTTAGGCTTAGGTCATGGTCTCTGTGCTCAGTGGGGAGGCTGCTTGTCCCTCTCCCTTTCCTTCCTCCTCCCCCCACTTGCTCACACACATACACTCTCTCTCTTTCTCAAAAAAGTAAATAAATCTTAAAAAAAGAAAAAAAAGAAAATTGCAAATGAAAACAACAGTGATATACCACTACATATCTATGAGAATGGCTAAAATCGAAAACACTGACAATACCAAATGCTGATGAGGATGTGGAGCAACAGGAACTCTCGTTTATTCTCATTCTCATCATGATTAATTTTACTTAACAAAAACGTATATTATTTATGCATCAATTATATGCTATATGCACGTACATTTGTATACAGGTATATGTTTCTTACCAAGAGTTACTTATTTTATAAATGCATATATCATATAAACAGTCTTTAATGCCACCTTATCGCAATTTCCCTTTTGTCAGTCCCACCCCAAATTTGTCAATCTCACTGGATTTCATATACGGAATTCAATGGTAGAGCAATTTGGACTATGATCAAGGGAAAAAGAAAGGAAAGAGGAGGGGGAAGGGAGAGGAAGGAATTGTTTTAACTGGTTCAAAGTTCCCAGGCTAAATTCTATGCATTTCACTCACAAGAACTTTTAAAGTTCTTTTTCAGCAACTGCTTTAACTTTGTATATATATTTTAATAAACCTGGTTATATGGATTTGAAAGGTGTGGTGGTTTAGGTACAGAAAATTAGAGCGTCTACCTCTAGGCATTGAAAAGAAGAACACTGACCAAAAACAACATTAAAAGGAGACAGTTCTTCAAAAAAGCTGGTTGTCTGACTTTAGTTAATATAAAGGGCAACTATCTGGACATTCTTCAGTATCTTACAAGA
This sequence comes from Ursus maritimus, assembly GCF_017311325.1. NCBI lineage: Eukaryota > Metazoa > Chordata > Mammalia > Carnivora > Ursidae > Ursus > Ursus maritimus. The sequence goes on along the minus strand of NW_024425341.1, from coordinate 32,879,606 downwards.
GCATAATTGTACAATATTTATAATGATAGCCCTGCATTCCTAGGAAAAGGTTATCTCATGTATATATCTCAGCATATTCTCGTTAAGAAATTTGGAAACTGTTCGTTTAGAGAAAGCCCCATCAAAATGGCTAAAAGTAGCCCGAGGGAATCACTTCTCGATGTCTTCAGACTGCAAAAATGTAACTTCCAGGCATTCTCTCCTTCTCCTTCACTATCTCTCCTTCTTTGTCTCTCTCCCTCCTTCTCTTCTACACACACGCGCTCTCTCAAACACACACACATTTTATTTTATTTATAATACGTGTTCGATGTTTGACTTTTTTCAGGCTAACTTTGCTAGAATGGTGGGCTTATATTTTAAGAAAATGCAAATTTAATAAGATTTCACCTCCTTAAAAGTAATCTAACATTTTTATTTATATTTTAAAAGATGCCTCAGTGTATATTTATTATTCATTTAAGTCCAGTCAACTCTCAATTATCTCTGGTAATAGAGAGTAAGGACAGAATGAATGGATGGAGTGTATTCCTAGTCCCAAAACACAACTTTCAATCTCTTCTAATGAGTTCCTTACAAGACAGCAATACTTCGTTTCCCCTTCTGTGTAGACTCATTTCAATTGTAGAATGACCTTAAGAAAAACAACCCAAGAGAGAAAAAGAAGGAAAGTACAAGATGATCTTAAATCCTTTCCTAAAATGAAGATAACAAATGAAATCTCTAATGATTTATCAAAGAAAACAAACTGGGATGAGTTTTCAAATACTGTCTCTGGAAGTGTGGGTCACTTCTAGATAAAAGTTGATTGCTCTTTATTAAACTCTGCCAACTATTTTGCAAATCATAAAATCATTTTAAAAGCCAGCTTCTTATAAGATAAGCATAAATGTGCCATAACCTTGAGAATAGCAGTTAAATTTTAAAATGTGAATATCATTATACAGTTTATGATCTGCAGATGAAGAAGACAAGTAAGTCTTTATTTAATAACATTGTTAAAACAGAATTAACAAAGTCTTACAAACAAGTTATCCAGACTGTCAGTATTAGAACAGGCTTCCTAGCCTTTCCTTAACTAGCAATAATATTGGCCTTTTTACTAAGTGTGAACAGCATTTATCCAACGAGGAATCGATACTGAGCTGAAACTCCAAGGTCTTAACAGCTAATCCTAAAGAACATCACTCAGTGGAGATTCTGGGATGGTGCTTAGCATAAAAGCAAAAACGAAATGATTGTGTAAAACAGATGTGCTCAAAATTGTACACAGTTTTTATATTTGATAATTATTGAGCAATGAGAAAAATAGGAACCAGAACTAGCTTTTTCCCCCCTCAAAAATCTTCATTAAATAAAGAGTAAAATAAAATCCTTTCAGACACAGAAAAGTACACTAGAATTTAACACCTATTGTGCTGTGGGATGTCAATAGTCATTGATTACTTTCTTTGTGACGAGCCAATGAAATCCTATAAACTCACATTAACTTTGATGCCACAAAGGGTCAGAATATTTTAAAACACTGTTATTGATGGTGACTTTTTAAATTATTATTCATCTGAAGAACCTAGTCAGATGAGTACTGTGTACAAAATTCTGTGATCCCCATCAGGTGATGAAGTTGGGGAAGGGGGGCTAGTCTGTGAATGCGCTTTAAGAAACTGCTCCTGAAGAGAGGGCAAGGCAGCTCCCTGGGTAAGGATTCAAACTCTATCTGTGGTCATGTCAATAGAAAGTCAAATATTTGAAAGAAATGAGAAAAACGTAGTAATTTTATTGATGTAAAATAGAAGAAAGAAAAAGAGATATGGCATTGTATATCACAGATAGAATTTTTCTAGATTTATAAACAGAACTTTTAGAACTGAGAAACGTTATCTGTGACACAGCCTGGGGTCTATATGGTCTGGGAGACAAGATGAATTAAATGTTAATTCTATTTACAACAAAGTGTTAACTGGTCTTTCTTCTATTACTACACCTTCTTGAAGCTGTCTGTTACAGCAACTGAACTTGGATCTTCTGACCTATCCTGAGTTCTGCCAAGACTTCTTCCATCAGGAGCTCTTCCAAACTCATTTTATAAAGCCAACATTATCTTGATACCAAAGCCAGATAAGGACACTAAAACTAAAGAAAACTATAGGCCCTGATGAATACAGATGCAAATATTCTCAAGAAAATTCTCCTAAATTCAACAGCACATTAAAAGAACCACACACCATGACCCTACGCCTGAGATGCAAGGATGGTTCAACATACACAAATCAAAAAATGTGATATGTCACAGTAACAGAAGGAAAGATTAAAACTATATGACCATCTCAGTAGATGCAGAGAAACATTTGACAAAATTCAACATTATTTCATGATAAAAACTCTCAACAAATTGGGTATAGAAGGAACACACCTCAACATAACATAAGCCATATATGACAAGCCCACAGCTAACATCACACTCAATGGTCCCCTAAGATCAGGAACAAAAAACAAGGATGTTCACTCTCACCATTCTTATTCAACTTAGTACTGGAAGTTGTAGCCAGAGAAATTAGTCAATAAAAAGAAATAAAGCATCCAGATTGGAAAGGAAGAAATAAAATCATCTCTGTTTGCTGATGACCTGATTTTATACATAGAAAACCCTAAGAACTGACAAAAAAGTGTTAGAATTCATAAGCCAATTCAGTAAAGTTGCAGGATACAAAATCAATGTACTAGAATTAGTTGCATTTCTATACTAACAACATACTATCTGAAAAAAATTAACAATTACATTCACAAAGGCGTCAAAAACAATAAAATACTTGTGAATAAACTTAATCAAGAAGGTGAAATTCTGTACACTAAAAATGATGACATTGATGAAAGAAACTGAAGAAGATGCAAATAAATGGAAATATATCCCATGATTATGGGGTGGAAGAATTAGTATTGTTAAAATGTCCATACTGTCCAAAGCCATCTATAGATTGAATGTAAGCCCTATCAAAATTCTAATGGCACTTTTTACAGAAAAAAAAAATCCTAAAATTTATATGAAACCACAAAAGACCTTGGATAGCCGAAGGAAGTCTTGAAAAGCAAAAACAAAGTTAGAAGCATCACACTTCCTGATTTCAAACAATACTGCAAAGCTATAGTGAACAAAACAGTATAGTATACAGTACTGGCATAAAATAGTCAAATAGACCAATGAAACAGGATCAGAGCCCAGAAATAAACCAGTATGTTTATGGTCAACTAATAATTGACAAGGAAGCCAAGGATACTCAATGGGAAAAAGACAGTTTTTCATAAACGGTGTCACAAAACTGGAAATCCCCATGGAGAAGAAGGATAGGAGGAAAAAGATGTAGGGAAAAAGGTCCTTGATATTGGTCTTGGCAATGATTTTTAGATATGATACCAGAAGCACAAGTAACAAAAGCAAAAATAAGTAAAGTGGAACTACATCAAACTGCAAACTTATCTACAGCTCAAGAAATAATCAACAACCACAACAAAAAAGTAACCTACAGAATGGGAGAAGATATTTGCAAATCATGTATCTGATAAGGGTCTAATATCCAAAATATATAAGGAACTCATAAAAAAAGAGAAAAAATAAAACTAAAATAATATGATTGAAAAATGGGCAAATGATCTGAATAGATATTTTTCTATTTCCAGTGGTCAGCAGGTACATGATAAGGTGCTCAACAGCACTAAATGTCAGGGAAATGCAAGTCAAGACCACAATGAGAGACCACCTTATACCCATTAGAATGGCTATTATCAAAAAACAACAAATACCAAGTGCTGACAAGGATGTGGAGAAAAGGGAACCCTCCTGCACCGTTGGGGGGAATGTGGTGCAGCCACCATGGAAAACAGTACGGAGGGGCTTCAAAAATTTTTTGATAGAACTACTATATGATCCAGCAATTCCACTTCTGGGTATTTATCTGAAGGAAATGAAAACACTAACTCAAAAAGATAACTGCATCCCAATGTTCGTTGCAGCATTATTTACAGTAGCCAAGATATGGAAGCAACTGCTGTCTGTCAATGGATGAATAGGTAAAGAAACTATGGTGTATAGGAATATGATTATTATTCAGCCATAGAAAAGAAGGAAATCTTGCTAATTCCAAAAACAGGGATGGACGTTGTGGGCATTATGCCAAGTGAAATAAGTCAGACAGAGAAATACAAATACCGTATCATCTCACTTATATGTGAAATCTTAAAAAACCTGAACTCATAGAAAAGGAGTAGATTGGTGTTGTCAGGGGCAGGGGGTGGGGGTCAAGGGGAAATGAATGATGATGATCTAAGGACACAAACTTCTAGTTTTAAGATGAATAAGATCTGGGATGTAATGTATATCATGGTAATTATAGCTCCTAATATTATATATTTGAAAGTTGCTAAGAAAATGGATTTGAAAAGTTCTCACCAGACACACAAAAAAGTATTGGCTATGTGAGGTGACGGATGTGTCAACTAATCTTATTGTGGTAATCATTTTGCAGCACTTATGTATATCAAGTCATGCTATACACCTTAAAATTACACAGTGTTATATGTCAATTATTTCTCAATAAAGTTGAAAACAAACAAAATATTTTCCATTAAGAAAAGAAAACGAATCCCTTGCAGCCTCCTTGAAATGGGGAAACTGGCTTTAGGGGATGGTAGCAGAATCCCAAAAGTATGTTAGGAAAAAGCTCCTTTGTCATGTATCCACAGAAGCATAGCTATTTGGGGTCAACATCTGTCTTAAAATGTATTAGCTTTCTTTCACACATGCATCTGTAAACACTTTCCCTCTGTTCTCGAACATGAACATCCTTATTCAACTGAGTGGATGCCATTTCAAAAGGTGTTCCGCATTGGGCTTTCAAGAATCTGGGCATTCTAGACAAAGAGGCACCAGAGGAGTTCCTGTGATTTATCATGTCTATGATCCATGAATTAAAAGGCCTTGGTGAGTGAGACCATTATGGTTTATTGCTTCTGGGAGCCAAGTACTACGGAGTGTGTGAAGAGAAGCTGGCATTAGTTCCTGAACAACGGAAGTCCCTAAATGCTGATTTACCTGTCAGACTAAATTGGCTCTGAAAGAATGCTAATTAAAAAAAAAAAAGAAAAGAAAACTTGTAAATACAGATTTGGATTCCCTTTATTCCAAAAATTTTAAAGAAAATCTATATAATTTTCCTATGAAACTATGAGGAAAATTGTACATAACCATTTGCATTCCATTATTGGTTGACATATTTTAGAGCAGAGAATGCCTACAAAAAAATTACATGGAAGCTTTCAATCCACTAACAGTACCACTTTCACTTCTTAGCTGGTTAAAGGGCCTGGAAGTTGGATGTTTTCACTAAAGTCGTTGTCTAAGGGTTGCTTACTCGAAGTAAGTTATGATGGTCTTAGAGTTGCTCTAGTTTGGATCACCTGTTTAGTCCTTGAATTCAGCCCTATCTCTTCAGGCAAGCCTAAATCTAAATCATGCCAAATTGCTGGTCTGTTCAATCTTCTCACATCTTTAGTGAATTCTACTGTTTTAGTTTGAAAGCACATCAGACCTCAGACTCACATCACATATGGAAAGATTTTTCTTATTACCATTAATCCCCCTGCCAAAATTGAAAACCCCATTCCTTAATTCTGGGTTAGGCTTTCTAGATCCTAGAAGAGCTGCTCAAATTATCTGTCTTCTTGAACAGGGATCAGCAAATATTTTCTATAAAGGGCCAGATAGTAAGTAGTTTTTGTCTTCCCAGGCCATAGGATCCCTATCACAACTAGTCAACTCTGCCATGATAGCATGAGAACCATCCTAGATAACATGTAAATGAGGAAACACAGCCGTATTCCAACAAAATTAGATTCATGGTCACCGAAATTTGAATTTCATATAATTTTTACATGTCACAAAATATTCTTTTTTTTTTTTTTTACCTCCACCATTTAAAAAATGTAAAATCTATTCTTATCTCAGGAACTGTACAAAAGCAGGTGGCAGATTGGATTTGGCCCACGGGTGATAGTTTGCCAACCCCTATTCTTGAAGATGCAATTACAATGAGTTCCAAGCCTCAGCTACTCATGTTCTTTGAAGGGAAAGGGTTATTAATTTTAATTCACCTTCCTTTGTAAATCATCAACACATCATATAGGGCACTTTCTGTAACAAGATCCTGAGGGGGAAAGTGAAAACCCAACCTCAATATGGTGTCCCAAGTTCCGTCACATAACCAAGGCACCTGAGAGTTGCAGATGGGGACCTGTCCTAGGCTACATTACTGTAGACACACCGGCGAAGCAATAGTGCATTTTTTCACCTTGTCTTTACGCTGAAATGTGCTGACTTCCTTATCAGTTCTTTCCCCCAAAATTCTAATTAATTACAGTTGCTTTCATAGTGTGTGAAGTTAAGTTTAATATATTTTTTTTTCCTGTTGTGGTAAGAATGTATCAGTACCTGAAACTATTTGTCTATGTTGTCCAAATCTCACTGATTCTACATAACTTATAGCATAATCGGTACATTTGCAACGATCTGATATGAAATATTCCTTGTCAAAATGTTGGTAAAATCATCCAAATTTCCACTTACGAAATGGGTATTTTGTAGAATTGGGGCCTAATATGTTGGGGTCTAATACACTGAGGCCTAATGTCTCAATTAACTTCAGATTCTAAAGCTAGTGTGACAGGCAGGCTAATGAAATATTAATATGAGAAATATTAGTAGACAATAAATACTTTAGGTATAATAAATTGAGCTAAATATGATCATTAATATGCTTCTTTGATGATACATTCCCTATCTCACGATGCCAATATGAAAACAAAGTAAAAATATTCCTTAGTTAAAATGATTAATGATGACAATCCCTAAGTTGCTTAATAAAAAGCACATAAACAGAAAGACTTCAGAGGTTATGTTTTGAGTTTGCAAGTAGCTATAATTTCCATCCTACAACCTCTTGGTTTTCTCTTTAACCCCTTTTGAATAGCAATTGGCCAATATATTTGGAATTATTTGCTTCTATGGTTTACCCATCCCTCCTAATATTAGCCTACAAGCTCTTGGAAGGGAGGGCATCCGTCTTATTTCCTACTCCCAGGACTGAGCAAAATGCCTACACTGGTGAAATGCTTAATGCGTTTTTGTAGAATGAGTGAATTGCATTATCTTGTGAGTACCCTTGTTTGGATGAATCACAAAGACCAGTTTATATTTCTCGATTCTGTCTTTTGATAGAGGAAACAGTGATCCCGATTCGGTTGTTCTGGCCTAAATGCTTCCAGGAAACAAAGGACAAATTCCCTCTATCTCAAGTTCCCTTATTAGAGTCTTAACATCAAAACTCATAATACAGGTGTGTTACAGCTCTAAATATGAATTGTCATAATGGTAGACATTTTAACAGCAGGTAAAAAGTTTTCTGTAGGGGCGCCTGGGTGGCTCAGTCGTGAAGCGTCTGCCTTCGGCTCAGGGCGTGATCCCAAGGTCCTGGGATCAAGCCCCGCTTCAGACTCCCCCGCTGGAAGCCTGCTTCTTCCTCTCCCACTCCCCCTGCCTGTGTTCCCTCTCTTGCTGGCTGTCTCTCTCTTTGTCAAATAAATAAATACAATCTTTAAAAAAAAAAAGAAAAAAGTTTTCTGTAACTTCCGACGAGCTTGTGGGTAAGAGCAAGACGTGGAAGGCCGAGGGTACCCACTGCAGCTCTGCATGTGCTGAGACTGGAAACTTTCCTCTAAGCTGTCGGGTCTCAAGACATTCAGACTATTGGAGAGGTTAACGCAGAGAATCAAAAACTGTGCCACTTGTTTTCCTCGTACTATATGTGAGGGCTTCTCTGATGGTGATAAAGCACGGAAAATGTCAAAACAAATGTAAAGTGACTTCAATAACTTTGATTTATGCTCCTTGAAAATGCTAAGCATTTCATTGTATTGCACTTACCTATCTAAAAAATGGGTAAAGTAACGATCGAATTATTCTAAGGGCTGCACAACTATTTGGAAATAAGTCCTTTAGTTATACAGTGACGCCCACTGAACTGTCTCTTGAAGTTAAGCATCATAAGGAGAATATCTAAGCCTACTCAGTAAATCAAGAAACTTCCTATCAGATTTTCTTCAACTCACTCAGAAAATGTCATTAACAGAAGAAAAAAAAAAAAAAAAGGTAAGTGCCTGCCCTCCTTTAAAAGGCTGTGATTTTGCTGACTTCACAGATGGCCTTATCCTTCACTGGAATAGCAAGCTGTGTGTCTCCAAAGGGACAATGTTTCTGTTTTTTGTTCAGTAAGAAAAAGGCCCCTACAGTAGAATGTATTTCAGATGACTACAAACTACATGGAGAGGGTCCAAAGTTTGAGGCGAGCTAAGAAGTGTGATTTGAGTCCCTGCTCTCTATGAGCAAATCTTAGCTTACTCCTTGTGGCTACCTGGTTGTAGGGTCCTTGGGCTGACTCCCTGCTTTCATCCATGATCTGGACTACGGTTCTGGTTTTCTTGCTGCACATAGTAAGCCAACTCTGGCAGTTTTCCGGAGCTGATATTACTAGCAAATGTTTACAAAGCCCTTACAATGTGCCAAGCTTCAAAGGTATGGAGATCTGGATCTGATATTTGATATTTTTATTAAATAATCCTGAAAACTCTAAAAAACCTATTTTAGGTCTTGGCTCGTGGATTTGTACCATACAGAAGAAACAAAATCTGAGCAAACCCTTCACCAGCCTCAAACAAAATGCTCAGTTACAGAAAATTTATTTTAGATGGCCAAGGAGCTTTTTCCAAAGTCAAAAAAGTCTGACTCCTGAGGGAAGGTGGAAGTTATTTTTTGAGAGTGTTTTGCAAAAGAGGTGGGGGGTATGCAGTAAAGAGTATACCCTTGTCCTCCTAGAAGAAGTCTGTCTTTTGCCCTGAAGGTGAACTTTGTTTGCCTGGGGACCTTGGGCTGGCAGATAGTAACAAGGTGATGTAGGTGGGACCTGACTACACCTTAGGGTGGAGGCTAGGCAGCCAGAAAGACGGTCTAGGTGACTTACGGTGAGAGTTTTGGGTCAAGAGACGTGGAGACTGAGATCAACCATGCAGGACAATCAATCCTACCTATATAATGGAGCTCCAATAAAAACTTTGAATACTGAGGCTTGGGTGACATTCCTTGCTTGGCAATACCCACGTGAACTGTCACACATCTATACTGGGGAGTCCTGACTCTATGGAGAGAGGACTTCCTCAGCCTCTGCCCTATGCACTCTTCCCCTTTAATCTCTATCCTTTCTCTGTAACAAACCATAACTGGGTTTTTGCTACTGTTCAAGTATAATAGTTTTCAGTGAGTTCTGGGGGTCCTTCTAGGGAGTTATCAGAAGTGGCAGTGGTTTGGGGAACCCCCTGAACAGGTAATTGGTGTCAGAAATGAGGTAGTCTTGTGTTCAGTGTTCCCTTTAAACTTCCTAGTCAATCAAAACTCTTCCCAGTGGACCCAGATTCAACTCCCGGGATCAGAAGTCCCTGGGGCGACTGTTTAAAATGCAGCTTCCCTTTGCTACTTAAACCTCCCGAATCAGAAGGGGGTTGGTTGGGAAGCAGCATTCTTAGAGAGTTTTCCAGGTGCTTTCTGAAGCTGAGTACCACTATTCTAGAGAATGAGGACCCAATCCTAGAAGAAATTAATCTGACCCACTCCAACAAAGATGCCAGAAAATCCTGGGAAGAAGGAATCCCAGCATCTTCACCTGTCCCGTTTCCTGGGTCATGACAGTGCTTGGAGAACAATCTAACACGTAAAAGAAGAGCTAAAAGTGATGACCCTGGGTGATCCGGTAGAAAGGCTCCAAGGAAGAGTCATTCCTTTCTCAGTTTTCTGGCTTTTCGCAGGAAGAGGATAGTCACTTTCTAGGTCCCAGGAAAACAGTGACCTCCATGTATAATGGAGATAATCACTGAACAGAAATAGAAGCAGCTGGACCCTGCTTCAAGGGATCATATTGAATCATAAACACCTGGTTTCACTGGGGTTTCTGTTTTTCCAGTCTGAAGTCACGTTTCCCACCGGAACACACTGGTTCAGGAAAGAACTTGGGTTCCAGCCAGTAACGTGTTGGCACTGGCTCACAACGTGTTTGGGAGCTGATTATGCGTACGGATCTTTTGTACGTGATACATATCTTTTCCCAACTCCTGTTCAGTGACATCACATGGAAAGTTGACGCTGGTCGTGGTGGGAGTACTTACACCATAAAAATGGGCAAATTGTACACGTCAGGCCCATCCCCACTGGCTATTAAATATTTACCAGCACTTCTCTGGTGCAAGCCTGGGCTGGTGCCAAAGGGAGGCATTGACATTTTCCCACCCTCTTACATTCATTGTAGGAGAGAGCCCTGATATACTTCCAAAAACCTGAATCTGACTCCAGAAGAATGCAGAGTGCAGTATCTGCAAACAAAAAGGACACCTGCCACAATAAAGGTCGTCTGCATATCGGTGTCACTGAGAAAGACAGGGCTCATCTTAATTTTATGAGTGACATTACAGAAAACTTGAAAGGGGTCATTTGGATATCAAGTATTATTTGTCACTCAGTATTCTTATAACCATTATTATAATGGTACAGCCATAATCATTTAAAAAGAGCCTTAACAGTCAGGCTTTGATTTCAAAGGGGGGAGTTTTTCGGAAGTTGATTGAAGGGGATTCCTTTCCTTTGGCTTTGCTGTCAGCAGAAAAAATTGGTGGAAGAATGTGATAAGTGATGGGTAGCCTTGGACGGCAGGTCTTTGAGAGTTGAGTTGTGTCTAATAGTGAAGATGTGAGTGAGCCAACGGTTGAATGTTCACTGGATATTCCATTCTATTTCATCTTTCATTGTAATTTATAAGTTTGAGTTAAGAAATTTCATTATTGGGGCAACGGAATCCAAAACTAATGCTGTCGGATAAATGTACAATTTTTTTTCGCACTTAATTATGATCTTACAGGTGAAATGAAAGAAAAATTGATTTCTGCTTTTATTCTTACCAGATTTGAGTATTTAAAATATTTATCTAATGCCTTGGGCAATACTAAATGCGTGTCTTAGTTGGTTTACATTTTAATTCTCTGAAATGAACTCACTAGGCATATTTATATGACCAGGGACTTTTAAGATGGTGAGCTTACTTCTTACAAATTGTTCAGACTAATATATGTACTTATAAAAATTTTACAAATATCATCGGTTGAATCTAATTCTATGTTACCCTCTCATCTCTTGTGAAATATTTTTTGAAGCGCATCAACTTTTAGACTTGTAAAAGGAGATTTCTTTTGGAAATTCCTTATTTTTAACCGAAAAAAACAAAAGTGGTCATAATTTTTCATAAAGCTAATTCACTTTAATACAGTCTCCTTAAATGATCACTCCTAATACGGTTTTCTGGTGTAAAAGATAATGCCCCTGAGAGGATAGGGAACATTTATTGAGCACTTACTGAGGGGAGATGCTTTCCTAAGGACTTGATGTAGCTTATCTCAGTTAATCCTCCCACTAACCCTCGGAGATAAGCCCAATTCTGATCGCAGTTTTCAGATAAGGGACTGCAGCTTACAGAGGCTAAGAAACTGGCCAAGGTCAAACAGATTCTGAGAGGCAGAGGCCGGCCCAACCTAGACAGTCTGATACCCAAGCGTGTGCTCTTAACTCTCTTCCTACTTGGTCTCAGACTCCAGACAGTACGGCGCGAGAGAAGATCCCAGAATTGATTCACCACATCCATGTGATTCTGAAACAATTTTAGCTCACTTTGAGGAGTTTCTAGGAAGGACCTCTCCTGTATCATTTGCTAAAATGATATGAAATTCCTAAAAAGAACATTTTGAGTCTTGGCCATGATGTTAGATGAGACATCCCAAACACTCAAATATCAATCTTTATCTCCTAATCGTTGTTAGTGATTGACTGATGGATGGATCAATCGAACAAGTCTAGCAAATCAATTGCATCATACTCATGGAGTTTCCAATCTTGCGAGGTCACACAGAAGGTAACTCCCAATACAAGTAGTCTGATTGCCACAGTCGAAACTGGTTTCACCTCTCCAGAGCACCAACAGGCTATGACTCTTTCATTTTTAAGTTTATTGATTAAATATTACTGATTATTATGAATATTAAGTATTATTTATGACTTTTATTTTCATGAACTGCCGGAGCCTCCATGCTCTTACTAGCTGAAAGGTCAAAGTTTCCTTCCGCAGCCCACTCCCTAGAATTTTCTTAAAGTCTTGGGCACCTGCACAGCTATGTCCCACTGATGGTTGCAGTCACTTAGTTCATATCACCTGTTCAGTGTCAGATATTGTTCCTGAGTGTATGGTGCTGTACGAGGGTGGCTGGACCTCAAGACACTTTCAGCCTCTGCCCAGGCTCTATGAGAACTAGCTCTCCCCCAGGAATGCTTGGGCCTTAGGGTTGAGCTCTGGATACCAGCCAAATTGCTTCTATTTTTGAGCTTCCGTTTGGGCCACAGTGTATAAGGGTAGATCTGTGAACCCAACCCCAATTGCCAAACTCTAACCGTGACAGTCTTAACTGTTCTGATGTCTGGCTCCCATAACAAAGGTCTGGAGGTTTGGGCTAAGGTCAGATAGTGGTAGGCATCATGCTATGGAAAAGGGCTTAGAGTTTGGGTTTCACTCTATAAGCAGTAAGTATAGTCATCGACAATTTGGAGTAGGGGAGATGCATGAAGAAATGGATGGTTGGACAATTTAAACCGAAGTTGTAAGATCTCATCTTGGGTGGGAGCACTGGAATGTCAAGGAAGAGATGACTTATAATCCTTACATTTCAGAGAATTGGTAAGCATTTCACCAACCTCTACAATCATGCACTCAAATCAGACGTTATCATTGGTGGTCATGGTGGCAGAGTCAGGGGAATCTGGGGTCAGATAAGAGAAATAAAGCCAAGTTATATGGTAGATTTTTTCATGTTACCAGAAACAGAGTTGTTCTTAACTCATCCCCAGCTGACTTGGAGTTTATTACATGGAAACAGAAATAAGATAGAACACTAATTGTCTGCCATAGTTAACCACCATAGAACCACTGTAGAACCACTCTTATGGGACAAGGGTAGAAGTGCTGTGCGCTCCTCTGCAATTATGGTACCTCAGCTCGTCTTGCTTTCTCATCCACTGTTCCTGCTGCTCCCAGACCACCCTGCTCTGCTCTTTAACGCCGAGCTCCTGCTAGTTCAAGGACCCACTGTCTTACTGCTTCTGGGTTACTGCCCTTTTCTCCCTTTACTTTAAATTCGCCCATCTATTGTCTAGGCCAGGAGTCACTAAACTTTTTCCTAAAAGGTATATATTTTAAACTTGGTGGGCCACAAGGTCTCTGTTGCAACTATTGGACTGCCACTGTGGCAGAAAAGCAGCCGCCAGATAATATGTAAACAGATGGGCATGGCTGTGTACTAATAAAACTTTATTCATAACCAGTGAAATTCGAATTTCATGAAAGTTTAACACATTGCAAAATATTTTCCTTCATGTATATATTTTTAATCATTAAACTATGTAAAAACCATTCTTAACCTCTGGCCCATAAAAAAAAAAAATTGATGGCATGGCTGGTTATGGCCAGAGGACTGTCCATTGTCTATCCTTGCTCTATATTCTTCTCTAATCCACATTCTTATTTTTTCTTATTTTCCAACAGAGAGGATATTTATTGGTTTAACTAGTGATTGTATTTAGGGTCTTGGGCTCTGGTGTTGAATTGCTTGAGTTTTAATTCCAGATTCTAGCACTTAATTAGCTGTACAATCTAAAGTGAGTTATTTAAATTTTCTGGGCTTCATTCTTTTCTTATGCAAAACGAGGAGAGTGTTAACACTAATTCTGTGGGTTGGTGTCAGAATCAAAGGAGATACAATGGTGTTAAAGTGCTTAGCTCAGTATGTGGCCCGGAGTAAACACCCAGTAGGTATTAGCTGTGGTGGTGGTGGTGGTGCTGGTGACTCTTAGGGCTCTCCAACAGGTACAACCTACGAACCCACGTAATGTAGGCCCAGGAGAGGAAGACCTTGGTCTATGTTGTTCACTGCTCTATTGCATGGTACTAGGAACTTGGTAAGGATAAGTTGAACTAATCTATACATCCTTAGTTCTAGCAACTGTGAGTAGGGCAGCAGAGACCCATGAAACAAAGCAAAGTGACCCACATATAAGTTGTTCCAGGTTACAGATCTCTGAGGAGGGGTATGAGGGCAGGCAAGTACTCAAGCCATCATGCTGTGGTCTATGAGCATGATTAATATTCATCGATCATCTAATATAACAAGGAAGAGGGAAAAAAACACTTCAGAGGATGGAGCTTAGGGTGCTATGGAAGGGGTGGAGTTGTTGACATTGACTTAAACAAAATTGTGTTAGCAAAAGAAGTAACGGCAAAACAGAAAGCTGCTCTAAGGACTTTTTAAGTTTTAAAATCTTTTCATTGTAAAGCAAAACAGAGACAGAAAACACACAAATCAAATGCACGACTCAATAAATTATTATAAGGTGAATACCACCCAGGTCAAGAAATGGAACACTATCAGCCACCTAGAAGGCCTTTCCATGTGACCCTTCCCTGTCATAGTACGGTCTCTTCCACCATACGGGACTATTACCCTACTTTTATAGGACTCTCTCCCTGGAAATTTCTCTTCATAGTTTACTCTCACACATGTGTATTCCTAGAAATTGTAGCTTGGTCTTGCCCATTAAAAAAAATTTGGTATGTCTTTTAAATCACTTTTAATCTATAGGTTTCTCCTAGCCCCCTTTCATTTTCTTACACTTTATTGAAGAACGTGGGCTGTTCAACCTGTAGAGTTTCCCATCGCCTGCGTGTTGCTGACTGGATACTCTTGCTGCGGTTCAACATGTTCCTCTGTTTTTTGAATTTCCTACAAATTGGCAGCTGAATGCAGAGACTGGAGCAGACCCAGGTTCGATCCCTCTGGCAAGACTAAAGGTGTCTTTATATACTCTCGTGTTCCTTCTAGTTTAGTCATCATTTCCATAATGATTTTTGGCAGGACTATATGAGGCACACAATGTCTGGTTCTCTCACTTTTTGTGATCTTAGCAGCCAATGATACTGAATGCCCATATATACTCATTCATTCATGAAGGCTGCAAAAATAGTGCTATTCTAACATTTTATTTTCATTTATTAGTTGAAATACTTATATAAATAGATACTTCATCTGCTTTTGGCCACTCAGTGGATTCTTTCACTTATTATTTTTCAAGATAATGAGTTAATTCCTTATCTTCTGAAGATAACCAATGCTTTTTTTTTTTTTTAAATTATCACAAACTCATAAATTTAAACAAACTGTATGAGTTTACTGCAACCATTATCATTAATGGAGTTCAGTTTGTCCAGTCTTTGGCTGATGGGGTCTCTTTGCTGGCCCTTGAATCCTTTTGACATGACCTTAGTAGTCTTTGATAGCTTCTTTACCACCTCCTTTTATAAGATAAGATATTCCAGGTTAATCTTGTACATTTCTTCCCCCTGGCCATTTGTCCCAGAAATTCTAGAATCTTTCAAGGAAAAGAGATATTCAAAGACACAAGGCGCTCAATGATATTATGTTGATCTCTGTTTCCAGTCCTTTTTAGTGCACAAAACTAGGAAATATACACAGACATTTAAAGATGACATATTTTATGAATTTCTATTTATCCCTTAATTCAAACTTGAGATTCTAGCACTCATACTTAATTCTTTATTATATCAGTATCTCTTCCTATCTTTTATAGGTGCCTGTTGATTGTTCCTCTTTTTTAATACCTTGAATTTTAATTCTTAAGGACAGAAGAAATGATAAAATTAGAAAATCCCATAACCATGCACCTGTTTTTAATCTCATCACATATACAACAGTCTCAAAATAACAACACATATATCACCTCTAATGGGATTACTGAAAATTAAAAAAAAAAAAAGGTTTTTTGCATATGTTCTCCTGATACTCGCCCCACTTTTTAATAGTCATATCTACATTGTCGGAGCACATAACCATTATACAATGTGCTATCTGCCTTTTAACCCTCATTTCCTCTTACTTTTCCAGGTAAATATATATTTAATGCTTACCACTAGCCCTTAAGTTAATGTCTCTCTAGGCATAAGCTCATTCTCTCCACTCGATTCTTCAGGAAGGGCTCATGGGAACAATATTCCTTGAGTTCTTGCATGTTGATAACAGTTTAACCATGCCCTTTATACTTGAAAGGCAGTTTTGCTAGATATCAAATTCTTGGGTCACACTTTCTTTCCTTGAATATTTTAAATATGCTACTCTATTTTCTTTTGGCATAAAGCATTGCTGTTGAAACTCTGATGATAACCTAATTTTCTTTTCCTTATATGTCATGATTTTTTTTTCTAAGATGCCCAAAGGATTCTTTTTTTTATATTTACAGTTCAGTAATTTTACTAAACTCTGTGGTGATGTTGGTCATTCTGGATTCTCAGGAATGCAGTGAGCACTGTCAAGATGCAGTTCTAAATTACTATTTCGGGGAACTTCTCTTGAGTTAGTGTTTTCAGTATTTATTCTATTTTCTTGTTTGCTTCCTCAGAAACTTCTTATTGACCATTTGTTTGATCTCCTTTTCTTCTCTTCAGTGTTGATCATCTTCTCTTGAATCCCTTTGGTCTATTTTTTCATTTCTTTTTGATGTTTCAAAATTCCTCTTTTTCACTTTCGGTTTATCCTGAAACACAGTCTACTGCGTTGATAAGCTCTCGCGTTCCTTCTGGTTGAGTCTTCATTTCTGATATGATTTTTACTTTAATTTAGTATTCTTTCCTGAAGTCTGTCAGCTCATTTCTGAGATTTTCTGGTTCTGATTCGTGTTTCATCACGTACTGCATCCTTTTCTTAATGTCTCTTAGCTTATTGTGAAATAGCAGGTTGCTGTTGGGATCGCTTTCGAGGACACATCCTCCTAGCGTGGCTTCACTGCCTGTTGGGATGTTATTCTGCTACTTGTTTTCTTCTTTCTCTCCTCATAACATTATGTGGGATTTAACCTTGATACTTTTCTGTCATGTATTTCTATCTGAAATTAGTTTTCTTGAACTTCAAGAAGGAGGCTACATTCAAGGCAGCTTTTCTAATTTCACAGAGCTCCCTCTTCTGTTGCTTTTCTGTAAAAGTATGGTGGCTGGCTTTCTGAGAGGTCCTGGCTCTCTTCTCATTTCACCTTGGGTCTGGACTTTCCTTGACTTCATCTTTAATGTCCCTGTCATGCTCCCCATGGATCCCACCCCAGCTGTTTCTACTCGGAAGGGGGCCCCGGGGCTGCATTATGACTTCTGTGAGCCCTAGGCCTTTGTGGGTCCCTTCCTCCACTAAAAATGTCAAAAATTATATTTTACAGCTGTGTCGATATGAAGATAAATATCTTAAGACATTTTCTTTGACCTAAAAGCACATTTTTTTTTCCTTCTGATTTTAAAGAAATACAAACGTTCCACAGGTCCCTAAAAGGACAGTGCACCCTTGGCATGGTGGCTACTGTGCCTGATGGTTGACTTGGCCCTGGAGGGGCCCTGTCCCGGGACAGTGCCCCAGTGGGTCATTTGTGAGCCTTCCTAGTGGCCAGACTGCCCAGCCCCTTCTAGCCTGTGGGAGCCTCTCACAGTCACCTAGTGTCAGATTGTGCAAAACTCTCTTAGTTTTAGCTGCTCCTCTCAACGTGGTCCACCATGCTTCCCAGTGAATACAAGTTGACACGTTGGCTATCATGACACGTTGGTACTCATGTTCTCACGTTCCCCAGATGCCACCCTGTCAGGGCATCCTTATCTGCAGACGTTAGGACCCTGCACATCTTTGGCTGTCTGGGGCTTGTCTCCACCTGCTTGTATTGTGCTGTGCGTGGGATGACTTATCAGCCAGCTCTGTGGTAAATGTTGTCCAGGGATTTTTGGTTTTGCTATCTAGTTTTTCTGTCTGCTTTTACATGTGGATTTAGAGTCTGAAAATCTGTACTGCTGCTGCTATCCCTCTCTCAGAGCTTTTAATAAGCTTCCAAACTCAATAATTGAGGAGAACCTCCTCATTTGCCAATAAATCCAGAGTAAGAGTCTTTGGCTCTCCAGTATGCTCTCCTTCCGAAAATTCTGACAATAAGGATTACTTTGAAGTTAACTAGCATACTTTAAACTATAAGTATCTTTGAAATGGTTACAGGACAATAGTCAGTTAATTCCTAACGTGCAGTGAATTGTTTTCAGAGAACATGGCTTTCCTATCCCAAGAGCAGCATTAAGAGTTGAAGGCGAGGGGGAGATGAGAGATAATTTTGAAGTTGGGACATTTGAAGAGATCCAGCCTCTGGGTACACAGTGGCCAAGGGGTGGGGATTTTAAGATAGGCACGGATTAACTAGGCATACTTCATATTCTTTGAATTTTGCCTATCATCGGCCAAACCTCAGAGTGCCCTACATACTTGAAAAGGATTTATGCAGACCAGGGGTTCCCATCTTTCAACCTTGACTTGTAGGGAATTATATTACCAAATATTTTGTGCTGACTGAAGATTGCATTTCTACCCCTGGGAGTTGGAATGGTGGTTGCCTACATCACCCAGCGGGCAGACAAACTCTCCTGATGCACAGATGCCAACTTATTCTTGATGTTTTGTGCCTCCTCAAAAAAATGCGGTAATCTATTTAACTCGCCAACTGCTAGGCCAAATGATCTGGAACTGTAAGCCTGCTATGACCTGTCTTTTAAAGAACAAAGTCAAGTCTGGGCAAGCTGTTTCCATCACAAATGCATGCTGGGCATTTACCTACTGTCTGGGCCCCAAATGCCTTCCACATTTTTCTCTGTGGCACCAGCTGTGGAAGTCTACAAACTACATTTCCCACACTCCCTTGTGCTTGACTTCCTGTAAGGTTCTGCAAATGGTGGACCACTGGAAGGCAGGAGGAAAGGAAAAAAACCTTGCCCCAGATCCTGTTAGCACCAACCCCACTGAAGAAGAAAGCTGTGGCTCCAGCCTCCCGTTTTCTTTGGACCTGTCAGATCAGTCATGCCGAGCCCTTCAGAGGTACCATTGCCAGCCATTTCCTCTTAGCTGATTGAAATACCAATCTACTCATTTACCTCAGGGGTGTGAGCACCACATGTGCAGGGCCCCTCCTTTCAGCTACTGGGTTGCAGAAATGTCACCTCTTTCCCTTGGTNNCTCCAGCTTAGGGTGACAAACTTCTTTCTGCAGTTACAGTTGCCCGGATGAACCCGGCCCTAGGGGCTATGGTTGTTTCTAGTGATTGCTGTTGTTCGGGTTATCTCAGTATTCCCTTCTTTGCTTTTCATCCTTCCCACCCGTTCCTAGTAGGACATTTCTTCAGTTCTAAATACCCAGTATAGTTTTTGTTCTCCTGACTGGTTATTTGAACTTGTTTTGCAAGAGCTACTGGTTTTTCAGCTGCTTTTCTCAAATTGGTCCTCCACAGTTTGCAGTGGACACATGCTGGCATGCTGGCTGTAAGGGCGGACTCATGCCTTTCCTTTCACTGAGTGCGAATTATGCGCTTCAGTTTTTCCATTCTGATACTTGGGCAACTGATATGTGCTTAATGAGAGCTTTCACATACAGGTATCTAAATACTAAATTTGTTCTTATGAAGGGAAATTATAATTTTTTTAAAAAGATTTTATTTATTTGACAGAGAGAGACAGCCAGCGAGAGAGGGAACACAGGCAGGGGGAGTGGGAGAGGAAGAAGCAGGCTCCCAGCGGGGGAGTCTGATGTGGGGCTCCATCCCAGGACCCTGGGATCACGCCCTGAGCCGAAGGCAGACGCTTAACGACTGAGCTACCGAGTTGCCCCGGGAAATTATAATTTTATAACCCAGTACTCTTAAATCATCCTAACATACTCAAACCAGTATGCTAAGACAATTAGATTTAGGATACCAGTGCTATTTTAGAAGTTGGACAAAGGGATTAAAAGATAAAAACCTAAGAAGAAAGAGTAAATAACTGTCATTATTTCTCTAGAGAAGACAGAAAGGATGTTTAATACTAAAATTATGAATGACTTTATGGAAGGTAATAAATAACTATTCTATATATCCATCTTGGAATGGCACGTAACCGCATTTCCGCCACTCACTGGGAATAGAGACTGAATAACAATGGATTCTTTGTAGTGAAGGTTGTTGATAAAAACAGCTAATTAGAATTAATGGGGAGTGTGATTCCCTGAATGAAGGCACACACACAAAATATAAACACACATATATGTATATAAACTGTGTGTGTGAATGTGGGTGTATGTGTGTGTTTCTGTGTGTGTGTGTGTATTTCTTGTCTGGCTGGGATGGGTTACTGGAGTCCTGCCAAGGGCACGGTATGACCTGCCAACCTCTGTATGACTTTCTCAGGTTTTAGGACTGTACTCCCAAGAATTTATGATCTCTTCAGCTTTATTCACTCTTAGCTCTTGTTTTGTTGGTGAAAAGCATACCCAGGGATCTTTATTCAGTTGGAGGGGCTGCTAATTGATTAAAAAAAATGCATTTTGTCCCTGGTCACTAATTGACTGATGGAACAGCTGTTGGTCTGACAAAAAGCAGGCTGGAAAGCAGTTCCCACTATGGGGTGGTCTGTTGCTAAACATTATTGCTTTTGCTGTCCATTGCAAAAGCACACCCTTACATATTCCCAGGGATGGGGGTAGTGCTTTATTTAAAAGTATTTGTTCACTGTCTTTAAAATAAAGAGACCAGTCACCTTGAGCAATCATTAGGTAAAGGTGAATTAACCTAAGATATTATATAAAGAATTTAAAGTTTGTTGTCATTGAGCATTTCTGAGTTTAAAAGCATGAACTTGATCATCAAATAAATAATTCTTCAAATACTGAAAATCTTATTAATGAGATTTCAGTTGGTTAATAATGAAAATGATTTTTTTTGTTGTACCAGTAACAGATAGACTGAGTCAAATTGCCTTTATAAATACAATAGCACATTAAAAGTATTAAATTTTACTATGAAGTAATAAGCTATTTTTTTCTCAAAGGTACTTATAGCTAGTATTATATATGGCTTATATATACATGTATATATACTATATATGGTTTATATTTGGTAGCTTTGCTAAAAACTCTTAATAAGTAGTATGACACTAGACAAATAAATGTAATACTGATTTATGAAAATAAAGCCTCATGTACAAGTAGTATCAAATTGAAGGGTGTAATTATAAATTTAGCAGAATTTTGTATTTTGGCATCACAGAATGAAGTAAAACCAGTATCCTAGCATCCGGAAGTAACCGAATGATTGTATACATATTTTGGCAGCCATAGGGTTAAGGGCAGAAAAATTTTGTGTTTTGCAGCATGAGACCATCACAGTTTTTAAACAGTCAATGAAGTCTCACTAGGCATTAGCCTCTTGCAAACTGTTGTGACTAGCGGGGAGTGCAGGTCAATGTGAGTATCCTAGTTGATTGTCAGTTGATTTTTAGTTCCTTTTTAGTTCCTGTGGTCACAGCTGTAGCGATTCATGTTGGGGTAACCCAGGCAAATCTGTGAATGTCTATTTTTCTCTTGCCTGTTTTTTTATTTTATTTTATTTCATTTTTGTTTTCTGTTTTTATTTTCTTGCTTCCTAAGTAAGCTATGACTGGACCAGGACCCAAGAGACTTGATTTCTGGTCGTGAGTCATACACTCCATAGCTATGCGATGTAACCTTGACAAAGCTATCTAAAGTCTCTGGCCTAAGCTTACTTGTTTGTGAGAGGTGTTCTCTCTCTCTCTCCCCCTCTTTATAGTAAAGATTTTAATATCTTTAAAGCAGTGAATACTGACATTCCAATGCAGTCTTACACAAAAGCCCAATGCATTATTATATCAATTGCACTGAAGTGAACTTTCTCTGTTGAAGGGGTAGACAGAGCCTGAGTGCCTTAAACACAGCCTGTGTCCCTTTATCTGCTTCTTGCCCCTTGGTGGTCCTTGAGGTACTTGAAGAAACCTCTAGGTGACAAGGAATACCCTTTGAAAACCATAAAGTCAGATGATCTGTATGTTCCCTTCCAA
The DNA here is from genome assembly GCF_017311325.1 of Ursus maritimus. NCBI lineage: Eukaryota > Metazoa > Chordata > Mammalia > Carnivora > Ursidae > Ursus > Ursus maritimus. The sequence goes on along the minus strand of NW_024425341.1, from coordinate 32,857,458 downwards.
CCATAAGATAGAGTTGTAGCTTTACCTGACTCAGAAAACTCTATGGTTATTTTCATATTCATAACAAAAATCATTTGTAAATATAAGGTTTAAAGTGTCCAACATCAACCCATCATAGAAAAAGTCACTATATGTTTTGTCCGGATTTGCTGGCATAAAATTATTTTTAGAAATGTGTATATACACATATATCTTCAGGTATGTGTCTATAACTACAGGGGGATAGAAAGGAGATAATAAGATCATGTGAAATGGTTCAGAATCTGACAATGCAATTCAGTTCAGTTCCATTCGGTGAGCATTTATGCAGCACCTACTGTGCAAATCTGCTACGCAAAACTGTATATAAGGCTCCCGAGGGTTACAGAGATGAATGGCAGACTCTTCCTCAATTTATTTTTGAAGCGTTCGCCATCAGAGATTTTAACTTTTTAATACATTTTTAAGTATAAGAAGTGTGAGGTACCTAGGGAAACATTGGCATAAAGTACATAGAATAAATCAATCAATAAATAAATGACATTGAATAGGTCAAACATCTTGTGGCCATGGATGGGCAATGCGGACCAAGGGTCAAGTAAACTCCCTGAATGGAGAGCTATTTTGTCCTTCTTGTTTATTAATGTCGATCCATCTATACTAATGCATTTAGCATGAAAGGAAGTAAGGTGGGGTCAGGAAGTGAGAGTCACTAAATCTCAGACTTCCATCCTTCATTAATATTAATGCTTTTCTTCAACCAGTGCATGTTGGCATAGCATAGCCTAAAAGCTTAATACAAGAAAAATAGTTCTGAGGCTTCCTTATCATATATTCACTGGCATCAGGCACCAAATGGTCTCATATTGTATCACGGGCCTTCATTTTTATCCAATGAAGAGGAATTTCCCTTCGGTTAGGAGTAGGTGACGGTCATGGTTTTGTGTGTTTCCCCCAAAGTGTATTCATTTAAATTTTTAAATGATTTTCCCATGTGCTGACCCACAATATCCTTAAATGAAAACAGACTTAGTTTACAGGACTAATTTCTTAAATCAGTATAAAATAAGCATTTTAAAAATTCAGTACATTTTCATTTGTATTCTTTGAATTCAATGATAGGAGTTATAATCCTGTAGCCCATGAACGCGATCGGCCTGCAGGCATGAGGAAATCTGGAATGTGTTTGAGTGACCCACTGAGAGGATTCTCGACTCTATCTATGACAGGTTAGCAATCTGTCCCGAATTTCTTTGTGAAACACAAGTTAAAGAAAAAAGATGTGTTATATTTTTTCCTTGGACCAAATACACTTTGGTAGAACTCAAAATATTCACTTACAATATTAAAATGATCTTAGAAATAAAGAACCAAGGCCCACAGAGGTTGTATGACTTGTTCACGAATACTCAGTGAGTAATTGGCCAAGTTGTTAACTTCCAAGACCTTCCGCCTTTCAGTGCAGTAGTCTTTATATTTAGAAGAGGTTTCTTAAATTCCCCAGAGCCATAATTTGTGATTTAGAGATCCATTTTATCTCTGAGAGTGCTCAGACCCAAAACAAAACAAGAGAGAAAGAAGGTTTTTGCAACTATAACCTAATTCTACTGCAGTTTATTGCTGTGTCTTACCTGTAATCTACCACTCAATCTTCCTTACTCAACAGCACACTCAAACCTGGTTGATGCCAGAAAAAAAAACCAACCAACCAACCAACCAAAAAAAAAAACCCAAGATAAAACAAAAACCCAATAACCAAAACTAAGAGAAAACACCATCCTATAAAAAGCAGATAAAATGAATTTGAAAGACAACTAATGAATATATTTCAGATCTTTCCAGTTTTCTTCCTCAGCCAGAGCTGCTTTGTTGTTGTCTCACGCAGTATTAGAGGCCATGCGTGGGGCGCCTGGGTGGCTCAGTCGTTAAGTGTCTGCCTTCGGCCCAGGGCCTGATCCCAGGGTTCTGGGATTGAGCCCCGCATCGGGCTCCCTGCTCCGCTGGGAGCCTGCTTCTTCCTCTCCCACTCCCCCTGCTTGTGTTCCCTCTCACTGGGTCTCTCTCTGTCAAATAAATAAATAAAATCTTAAAAATAAATAAATAAATAAATAAAGGTCATGCGTGACCACAGGTAGACGGAAGAAGAGACATGAAGGTAGCAAATTTTTCTCCCCCCTTCTTCTTTTCTTTTTAATATTAAGAGATTTTTAAAATTTGCAAATGTTAATCCTTGGGTAATGGTGTCTTTACTAGTGTCCTGCAGGGTTGGGGCCCTGAGGAGGTGTGTGTGTGTGTGTGTGTGTGTGTGTGTGTATGTGTGTGTGTGTGGCGTCTGGAAGATGTCCTCTCTGGGTGTGTCACTGTCTCTATGTGACTCTGGAGCCGGCTTCTCTGGGAGGCCTGAGCCAGGGTCAGGCCAAAGACAATTCTTGTTTTACGTCTCATTTTAATAGTTTAATATTTACAACTGTATGTTTCTCCACAAATACACAAACCCCCCAACCACCTTAACACTTTTTTTTTTTTTTTGCTTTTTTTTTTTTTTTTTTAAAGTAGGCTGTATACCCAGCTTGGGGCTTGAACTCAGGACCCTGAGATTAAGTCACATGCTCTACTGACTGAGCCAGCCAGGTGCCCCTCAACCTCCTTAACTTTTGATGCCAACCCATTTTGAAGGAAGAACGACTATTTAGAAGCCACTTATGCTATTCAAATTTACGCTATTATTTAGATTACACATTTCAATTGAGAGTAATTCCTCGAAGTTCAAGAGAAAAGTTTACTAAATATGACAGAAGTTAGAAAGGATTGAGGGATGGTTTTCAAGATTCATATATATATATATATTTTTTTCTTTTAGGAGATAAAAGCAAACAAAGCATAAAAAGAGAAATGGTTTTTAATACTAAGTAGAAAAATGCAATATATATGCGCAAAATAGATGCTTCATTTGAATTAGTATTTACATGTTTTGGAAGCGCAAATAATATATGTTTTTCATTATTTTAGTAAAATTAAAGAATGGGCATTCAGCTATCTTTAAATTTTCATATTGCTCACGCTAGTTTAGGCATGCCAGATCATTTTGGTATAATAAATTCCTACATGGTTATTGCACGGATACTAAAAGACAGTGCAATATTTTTCTTTTAAATGTAAATTGAGGAAAAAATATTAATAGATAGTTACATTTTTATGTTAGTCATTATTAGAATTTACTAATGAGCAATCTGACATGCTATTTCCTATTGCTTTAATATGTTATATATTATAAAATGTTTTTCTACATTATAGGCGTTAATTGCATAATGTGAAAAAATTCTTTGCAATTCCGCGTGATTTATGGGCCTGCCACGGGTGACTAGGTGTGGGAGAACTTTGGCTTTTGTGGGCTTGTGGGGGAACGGATGTGTGAAAAGTCGAGGAAGCCCAATTAGAGAAAGGCAGTGAGAAAAATTTTACAAAATCCATCCTGCTGAGAGGCAGGCATTTTTTCTGGATGACAAATGTCTGGAGTTCTCAGTTTTACAAAAAAGGAGTGCTCACCCCTGGCCTCCTCTCCTTTTGTCATGTAGGTAACCTAAGCTGGGGAAAAAGGCCATCTGGAAAGAATGCTGCAGTTTCACAGAGCCTAGGTTCTCTACCCCTTCCTCTTCTTCCCTCGTTATGGACAGCAGTGTTCAGATGACAAATTTTGGAAAATTGTCTTAGGAGATAAATCTTCAGGCAGTTACAGTGTATTGGTATTTAGGATGCTTCTGTGCATTCTGTCCAACCGGGAAGGAGGCTGATGGGCTTTTTGTGAACCGCTGAGCTTCGAGAAGGCTTTTATCTTCCACTCAGTTTTAATTGAGGAATTTATGGGATCTTGCCACCTTGCGAGGTAAGTTAGACATAAATGCCGTGTGATTTATATGTGAACGATTTTTCATTGTGTATTGACATAAATCTTATTAGTACACTACCCTTCACAGATACCATGGTCAACTGAAGAAATTCTTCACCAGTTTTCCTTGTGAGAAATTCCGCGCATTCTTCATGTTATTAATGCTACTCTATACTTATACTTTATCACCCTATCACTTCACTAGGGTTATCACCTTAAGTGGCATTCTTTTAATTGTTTCGGGTGAAAAAAGCAAGGCTTAATAAGGAGAAATACAGACATTTTGCAGCTTTCATTATCCTAAAAAAGGTACAATATTTTTAGCCAGTTAATGGGAGTGAAACAACGATCTTAAAAAATAAACCTACAACCGAACACTACTTTTAAAAGGCATCTTCTTGACAAGAACCAAATGAACGCTATCTCTAAAAATCTAATCTGAAGGCAAAACAGATTTGTTAGTGTGATTATTAAAACAATTGCCACCTTCTAGTGTAAAATGGTATCAACAGTGAGCAATCAAATAATGCCCTTTGCTTGGTACAGTCAAGCACTCAAAGCTACCGTGAAATAGGATTGGACGGGACCTTTCATTTCATATGAGAATTAATTCTCTAAATGCAGTGGAGAGTAGGCAGCTTATTTTTTTTCCCCCAGTAAGCAGCTAGAAACAAGTCTGCGGGAGACCATATTTTTTCTTATTCGTTTCTTCGTGTGAGCATGTATACATTACCAAGTATTATGGCAATTAATTTATTCTTTACCTACAGTTGCATCAGAAAAGAAAAAAATATGGCAGAATTTTTCCAAAGGTTTTATGACTCAAAAAAAAAATTTACAGTTCTCCATCTAAATTGTTTATGAAAGATGGAATTAAAGGTCACATTTTTTCAATTGCACACAAGCTTCCCAGCTGCCTTGGCATTCTGGGTTTACTGCGAGTCTCCTCAGAAAAAGCCATGCACATGTAATTTGTGGTAAACCTCAGTAATGAAGGCTTTCTACTCTTCTCAACAAAGTTAAGTTAGTAGCCATACAAGAAAGAAATGCCACATCTATTCCATTGTTGAATACCCTGCACTGTGTATTAAAAGTATTTTGGAAGTAACAATTCTACACCATAGCACCTTGGATTTCAGAATCGTAACAGCATTGCATGGTGACAGATGGCAGCTACACTTGTGGGGAGCCTAGCAAAACTTATAGAGTTGTGGAATCTTTATGTCCTACACCTGAAACATCATGTCAATTGCACTCCAAAAAATATTTCTAAAAACCACAACAAAAGAATTTACCAGCCTACAATGAATTCAGAATTGAGGATCAAATATTAATTATGTGATTTTATATGTAGCTCTCTGTCTTTTGCATCTTAGCAAATTATTGTCAGTGTAAAATCTGTTAACGATGTCTTTAATTTTTAAACTGCACACACTCACCACTTCTTGAACTTCTATAGTTAATAAAGCAAATACGAGACTTAAAAAAAATAAAAGATTAGGTGATCAATAACACATTTCTTCTCCATCAGATTCTTTTTTTTCATGTACAAAATTCTTGTTTGATTTTTCGATTATTCAAAATGTCAGAATGATAGATATAAGAGAGTAACCAACTAACTAGGGAAATCTCTGCCTAATAATATTCAATATAAAGATTCAGAATGATGTTTCATGATGGATTAAACTTTCCCCGTTCTGCCTCATTAGGGTTCTCCCAATTTGACCCAATCCAAACTTATTACTTAATATATATCTAACAGTAAAATTGCATAAATGTTCACTAGTACAATAGATGCTAAATGAGCAGTTTCAGATAATTTAATTAAGTTGTAGGTCTTCTAATATGATTCCATAAGAATGTGAACTTTTAACTTGTGTTAACTCAATTTCCTTATGCTTGCATTTACCATTTGTTGGGGACATTACAGTGATTAGCCGAAGTCCTTCCAGCTCCTAATGTTCTTCATAAATTTTGATTTAAATTGACTGTCACTTTCTCACTATAATAAAGTAGATATTTGACATCTCAAAAAAGAGAACAGGTCTAGTATATTACGTTGTCAAGAAGTAGAAGTTTTTTTTCTCTATTGCACAAAATCCGCATAAAATTCACCATAATAAAGTCCATTAAGTTTAGTCAGAATGAAGTAGGGTTGAGTACCGCATGTTCGTGGGCATGTGTATGCTTTAGAATTTCTTGAAAAACATAGGTTCCTGTGTGCCCTTGGCATAGAAAACCACAGAATATCACATTCCCATCCAATTGTTCTATATTTGGTGGCTGTCGACGTCCAGCTGTTGAGTCTGTGGCATTCAGGAGCCCTTGGAAGTAAGACTGGCCAGTAACTGCTGCGTATTTCACTGGAGGTCAAAGACAAGATTTGCTGGACCAGCTCAACTCTGATGCACCTCCCACACTTTTTCAGTCAGATAACGGAAGGGGGAAATTATCTAACTGTGCTTTGGAAATGTTCAGTGAATACATTCGTTTTTGAACACAGCCCTAAAAAAACATGGAATTATGTTCCCACAAATACAGATTTACCCCAAACTTTCATTCCAGCAAAAAAGACAGAGCCAATAAGGCTTTGTTTTTGTCAATTACCATCCTTGAAGGCATCAAGGACAGTCCAGAAATAGAGGCCCCAGGTCGGTGTAGAGTGACCTTCAAGAGTCAGGCATGGAACAGGTATGCTTTCCGGGTCGAGTGCTGGAATTTCTGCCCTGGACAGATCAAAAGTCTGTGGGCAGCCAGGGCTGCTTAAAAGTATCGAGAAGGCTCAGAGATAATTGCATGCAAGGGGCAAGGAATGTCAGTCCCTCTGGCTGACGATTCCCATAAACCACTTCTTCTACAATTTTTTTACAAATTTCTATATACGAAGAATTTATAAGCACATTTTTCATCTATTTGGGTAACGACTCTAGAGTTAGCAACTATCAGGATCCCTGTTTTATAAATGGGACACCTGAGGGACCGTGAGATTAATTAAATTACCAAAGGTGCCAATGCAAGGCAGCCCAATGTTGGAGTCAGTGTTCTTAGTCATTACTCGAAGTTGGCCTTCTAATAGTCCTGTTTCACCTACTGGACGGCATTAGGGTGAGGCTCCCAGGCCTATTTATGAATATCGAGTGCTATATCTTAAGTTTCATGTTTTCTTGTAACACAAGTAGTGCACAACTGTAGGAAATTTAGATGATACTGGTAATCCAAAAGAGGAGATTAAAAATTGTTACTAATTTCACTACCCAGAGGTGACTGCTTTTAGGATTTTACAGTATAGTCTTCAATCTCTTCTCCATACCTCTTTGAAGACCAAAAATTTAATCATACTGAGCATATTCTTTCATAATCTAGTATTTGATAATTTATCATGAACATCTTCCAGTGTTTTAAAATCTATTTCTTAACATCTTTTAAAATGGCTGTGTGCTTGAATATTTTGATTTTGAGAACAGTCAAGGTACAACATTTTACAGCCTCAATCCGAATTTCACATGTGGTCTCAGGTGGAACTATTGTCACATCTTTATTTCAAGAGAGTTTTAAAGTGGGGGTTTTCCGGAGGTGCGACACGATCAGGATGTTGGAAGAACAAGAACGGCACATGCACACGTAAATGCTACTCAAGCTTATACAGAGAACTTTTGTCCTTCAGTATTTTTTGCATGGAAAGACCAGGGGCTATATGACATGTAATGGTTTTGTAAATGGGCACTCCTCGGTAACAGAATAAAATAATTGGCACGAAGTAGCACGAAGCCTCGGAAGCAAGGGGTAAAGGACTCCTGACCTTCCGTTGAGAGCCTTGGCCACTCCCTGACTGTGCCTGAGGGTAGAGGGTGGAAGTGACATCTTCACCGAGGCCTCCCTGGTCAGATGCAATCAGATTGACTGAAAGCTCTCAGAGAACTAAACAGAATTCTCTCCACACTGGCCGGAGAAATGACTCATGAAGAGTCACTCTGCACTATTAACGGACAACCATTTCAACATCTCATTTAAAACTGCAGTGAGTTAAGGTGGCTTTTGAATTATGTATTAAACGCAGCTTCCAAATATAGCTCTGGTTGAGTATTTCAGCTAAATGTCTCCAAAACATCGATGTCCACATATCACGGCTCGGGCTCTCTTATTTGCTCGTCCCGTTGTCATTTCCTATTACATTTTACTCTTGACTCTGGCCTTCTCACACCCAGTGTTGAACCTTCAGTACTAAACCACACTCCACATCCTTAGCCTTGCTCTTCAGTCTTTGTCTTGAGCCACAGAAGTTACCAAGGCCTCCAGTCTTCTTCAAAGAACATGAACTCAGTCTGCAACTGTGATGAAAGCACACATGGGTACTCATCGTCCAGTGGGAACACTTAGCTCTATCCATTTATTTCCAGTATCAAAGCCTCAGTGATACTCTAATAATCACTAATGGAAGTGGGGGTGCTCACCACAATCTCCAGATTCATCAGGATCAGTGTTTGTAACACTCCCTGGGGACTTAGATGCTGATGCCAAGAGTAGGTCTCAGTGCTTCAATCTCTCTCTTTTTTTAATAATATTTTTTATTACATTATGTTAGTCATCATACAGTACAACCCTAGTTTTTGATGTAAAGTTCCATGATTCATTACTTGAGTATAACACCCAGTGCTCCATGCAATACGTGCCGTCCTTAATATCCATCACTGGCCTATTCCAGTCCCCCACCCCCTCCCCTCTGAAGCCCTCAGTTTGTTTCCCAGAGTCCATAGTTTGTCATGGTTCATTCCCCCTTCTGTTTACCCCCTGTTCTTCTTCCCTTTCTTCTCCTATTGATCTTCCTACTTCTTATGTTCCATAAATGAGTGAAACCATATGATAATTGTCTTTCTCTGCTTGACTTATTTTGCTTAGCATTATCTCCTCCAGTGCCGCCCATGTTGCTGCAAATGTTGGGTAATCGTTCTTTTTGATGGCCGAGTAATATTCCATTGCGCATATGGACCACACCTTCTCAATCTCTTTCTAATACAATCTTCTGGTTCCTCCTCACCTCCATTCGTTTCTACAACAAGTAATGAATATCAACCAAGTCTTGTTAAAGTTGCCTCCTAAACACCTACAGAGTTGATTCCCCTCCGTTCTCACTGCTACTCACTGCCTAGCTCCAGCCGCACTCACCTATTGCTTGGATTTCTGCAGTGACATAGCAGCTGGCCTCCCCACGGTGATACAGTTCCTCCTCAAATCAGTTATTCACAGGAATCAAGTGGTTTTTTAAAACAACAACAACAACAACACTGTATTGTGGTCATGTAAAAATCTTTATGTGACCTATGAGTAGGATATCAATACCTCCCAGTTGGCTGGACCCATACCAGTTTTTGCTTGTTGTAATGATGAAGAATGCCTCTGTTACTCTCCAGAGTGTTCTGTTTTAGAGAATAAATGGTATGATCATATTACCTAGGAGACTTCGCCTCAGCCGGCCTCTGTCCGCCTCTGTAGCTGTGTCTCTCTGAATTATAGCTGCGCTGCCCAGCAGTTCCCGGGATGTGCCATGTCCCCTCCCACCCAGCATCTTTGTTCATGCTGTTCCTTCTTTCTGGAATATTTTCCAAACCTTCTTTCCATTCTATCTAATTTTTATTCATTCCTCAGATCCCACTAGAAAACAAGCTCAGTCTTTGTCTTGAGCCACAGAAGTTGCCAAGGCCTCCAGTCTTCTTCAAAGAACTTCTGCAGTGACATAGCAGCTGGCCTCCCCACGGTGATACAGTTCCTCCTCAAATCAGTTATTCACAGAAGTGGGACTTCTGTCTGTTGAGATCACTACTGCATTCCAAGTGCTTCGATTAGTGCCTGACACATAATAGGCACTGACTAACTATTGTCTGAATAAGGGAGTCCCGACTCAAGCATGACTTCCCCAGGGAAGACTTCCCTGCCCTTCCTTCTGCCTCTACCCCAGGATTTGTTCAATTGCTTTATGAAATATCGTTATAAAGCCATGCACTTTGTTTCAGAGCATTTATCTTAGTTATGATCATACAATCATTAGTTCACTAGACTTTGACTTCGATGGGAACAAGGACTCTTTCCATTCTGCTTAATTTTGTGTCTGCACCACATACCGTACTGATCTAAAAATATGTGTTGAATGAATAAATGAATGAACAGTGACAAGAGCACCATATTAGGCATTTTAGCAATCCTAAGAACAATTGGATAAGGTCTTATTCTCTAGAAGCTTATAATTTATGTGAGGGAGAAAAAAAAGACAAAAATACACAAGTAGGTGGCAGTACAAGATGATGGATTGACTCAGAATTTTAGAACAAAGGACCCTAGAAATAATATAGATCAACCCTCACTCATCACAGCAGCATTAAGTAACTATCACACAGCGATCGTGACAGTCACATGAAGTATCTGGATCACAAGTACTGCAGACGTTCAGAAGTGAAAAATATTGCCGTGTCCTTGAGTGGCAAGGAAAGACTATAAAAGAAGTAAACCTGAATAGAGTTTTGAAGGATTTACTCCCTAACAAACATTTATTAAGTATCTGTTATGTAACAACAAGACTAAGACACCGTTCTTATCTAGGTCGATTAGGGGTTGGCAAACCGTGGACCTCAGGCCAAAGCTAGGTACCTGTTTTTGTAAATAAAGCTTTATGGGAATACAGTCACACCTATTTACGTACATCTTGTCTGTGGCTGCTTTCCTACCACAACAGCAGAGCTGGGGAGTTGCAACAGAAATCACATGGCTCACAAAATGAAAAAAATATTTACTATTTGGCTCTTTACAGAAGAGGTTTGCTTACTGCTGAGTTAGAATCTCCAGGTTGAGTGGGAGGGATGGCCGTAAAACACCAAAAATTATATGAGGTACGGGCTGAGTAGAGCTAGGTGGGAGGTTTCATGCGAGAGTAATTGAAGAGGAAGAGCTGAGTCAGGAAAGGGAGCCCAGCGGTGTGAGTGAGGTCTTGAAGGATCAGACGATCTGTAGGGAACTGATTATAAAGAAATAATAAGGAAAAAGAGGATACAGCAAGGACTAAGGTAAGACTGCAGTAATGAACAAATCTCACTTGCGGGGGGGAGTACACATAACTTCCAATTGGGATCCCAGGTTCCCATTGGGAAATGCAGGGTGAAAACGTCATTGAATGAGACTAGGGAAACTATACAGAGAAACTTGAGTGTAAGGCTGAAACATTTAAAATTCACCATAAAGGTAATGAGGGAGGGGAGTCTTGTTTAGGGGAATGATACAAAGGAAGGGAATAGATTTTTAGAGTCTGAGTCTGATGACTTGGATCAGGAGTGAGTCAGGAAGACCACAGAGGAGGACAGAAGAAATTAGAGATCTGAGAGTTAATTTCACCTACAGACAGGTCTCTGACCACATGGCATTTGAACATTTAAAAAAATAGCTGTACACATTTATGAAAGGATTTTTTACATAAAAATCTAGATTTGTATGGTTTCTAAAATAACTGAGCATCTGGCAATACCGGGCCTGCATTCTTGCAAGGCAGCAATGGATGGGGGCTCAGCAGTGTGGTGTGGAGTTGGCCGGAGCAGGCCCCATTTAATCTTGTAACATAACCCCTGTGGGCATTGGGACTTGTGGCTTTAGTGCACCATAATAATCTGGACATGAAGTTTGACAAAGCCTTAACTGGAACGGAGCCAACACATTCACCCCTCGCTTTATGCCCTGTACTCGTATCTACTGCCTGTTCTTTCTGAAGCTTTCTGAAGATCTACCTCCCTCACTGGTAAATCCTGGGGATTTCTGAGCCCTCTCTCCGTCCTCTGATATTATAGCTTCTACTGATTTCTTCTTGCGTAAAGAAACGCAACAATTTCATTCATGTTTTTCGGTACAGATTTTTCTTTTCTTTTCTTTTCTTTTCTTTTCTTTTCTTTTCTTTTCTTTTCTTTTCTTTTCTTTTTTTTCTTTTCTTTCCTTTTTCTTTTTAAATTACTTCTTCCAGTTTACTTCCTCTCATCTTTGTGATGAGAACTCTCAGGATTTACTCTCTCACTCTCCCGTATATCGTAGGGCGGTGTTAGCCGTAGTCATCATGCTGTATGTTATATCCCTAGCACGTATTTATTTCGTAACTGGACCTTGTACCTTTCGACTCCCTTCCTCCAATTCCCCCAACCACCACCCTCCGCTTCTGGTAACTACAGTCTGATCTCTTTTTCTATGAGTTGTTTGTTTGTTTTAGATCCCACATATGAGATCGTACTGTATTTGTCCTTCTCTGTCTGACTTATTTCACTTAGCCTAATGATCTTGAGATCCATCCATTTTGTCACAAGTGGTGGGATTTCTGGATTTTTTTATGGCTGGATAATATTGCAATATATATAAAAACTTTAAAAAAAAAAAGCTTTATTTATTTATTTATTTATTTATTTATTTATTGATTGATTGATTGATTTATTTATTTTAGAGACACAGAGAGAGAGTAGGGGGCAGGGGCAGAGGGAGAGGGAGGGAGAGAATCCAAGCAGACTCGTGCTTAGCCTGGAGCCTGACGGGGCTCGATCTCACAACCCTGAGGTCATGACCTGAGCTGAAATCAAGAGTCAGTCGCTTAACTGACTGAGCCACCCAGGCACCCCTATAACCACAACTTCTTTATGCATTTATCCATCAATGGACACTTATGTCATTTCCACATGTTGACTATTGTAAATATGTTGCTGTGAATATGGGGGTGCAGATGTCTTTTTGAATTAGTATTTTTGTTACCGTTGGGCATAGTCCCAGAGGTAGAATTGCTAGATCATATGGTAGCTCTATTCTTAATTTTTTGAAGATTCTCTATAATGTTTTCCATACTGTCTGTACCAATTTATAATCCCACCTACAGCACGCATCCGTGCCAGCATTTGTCATCTCTTGTCTCTTTGATGGTGGCCATTCTAACAGGCGTGAGGTGATACTTCATTGTGGTTTCACACTGCATCTTCCTAATGACTAGCGACGTTGAACATCTTTTCATGTATCTGTTCACCTTTTATATATCTGTCTTCTTTGGAGACATGTCTACTTAGGTCCTTTGCCCATTTTTTAATTGGGTTATTTGTTTTTTGCTATTGAGTTTTATGAGGTTTTTTTTTAATGTTTTGGATATTAACCCCTTACCAGATATATGGTTTGCAAATATTTTTTCCCATTCTGTAGGTTGCTTTTCACTCTTTTAAAAGGTTTTATTTATTTATTTTAGAGATAGAGAGTATGAGTGGGGGGAGGAGTAGAGGGGGAGGGACAAGTAGACTCTTTGAAGCCAATTATAAACAGAATTTATTTATTTATTTATTTATTTATTTTTCAGAAATTTCATTGTTAGTGTACAAAAATGCTACTGATTCTTGCATGTTAATTTTGTATCCTGCAAATTTAATGAATTCATTGATTATATCTAACAATTTTTTATCTAAGAATTTTTTGGTTGAGTATTTAGTATTTTCTATATATAACATCATGTCATTGGCAAATAGAGGAATTTTTGCTTCTCCCTTTCCAATTCTGATACCTTTTATTTCTTTTTCTCACCTGACTGCTCTAACTAGGACTTCCAGTATTATGTTGAATAGATGACCCTCGTCTTCTTCCTAATCTTAGAGGAAAGTTTGAACCTTTCATCACTAACTGTAATGTTAGCTGTGGGTTGTCATATGGCCTTTATTATGTTGAGATATGTTCCTTCCATGCCTAATTTGTTAAGAGTTTTTATCATGCATGAATGTTGAATTTTGTCAAAAGATTTTTCTGCATCTATTGAGATGGTCATATGATTCTTTTCTTTCATCCCATTAATGTGCTGTATCACATTGTTTGATTTGTGCATGTTGAATCATCCTTGCATCCTAGGAATAAATCCCTCTTGGGGGATGGTGAATGATCCATCTAATGTGCTGCTGAATGTTGTTTGCTAGTATTTTACTGAGAATTTTCATATCTATATTCATCAGGGATATTGGTCTGTACTTTTATTTTCTAGTGGCGTCCTTTTCTGGCGTTGGTATCAGGATAATGCTGGCCTTGTGAATGAGTTTGGAAGTGTTTCCTCCTCTTCGATTTTTTAAGAGTTTAGAAGGACTGATGTTAATTCATCTTTAAATATTTTGTAAACTTCGTCAGTGAAGAAATCTGGTCCTCAGCTTTTCTTCATTGGGAGATTTTTAATTACTGATTCAATCTTCGTATTAATAATTGTTCTATTCAGATTTTCTATTTTATCCTGATTCAGTCTTGGCATGTTGTATGTTCCTAAGAATTTCTCCATTTCTTCTAGGTTGCCCGGTTTGTTGGTGTATAGTTGTTCATAGTAGCCTCTTATGATCCTTTCTATTTCTGTGATAGCCATTTTAACGTCTTCTTTTTCATTAATAATTTTATTGATTTGGATATTCTTTTTTTTTTCTTCATCTAACTAGGAGTTTGTCAATTTTGTTTATCTTTCCAAAGAATGAATTCTTAGTTTTGTTAATTTTTTCTATTGTTCTTCTGTTTTCTCATTTATTTCTGCTCCAATCTTAATTATTTCCTTTCTTCTGCTAACTCTTAGCTCAGATTGTTCCTCTTTCTCTAGTTCCTTAAGACGAAGTTACATTGTTTATTTGGGTTATTCTTGCTTCTTAGTGCAGGCATTTTTTTGCCATTCACTTCCCCCGTTAGAGTTGCTTTTGCTGCATCCCGTAAGTTCTGCTATGTTGTGTTTCCATTTTCGCTTGTGCCTAGAAACTTTTTTCTCTTTTCATTTCTTTTTGATCCATTTGTTGTTCAGAAGAGTGTTGTTTAATTCTCACGTATTTGTGGATTTTCCAGTATTTCTCTTGTTATTGATTTCTAGTTTTAAGTCACTGTGGTCAGAGAAGATACTTGGTATGATTTCTATCTTCTTGATTTTACTAAGACATGTTTTGTGGCCTACCTAGGTATACCCTGGAAGATGTTCCATGAATGCTTGAGAAGAATGTCTATTCTGCTCTTGTCAGATAAAATGTTTTTATCTGTTTGTTAGGTCATTTGGTCTATAGTGTTGTTCAAATCCACTGTTTCCTTATTGATTCTCTGTCTGGATGATTTATTCATTGTTCAGAGTGGGGTATTAAATTCCTCTATTATCATATTATTGTTTATTTCTCCTTTTAGCCTGTTAGTTTTTCCCTTATATATTTAAATGCTCCAATGCTGCGTGCATAAGTGTTTATAATTGTTATATCTTCTTGATGTATTGATGCTTTATCATTATATGTTGACTGTCACGTCTCTCTTACCATCTTTAGTTCAAAGTCTATTTTGTATGATATAAGTGGAGCTACTCCTGCTTTTTTTTTTTTTTTCCCCTTTTGGTCACCATTTACTTGAAATATCTTTTTCCATTCCTTCACTCTCAGTCTACACGTATCTTTAAAGCTAAAGTGAATCTTTTGTAGGCAGCATATGTTGTATCTGATTTTATTTTTCATTATGCAATTCTATGTTTTTTGATTAGAGAATTGAAGTCTTTTATGTTTAAAGCATTTATTGATCGATAAGGACTTGCTACTGCCATTTTGTTGTTTTCTGGTTGTTTTGTAAATCCATTGTTTCTTTTCCTCCTGTCTTTTTTGGTGTTTTGATGTCTTTTTCAGTATGCTTTGACTTCTCTATCATGTTCTTTTGTGTAATTCCCACAAGATTTTTCCTTGTGGTTACCATGAGGCTTATAAAAATACATCAAACTTGTAACACCCTATTTTTAGCTGGTAACAAATTAACTTCAATAAAATTAGTGCATTTTATACTTTTTCTTCTTCTTTGTCTCAAATTTTAGGTTATTGCTGTTGCAATATACATATTTTTTTATATTACATAACTAATAATAATAGATTATTGTAGTTATGGTTATTTTTGTGATACCCTTTAAAAAAAACTTTTAAATTAGAGTTGTAAGTTATGTACCACTAATACCATATTACAGAATCTACAACTATTTGCCATTTTCAGCAAGATTTATACTACTTCTTTGCATATTTATGATGTTAATTAGCATTCTTCTTCCACTTATAGAACTCCGTTTTGCATTTCTTGTAAGGTAGGTCTGGTTCTCAGCTTTTGTTTGCTTGGAAAAGTCTTTATTCCTCCTTCATTTCTAAATGACAACTTCACCAGGTATAGAATTCTTGGTTGATAGTTATTTTCTTCTAATACTTTGAATATGTCATCCCATTCTCTCTTTGGCTGAAAAATTTCTGTTGAGAAATCTACCAATATCCTCAGGTGGGCTCCCTTGTATGTAACTTCTCTCTTATCTCTTGATGCTCTTAAAATTCTTTCTTTGTCTTTGACCTTTGACAATTTAATTATAATATGTCTCAGTGTAGCCCTATTTGGGTTCAACCTATTTTGGGTCTTTTGGGCCTCTTGGGTCTGGATGTCCCTTTCTCTCCCCAGCTTCAAGAAATTCTCAGTCATTACTGCTTTAAATATGCTTTCTATCCCTTTTCTCTTCTTCCTCTGGAATTCCTATAATGTGAGTATTGTTTCTTTTTATTGTGTCCTATAATCCAGTAGGCTTTCTTCACTCTTTTTCATTCTTTTCTATTTTTGTTCCTCTGATTGGATAATTTCTAATGTCCTATCCTCCAGGTCACTGATCTTTCTTCTGCATGGTTAAGCCTACCTTTGAAACTCTCTGTTCAATTTTACAGTTCAGTTATTACATTTTTGACTCTCTGATTTTTTTCTTTTTGGCTGCTATTTTCTTGTTGAAAAAAAACTTGTTTATGCATTATTTTCCTAATTTCACTGAGTTATCTGTCTGTTTTCTGGTAGTTCACTAAACTTCCTTAAGAGGATTATTCCCAGTTCTTTGCCAGACAGTTCATAGGTCTCCATTTCTTTACAGTCATTGGAGCCTTATTAGTTTCCTTCGGTGGTGTCATATTTACCAGCTTTTTCATGATCCTTGACTCCTTATACTGGTATCTGCACATTTGAGTAATGGGGCTCCTCTTCCAGACTTTACAGGTTTGCGTTGGCAGAGATAATTCTCCACTAGTCAGCTTAGTTTGGGTTTCTGGGTGTGTCTGCTGGTAATACCCTTGGACAGGTGGGACCTGCTATTGTGGTCTATTTTGGAGTAAGGCAACTTTGAGCTCTGAAGATGGGACGGGGGTATGTTACTGGCTGACAACAGTTGGATGGGATTGCTGGCTTGCTTCCCTATCCAAGTGAAGCTGAAGGATGGGCTTCATGGTACGTTGGATTCTCTGTCAGGCTTACTAGAGGCATGGGACTGAAGACTATATTCCCTACTAAAATTCGCTTCCCTGCCTTGGCAAGGCAACAGGACAGGACTCAAGGCCTGTACAGCTTACTGTTTGTGGACTTGAATTCTCTGGTCAGGTGAGGCCACTGGTTTTGCTCTGCAGCTGGGGCTGGTTACAAGCTGTGCTCTCTGTTCAAATGCCCTGTAGGTAGGACTGTTGCACGGGCTGTGTAGCTTCCTACGTAGATTCCCCGGTTGAGCAGACTGAGGGCTATATTTAGGAATAAGTAGGGCTATAATTTAAATGCCCTGCCCAGACACAGTGAAAAAAGCAACTCTAAAACTGATAAAGCTCTTTGTTTATTGTCTTAAGCTGACCTGCACCCCAAGTTTCTTGGTCAAACAGGGTCACTGATTTGCTTTGCAAACTGTTGGCTCTGTCTTCCTTTCTTTCAGCACAAGCACGGCTGGGCTATGCAGCTTTCACCAGCCCTTCTGGTCAGGCAGGTCAGAAGACACTCTCTGCAGCAGGTGGGGCTATGTCTCACTTCCTTGCCTGGGTGGGAGGTGGAGGGGCTGCTCTAAGCTACTCTCAGTTTGCCAAACAGTTTCTCTCTTTTCATTAGATTTTTTTTTTTAATTCATCCTCAAACAAAAACTATTCCTGCAAGAAAGTTTTTAAAGAGCTTGTGGTACATTCCCCCCAAAATTATTTAGAGTCCTTCATATGATGTTTTCTCCCTTTGCCTGGCTGTTAAAAATAGGCTACAGTGCATTTCAAAGTAACTTTCTCTGATATGCGATTCCAAGGGAAGGAAATGCTATAAACGGCAGTTAATCTGCACTCCTGCTGAACTGGGGTACTTCGCTGTTATTACTCCCTGGGACACGGAACTTACCATTGATGCACTGTTTCATAACTAGGTAGCAGATCCCATGTTGGATCCTGCTGAGCAAGTGTTACAGAGACATGTCTACGTGAAAAGCCTGGTTGTGATCTGCTCACATGTGTTTTATGTTTCAAGAAAAATGATTTGGCCAGAATTTTGTTTCAAAAGCAGGCTGTTACAGAGTTGGGATCCTGCCAGATGACTTAATAACTAATTTTTAGTGTTTTATAAAAATGCATATTACAGCATTTCTGAGCTATTGAGTACCAAACACTTTGGGCAAGGTCTCATCCTAGTTGGAAAAGGATAGCCACTGACCCAATTCCATGACCTTAACTTTCCCCGTCTTGCCTGCATAGTGAAGGGGTTAAAATGGATGATCTCAGTGCTCTGTGCCAACTGTGAGTGAAGAGACGGATGGTGGAGCTGTGTGTCCACAGGGAGCCTAGGTCTTCATGATGCCTGAGCCACAGTGCATGGACCAAAAAGCTGTTGAAAGCCCCAATTTCTCCCTGGAGTAAGGATTTCAATGGGGCAAGACTGACTGCTTATACAGAAAGCCTGTGTGATGAAAAAAATTCAGGCTTTGACTTCAGGCACACTGAGGTCCCTATCTGAGTTCTTCAGCCTCATGTTGCTCATTCAATTTCTTTGCCTTTTGGTCTCCTCTTCTGCTAACGAGGCTGATACTTCTTGCACTCGTCTGCTTGGGCTGCCACAAACAAAATACCACATGCTGAGTGGTTTAAATAACAGAAATTTACTTTCTCACAGTTCTGGAGGCTAGAAGTCCAAGATCAAGGTTGGTTTCTGGTGAGGCCTACTTTCCTGGCTTGCAGATGGCCTCCTTCTCACTACCTCATCACGTCACCTTTCTTCTATGCATATATGGAGAAAGATCTCTGGTGTTTCTCCTTCCTCTTATAAGGACACCAGTCCTATGTGATCAGGACCCCACCTTTATGACCTATTTCACCTCAGTTACCTCCCGAAAGGCCCCCTCTCCAAACACAGCCACTAAGGAGATTAAGGCTTCGACATATGACTTTTGGGGGGAACACAGTTCAGTCTTCAACAGCTCTCTTAGAGTGCTGTTGTGGAGATGAGACAGAGCAAAATGAGGTGACATATGCAGAACAGAGTTCTGACAGAGTTAATGGCCCCCTGCACAGCCCATCCAGAAGCACATGTATACCCCAAAAGATGTATTCCCTTAAGAAAGCATTCGACCTCACTATATACTTAAGACAAGAAAACAAGCACCAATCAATAAACTTGAAGTTTCCTATGCAAAATACCTGATTGTGCCCATAATAGGGTGTCTATTTCTTTAAACATTGTTGCAGATCATTTTTTTGGTTTATTATCAATAATTAGAAATTTATTCGGCTTCTAGACTCAGTTCATTTTTCTTTTTCTTTTTTTTAAAGATTTTATTTATTTATTTGACAGAGAGAGAGAGAGAGCAGCGAGAGAGGGAACACAAGCAGGGGGAGTGGGAGAGGAAGAAGCAGGCTCCCAGCGGAGGAGCCTGATGTGGCGCTTGATCCCAGGACTCTGGGATCACACCCTGAGCCGAAGGCAGACGCTTAAGGACTGAGCCACCCAGGAGCCCCTAGACCCAGTTCATTTTTCTAAGCCAAGAAAAATTGATTGCATAGAAAGACGCTGTCTAGTGCCTATCCCTTTGTGGTAAACAGCTCTTGTTTCTCCAGCTAGTACTCTGTTAGCGGGCACCAACTGACAGTTGTCCATCCAAATGGAGAGTGTAGCCAGATCATTAGACCATCTGAGGCCGGCTACTTGATTTCAGGAACAATGTTTATGCTATTGTTTTCCGGGAGAAATAATGGAAATAATTAAAGCCAACATCTCTCTCTCTCTGTCTACAGAGAGACAGACAGACAGACAGACACACACACACACACACACACACACACACACAGATCCTAGATAGGCTTGATAGGCTTGATAGTTGAAAATTATCCCGAAGGCAGTTAAGTAGTAAAGAATATCTTCATAGAAAGAAAAGCATTAAGATCAGACAACTGGAGAGCCAGAAATGTCACCAAGCTGTGTGCGGATAATCAGACAATGATAATATTATCTACCATCTTTGCTGAAATGAACTCCTAATGGACAAGAAAACTTTTCTGCAATGTGTTGATACTGGATCAAACATTAAGGTTCTTCTGGCTTCTAAATACTACAACCTCCCCCTGCCCAACCATTTGACTATGATTTAGCCCTCTGTAGCCATAAAATCACACTTTAAAAGTCCTGAAGTATAATAATTGGGCAAAAAAAAATGATTAAGAAGAGACATCAAGAGTGTTCACTGTTTAAGCCTAGCGTAACGGGAATGGACAGAGAGAAGATCCAGACACACGTTGAGTCTGCAATAAATATGCGTGATTAGGCAGGATCCAGGAGGTGGCTAACCAGGTATTAGAATAATTACAACTGTTTACATTCGGAGATGCCTTGAGCCTTTCCTGAAATAACTCAGAAACCCTGATCTTCAGTGTAGATTTATTAGTACCAAGCAATGTGTCAGGCACTGGGTAAAATGAGAACATGTTTTGAAAGTAAAACAGCCATTGACATTAATATGTCAATACTCTTCGAATAGTATGCTCTTCCTGAATTTATATTTGCAGAGTTTTCTTTTTCTCTTGGGAAGAAGGGACCAACGCTTTACCTGACTGAGGCTGCCAGTAGCTGGCTTTGAAAGGCGATCCTGAGATTTCTGGGTTCTACCAGAGGAAGCTAGAGCACTGGCTGGAATGAAAACAAAAGGAGGTCTTAGGTTCAAGTCCTTGGGAGAAGCAGAGAGCAAACCTCTCCAACAAAAAACAGTGGATGGGGCTTTGTCTCAAAGGAACCAAGAGTGGATTCAGGAGGTGATGACTAGAAGCAGTGGCAAGGTACCCCCAGGTCGCAGAATGAGAGCATGCTGCGACGTACCAGAATCCGAGTCTGGGACCAGAGTCTACCTTCCAGATAATGCATTCCACCATTATCGAAATTCAGAGGAAGCAGCATCATTTCTCACAAAGTAATTGAATACCAGTTACATTTTATGTGTTTGTTTGTCTTAAAGTTTTCATGTAAGTTCCAGTTAGTTACCATCCAGTGTAGTATTAGTTTCAGGTGTAAAATATAGTGATTCAACACTTCCACACCACAGCCGGTGCTCATCACAAGTGCCCTCCTCAATCCCCACCTCCTATTGCACATAGTTGTATTCATTCATTNCCCCCCCCCCCCCCCCCCGCCTGCCCTCTGCTAACCATCAGTGTGTTCTCCATAATTATAGTTTATTAACCGGAATTCTCCATCTTTGAATCTTAGAATTTCGTAGGACTGACCCATCTTTCACTGCTTTAAAGTACTTTTCTCCTTCTATGTTTTATCTACTAGGCTCTTAATCTTCAACTCAATACCTTCTGTTTGTAAAGCGTTAACTGCACCTGTAGAGTTATGCAAAAACAAATAAGATATTTTACCTGTGCCTAAGGCACTTCCGGTCATGGGGGGGGGGAGGGATAGGAGCATAACAAATAACAGTGGATTGTGCCTGCCCACAGCTGTAGCCTGTCCACCGCCCCCCCCCCCCATACTCTGAGATGCAGTCATCCAGAATTTCTTGCCATTTCATGATATACTGGGTCTGGCCTGGCCTCTCTATCTCCACACAGTCTGAAGCCCTGCCTAGCTACATCCTCAGCTTCCTTCCCGCCTTAACAAACTCTGATCTAACATTCACCTTCAATCTGACCTCTGGGAAGCCTTTCTCAGACATCCCAGTGTGAGGTCAGTGACCTTAATATCAGGCTGTGTTATAATGCCTCGCAAGACTAAGGACTGTTTAACAGGCTATCTTTGCCATAAAGCATAAGGGGCAGAAAGTCCTCCTTTAGCTGCAGTCCCAGTGTCTGGTATGCAGGGAGGTAGGAGGCCTTTTAAGGTTTCTGACCAGAGGGAGGGTTGTCAGGACTTGCTATTGTCTTGTGTGTGAAGTGCACGCGTGTGCGCACACACACACACACACACACACACTGGGTCTGCGTGCATGTACAGATTTTTCTGAGATTTTTGGGAATATGAGGGAACAACTCACATTCACCTGGTATATAACACAGCTGGCAAACCTTGGATATAAAGGGTTTGCACACTAGACGAGTAAGCAGATATGGGGTACTCATTTAAATTGAGTCCCCAAAAGGAGGTGTTTGTGATATATGGCAGAAAGGGGCTGGGAGGAATTCCTGGAAATTTGGTTCTAATCACGTCCTTTCTGTGAGTCTCCTCCAATTACAGTGAGCAAGATAAAGGCCCGGGAAAGAGGGCACTGAAAATGGTTAAATTCGTTTTATGATGTTATGATACAAAACAATGTAATATAATATCGAAATACTGTGCAATGGAATGCTGATACTTCAATGTCATAACTGAAATTGGAATATTCAGCTCCCTATGAAACAAATTATACTTTTGCTACCTCATTTATTATTTTTTTCCCCAAAGTTATCTCTGCAAATTCTTTAAATCCATTTTTTACTTTGCCTATTACTAGGTCTATCACTGACATGGAACTAGTTTCTCTGCTTTTTTTTTTTTTTTTAGCTGCACTCATGAAGCTTTTTGTTGTTGGTGTTGAAGTTCTTCCTCTTGTACTGATTATAAGTTGAGATTTTCTAATTCTGTATTTTATTTCATTTTGTGATTTATTTCATTTTTTCCCATCATATTCTTTTAATTTTTAAATCCAATTTCCATGTGGGGGCTTATATAAAATCTAACACCTATTTATTTGTATTGATGTACAATGTTGATTTCAGTATACTATAAAATGTTCATTTTTAATGTTTGTACTCATAGATAATGCATATCATCAAGTTTTAATCTAAATCATTAATACATTTATTCATCTTTAAGTACCAAAGTTCTTCATGTTTATAGATCATTACTCAAATGTTTTGTAAGATTCATTAAAATGCATCGCCAGAAATGTGTTTTTATTTACAACATCTTTGTGCATATGTGTGGATAAGAAAGACCTATTACCAAAATCTTTTAGGAAAATTTAGAATAGAAAGGAAAGTAGAATTTATACTGTTATTCATAAGTTAATCAAATATTTCTTTGAGAAGATAACGCTGGAACTTGTTTTCATCAAATAAGGGAAAATATTTTATTTCCTGATTTTTTTTTTCATTTATCAGTTGCCTGTAGACAGTGTAATTGCTATAATGAACTTTCCTTAATTTTCATCCTAGGGACCAGACTTATTGCTTAGTAGAAGCAATCTAGGTTTTTAAAAAATGTGATTCATAATGAAGCTCTACATCGAAGTCCTTTTTTTTAATGTTAAAAGATAAAGATTCTTTTATTCTCATTTCTCGGGAAATAAGCCCCACTGCCATTCTCAAACTCTGAATTTTGCACAAGTGCAAAATTGCACAAGTGTAGTCTCTGGGTGGAAAGAAATATGGATGTCGTTGCCCAGCTCACTCTTAGCTCCAAGTCCTTTAGAAAGGTGTTTTTGTTACAGCCGACAGTTTGGTGGGGTGCACAAAGGCTTTGGGGTTAGTCAGAGGTACATTCAAATCACTACTCTGCCACACACCACTGACAGAAGTACTGAAACTCTCTGACCCTCAACTTATGGTTTAGTTTTATTTATTTTATTTATTTTTTTAAGATTTTATTTATTTATTTGACAGAGAGAGAGACAGCCAGGGAGAGAGGGAACACAAGCAGGGGGAGTGGGAGAGGAAGAAGCAGGCTCCCAGCGGAGGAGCCTGATGTGGGGCTCGATCCCAGGACTTTGGGATCACGCCTGAGCCAAAGGCAGACGCTTAATGACTGAGCCACCCAGGCGCCCCTCAACTTATGGTTTAAGTGGTGATACTGTCACTGTGCATCTCAGGGAATCATTTCAGGACTGAGATACTGTGCATGGTGCTTGCTGCAGAAGGTGCCCCAGAATCTGCTCCCTCCTTTCCTGGCAGTCCACGAATGCGATGGAAATAACGAGAGCTACAATCATGGTAATGTCACTGAACAGAAAAACAAAACAAAACAAACCCCAAAACCAAAACCAAAAAACCTAAAAAGCAGTCCTACATAGAGAAATCAGACTGTCAGTTAACGGTAACACAAACTTTTTAACCATAATTAAAATGTATTTAAAAGTAAGTGCATTAAAATCGCCTTATACTGCAGAGACCAGGAACGCTGAGGCTCTAAGCCACGTGAGGCTCTGTGTGAGGGAGTCTCACCACTTCGAGGGGCCTTGGAGAAATCACCAATATTCCGGCAACGGAGAGGCGGCTTCATCTCAGGAGGGCAAAACTACGTTTCTCCAGGTAACTTAGAGCTCTTAAAAGCCCACTAGGGGTTTCCTCTATCCTTTGCAGCTCCCGGGATTTAATATAGACAGGAATATTCTTTTTTTCCTTATTGCTTTGGGTCTCATCATCAAAGCTTTGGTCAGGCACATTACACGTTGATAACGCACGCCGCAGTGGCTTTATCACCAAACTCACAGCAAATACGAGTAGCCTTCCCTGAGCTACACTAAACCCTGGGTGGGGGTTGGGGGGCCAACTTCTTTCTGGCCATGAATAAGCTGCTGGAGCCCGATGTGGCCACCACCGTCAGGTCCCTTAGTGAATACTCCCCGCTTGTGAGGCGGGTCCCTGCGCGGGATGTCATATCTAACTTCTGCCGTTGTAACTGGGCATCACTCAGTGACAAACAGATAAGGAGGTATCTCTGAAAGCTCCCAGATGGAATGCTGTTCGACTGTCATCACGGACATCTTACTGTCCTTCTTTCAGGTCTGAAGAGCGGCAGATGTGAAGGGAGGATGGAGGACAGAGAAGAAAGAAAGGGCAGATTGGAGATAAGGAGGCTCCCAGAGCAGAGAGACCCACTGTCGGTCCCAGAAGAGCCTTGGTCCGTGAAAGAGGATATCAAAGTGCCCCTGGAAAATGTGGCTGGCTGTCTCATGTGTCCTCTGCACATGTTTTTACTCTAATCCTCATTTTAACATGTGCAAACAATAAACAAATAAACATTAAAAGATCCCAAGATAGTCAGGACTTTCTCAGTCTTTATTCTTAAATTTATTTCCTAATGGACTTGGCTAACGTCACAGATCCTGGCTGCCGTGGAACCCAGACCAGAGTCCAAACCTCCTGATTATTTTTGTCATTGTCACTATCATTGATCTGGTTATTACTGGTTCCTCTGTGTAGGCTGCTTGCTGTTTTCTTCACAGTATGCTGAGTACTTTTTATACATAAGACTATCTGAGTGGACTTGAATAGTTCTTTCTCCAGAGAAGATAAGCAAATGGACAACACGCATGTGGAAAGATGCTCAAATCATTAGTTACTAAGGAAACACAAATGAAAACCACAATGAGAAATCACTGTACATCCCCTTTTATGGCTATAAGACACAAAAAAGGGGAAAAGAGTGTTGGCATGGACGTGGAAAACTGGAACCCATGCCGGGTGGTGGAAGTAGAAAAGGGTGTAAGCCACCTGGGCAATGAGCTTGGCTGTTTCTTGATAAGTTACACATGGAATTAGCACTTGACCCAACAGTTTCACTCCTGGGTATATACCTCTAATTAAAAACAGGTACTGAAACAAAAGCTTGTACACCCACATTCACACCAGCACTATTCACAACAACAAAATGGTAGAAACAACCTGAGTTCTCATCAACAGATGAATGGATAAACAAGATGTGGTATAGACATTCAATGGAATATTATTTAGCCATAAAAAATACTGATGCATCTTATAATGTGAACTTTAGAAATATTAAATCAAGTAAAAGAAGTCATACACAAGGGTCATATAATGTATGATCCCATTTGTATGAAATATTCAGAAGTGCTAAATCCATAGAGACAGAAAGCAGATTCCTGGGTGCCGGGCGCTGGGGGGAGAAGGGGCAATAGGAGGTAAGCTTAATGGATACAGAGCTTTCTTTTGGGGTAATGAAATGTTTTGGAACTACATAGAAGTGCTGCTTGAACAACACTGTGAATGTCCTAAATGCCATCGAATGAGTCACTTTAAAATGGTTCATTTTATGTGATGTGAATTTTGCCTCAATTAAAAAAAATATTTGAAACCATTTGATCCATATGATACACCTGTCATGTGGGCACTATTTCTCCCATTTTTCAGATGTATTCTTCCCCCTGTAATATATATTTTAGTTTTAGCAGAGGGCACATGGCATTATATTCAGAATGGGACTTGACAAATGATGGGAAATATAGGAATATACCTTTTGAGGAAGGCATAAAATGCCTGGCGCTTGCCACCAAGTCCCATTGGCCATTCGCATGTGGGCAGGAAGTGCAGTCCTAGCCAAGACTGGAAGACTGCCTTCCCTATCAGTCTGTCGTGAGTTAACTGGTAAGAAAAATGGTTGGTAACAAGAGTAGGAATAAGGGCGAAGGTGTGTCTTGCTTCATCCTCCTCTGCGCTACAGAATCTTCCGTCAGTATTTGGTTTCCAAGGGATGTCAGATGTGTGTGATGAAGGGAGAAACCCAGGGAAAGACGTTGGAGAGAAATTTCCCCTCTTTTACAAACATGCATCTCCAAATAGATACACCCTTGGGGTTCTGTTTCTGTTTTTCTGCAACGACTCCATGCACACAGCCTGCAGACGAGGCCTTCAGTGAGTTAGAAGCTGGGTCTAGGCAGTTAGTGCACCCACGTCAACGTCAACGGAGCACTGCATGCCTTCCCAGACGCTGCTGTGCCCTGTGGCACGCCTACCCAGTCACTCCGCCAGCCTCTCTCCCCCGGGGGGGCCACGGCACCCTGCCACAGTCACTACCTTTCCCAAGTACCACTCCCTTCCACATCTCCTCCCCAATCCACAACTCTGAATGGGTCCCGGATACCCGAGAGTTCTCTAATGAAGTCAGATTTCTTCATCTGGCTTTCAGCCTTGTCCACTACGTTTTAGACTCATTTTCCCCGACTGAAGCTAAATTGGATCTAGTCTACTTTTTTTTTTTTTTTAAATAATACCATTAGGCAATAGCTAACATTCGTTGAAGACTTACTTTATGCAAGGCCCAATGAGAAACACTTTACATACTTCATCTCTCTTAACCTTTGCAATGCCAGACCAGCCAGGCATTGAACAAGTAAGGGGACGGAAGCTGGAGAGGATGAAAAATTGTATAACTGGTGAAGATCAGAGTCAGGATTTGAATCCAGGTCTGCGTGGTGTCCAGTCCTGTGGTTTTAGGTATTCGTATTGATTTCGCTGTTTCATTTCCCCTTTCTTTCCTTTCCTTTCCTTTCCTTTCCTTTCCTTTCCTTTCCTTTCCTTTCCTTTCCTTTCTCCTCTTCTCCCCTCCCTTCCCCTCCCCTCTCCTCCCCTCCCCTTCCTCCCCTGTCCTCTCCTCTCCTCCCCTCTTTTCCTCTCCTGTTTTCCTAAGTTCTGCTCCTCCATTCTATCCCTAATGCCAGCTCCAAGAATGGCTTCCTCCACTCTCCTGATTTTCTCCAACAAACATCCCTGACTTTCGTCAGAAGTGTCTTCTCTTTGTTGGAACACAAATGTTTTCTGTCTCGCTGGCACTTATCTTTCCTTTGTTCTAAGCATCGCACTACTAATTCTGTGAGAGTACTAAGGAGGGCAAGGGACCGTGTCTAATACTTGTATCTCTGACCTTGTCTAGCACAATTGTTCACAATAGTTCAGTAATTATTTGTTCAAAGATTCTTATAAATAACTGCCAGATGAAACATTTTCTTATATAGAGTAGTTTGTTAAAACTTCTTCATGAAATTGGATTTTATCTCCTTGGTCTTCTACTAAATGTTAATTTGTGATGCTTTGGTAGCATTAAATAAATAGGGTGAACATTAGCGAAATATTCCTAATTTTAACATATGACTAAAGTGCTTAAAATATTAAGTGTTAAAACTTATTTTTATCCAAGTGCTTACTTGAACCAACATTGAGACTAAAGGGAAAAGAAATTACTCTTTGTAAATCTGTTACTTTAAACCTCTTATTCTCATGAGTTTCGTGATAGGTCCATATAGAGAAATTAATTTACAGAAGTAGTCAGCAGAACTGCTTTTTAAAAAATGCAAGCATGAACTACTATGCACTTTTTCCTTTGTGTGACTTCTGCATATTTCAATATTCAGTTCATCACCTTTAAGATGTTCAAATTCACCAGCTGTAAGAATACTTATCAGATTATAGAGCAGCACTAAAAATAAACTGACGTTATTGAAAATAAACGAGTCAGCACATTCTTAGCTGAATTGTTTTCTCATGTGACCCATACTACTTAACTAACTTTTTCTTTGTGATTGTTCATTTATCATATCAAAAGTTTCTTTGGACATCTGCTTCTTTGAGTACAAAAGCACAAGCTTGTTGAAAATGTTCAGTAGAAGAATAAAAGAACCCTCTGGTCTGGCTTTACAAAACACATTAATGAGGCCAGTTACTATGGGTTTAGCTAAAGATCCTTCTTCATTCTTTAAGATAGAAGCTATATAATTTTCAATGTCAGTGTAGCCTGTTGACCAAAAAAAAAAAAAATCATTTACATACAGCTCATAATACTAAACTTCAAAAAACCCTTCGGCTTAGTTTTGACCAGAGGATATTTTTGATAGAGCTCATCTCAAAATCGCTTGGAGTCCAAAGTGTCTATGCAAAACCATTAATCTCAGAATGTGTCTAAACACCAACCTTCAGACAGGCTGCAATTTACCGTTCTCTGTGACAGACAAATAGCTAGGGGAACGCTGTCATCTAACCCTGGTACTTTCTTTAGCACTCATGGAAAGAAAGGTTTTTTCATACTGCCTTGTCATAAAAAGACTACAAAATCCATCAACACGGTATAACTTTACATATAAAAGTAATACTATGAATAGATATTTTAGTCATCATGTGAAAAATAAACAAGACAGTCTTTAAATCAATGCCATTCACAAGGAATCAGCCCGGACATGTATTGACTGATTTTATAGCGAAAATGGGAAATATATGTAAATTTGACTGCTCTATTTTGACATGGATGCTTACGGCTAT
Source organism: Ursus maritimus (assembly GCF_017311325.1). NCBI lineage: Eukaryota > Metazoa > Chordata > Mammalia > Carnivora > Ursidae > Ursus > Ursus maritimus. Next base: position 32,828,316 of record NW_024425341.1, on the reverse strand, counting down.
ATCTTTAACCTGTAGACACCAATACCAAACCATGAAGGAGTCTCGTATACAAAACTTGAGTTAGTCCTCTTTACAGATGCTTTGTATACTCTTCTCTTACTGCTGCTTCTGGGACGCGTATTCCACAAAGTGCAAGTTAATCTGAAATGCTGGCATATATTAGGCTATGAAGTCAGGTATCCGCTGTTAGTCCCAGGGGAGTGGATTGAAAAGGTAACCCCTGAAATGTGTACCTAGGATATGTATGGATGAAAATATTAAAACCCCCAACAAGATCGATATTTTTATGTTTTTAAATTTCTATTTTATTGTGTTAGGAACACTTACCACGAGATCTACCCTCTTAACAAGTTTTTAAGTACATAATACAGTACTGTTGACAACAGGATCATCAAATACTTCGTTTTTCATTTGATTTTTTACGTCAAAAGCAAATCTAAGTAAGAAGAAAATTAGTTGCGACCAATTTCGTGTAACCCGGTGGCAATTACTAAATAAATACAAATGTGGATACTTTGGGGGAGCATTTCATGAAATATTTGGAGGAGGATATAATCACATTAGACTCTCAACATGTCTTGCAATAGGACTTATTTGTACAGTACCGAGGGTAATCAAAACTGATGTGTGAAATTCACACAAGGTCTGCGGTGACATCCCAGGGAAAAAAAAAAACAACAACTTAGGAGTCTTTTAAATAACTTTGCAGTTTTTGTTTTGTCTTGTTTTGTTTTTTAAGCAATGAACTGCAGGCAGAAATGCTCCAAGATGGAAAGTGAGTGGCTACGAGAAGGAATGCTATCTGCCCCAGGACTGGGTCTCTACCAGCTGAAGTCTTACATATCAGCTGAGACAACCGCTCTCCATCCCTAGGTCACTGATCTTCATCAAGAGCCCACTTTCCCATCAGTAGCAATAAGCTGTACAAGGAACTAGAGGTGGCCAAAAATCAGCTCCAACGCCATCTCAAACGGTTTCCCTGTTTTTTCTTTGAAAGACTTTTGTTCAGCAATTCAGGGCAACCCAAATGTAGGCATTTTGTAGAAAATGACAATTTTATCGAGTCAAGCAAGCGAGATCTCATTTGGTGAGTTTCACCTGAGAGACACAATTTGAACTACATGCCGAAATTTCAGAGACAGGTGACACATTGAGGTATGTAACACATTTATTGGGCCCTCAAACAGGGAGCTAACAAATATATTTCAGTGTCGTCGATTACAGGTGCCACATACCTGAGGTAATGTGTTTACCTGTCTAGGCAACATAGGCTTCTTAATTTCTAGGTATATGTGACATATAGTATTTCAAGGTCATTGTTTAGGAATTAAAATTCCATAGCAGGTGAGCTTCAGAAACATTCATTTGGCTCACGTCAGCGACGTTGGCTTTATAATATCTTAAAATTCATCGTCAGTGTGTGTGTTTGTGTAGTAGGTTGAACTTTTATAATTTGGGATTTTCTATAGAAAATGCGTTCAGGTGATTGTTTCAGGCACCTCATAGACTATCTCTAAGAAAATGCCATCGCACTTGTATTGGAAATATTTTCCTCAAAATGAATGGGTGCATTTGTATGTAATCCCTATACTTTTAGTTGAACCTCCCTTCCAATAGGGCACCAAAACATTTGTTCCCATTTTATGTCGAATTACCTTAATGTTTATTTTAGAAATGTTACCGAAATTAACAACAACAACAACATAGCAATAAGAATTTGTGATTCTCTTCGTGCGTGCGGGTAAAACTGGTTAGGAACTTTGACACTGATTTCCTTTAGGTGATAGGGTTCACTTCAACCGCTGTAACAATTCAAATCTTTTTGATAAGGGCAAGGCGAGGCTTAAAGAAATCAATATGATAATAAGTGTACTAAAGCTAGTGTTCTGGAAAATCAAGGGGCTCATACGTTGAAGACATATGGGTTAAATTTATAGCTGCAGCAAGAAGATTGCATTGAGTTGCTTAAAAATGGACCACATTTTCAGTTTCCATCCCTTGCTACTGTTGTTGGTACCACACACACTTCCCAGCACGCACACCTACCCCTTTACTTTCTTGCTTCACTCCTACTCCACACGCTCAGTGTCTCATTCTGGATACTATTTCTGATCTCTTCACTTGGCCAGCTCTAGTTTCCCAGAAAAAAGCACTGAAAAGCTAAGATTTCTTCCCCCAAATTATTGTTTTAGCTCCTTCAAAAATAGGAAAAGGAAACCTATTTCAAATTTCCATCATCTGCTTTTATTATACCCCCGAGCCTCTTAATCATTTTACTTCTTCAATGATTAAAATGTTGCCCTTCGTAAATGGAAAGGAAAATTTTACTAATCACAAATTAGGAGCTTGAAGTAGTTTCTTAGGAAATGAAAACTAAGGAAAAATCAGTTTGGTAAAAAGATTGATGTATTTCTTAGAGGTTTAGACGTAATTGAAGAGTTGAATCACAGATATATAAAGAGAGTGGAAGGAGGACATATTTATCATTTTTATTATAATTTTCCTTTCTTTATCAAAAAAGGTTCAAGAGCACATTTACTAGTGACCAATTTCCTTTACTATTCAAGATATGGTGATCATTTTTCTATATCTGGGACCAGTTTTATGTCTGGGAAGAATCCAAAAACCAAACCTGAGTTTTATGAAATATATTTAGTAAATTACTAAACTGGATAATATAAAGCGAGGTCAATATCTGACCTAAAATCTTATGGGCTTTTTGACCCTTCTTAAACTAAGTTTGGAATAAAAGAAAAAAAAAATGCAGTTTGTATGCCCCTGGAGATAGCAGATAGCTCCGGGAAGGAAAACCCTAACTCTTGATTTTCATATGCAATTAATTCATAACCATACAACTACCTATAACCCTAGAAGTAGCCCTATTTGGAGATAAAAACAAATGTATCCCAGAGGAACTGCATCCTTGTCTAAAAGGTGAACAAAAAACACCCATCTTATTATATCACTAAAAAGACCCGCGTGGTTATCTTCGAGAGGTGTCACTTTCTCACCAAATTAAGAATTAGCAAAGCCCGTAGGCCATCTAACCTGTTCTATGATTTTATTGTGCATGAAATCCAGTCCTGCACTTTCGTTAAGATGGCTCTTTCGAATATTTAAGAGTCAGTGACATACATAGCTTTAAAAACGGCGTTTTTAAAAAACGATTGCTCGGCACTCTCCCTGAAAACGCCAGGCCTTTCCCTGGGATACAAAGGTGCAACATTTCTTGGCAGAAACCCTCCAACAGGATTTCCAGCTTGTCTTGGACTCCTCTGAGGTGGGGCGTCCTGCTCATTAGGGCCTGCTCATTAGGGTGACATTTATTCCAACCTGTCTGATCACCTAATGAGGCTCGTCGGGGTGCAAGCGGGGAGAGAACCACCAAGCACCAGAGGTCAGAGGAGAGATGCGGTTCCGGTTGGATGGAACCTCTTCATTTTCTTTCTTTCTGCGTCTCCTTTCAATCTCCAACTCCTCCCCCTAAGCACCCCCCTCCCCACCCTCTTAAGAAATTTCTCCACTTCAGCCTTCAAATATTGGTTGGATTCCTCTAGTGTCCATTCACAGTGTGTGAGGTTCAGGCTTTATTCGCCCTCAGGATCATTCCTCCTCTAAACACTTATCATCTGATGCGCTGTGTAAAGAGAATTCCCAGCAGTAGGTTTGACAATGAAAGAGAAAGTGTTGAGCATCTGAGTGTTTTCAGGTGCGGGCGTTGGTCCCTACTTGCAGTGCCTCCTGTTGACAATGACGGCTATCACCGGGGGCATCCGAAATCTCTCTCTTCTGAGCAGTCTTCAGAAATCAGCCCTATCTGATTGTTCTTTCAGATCAAATGGAGTGGGAAGACAAAGTAAGCTGAGCATATTCTTTCACTCTGCACTTTGTTGTTGAAAGGGGAGGAATCCCACTAGGACCCCCTAACTCAGTTTTAGATATGACCAAACTTTTGTGAGAATTCCTATTCTTCCTCCCAGCCCTACCTTCCCCTGCCCTGCCACCCCTCCCCTCACTGCCAGGTCACCAATTGGGGTTGAATGAAATGTTTTTGCTCCTCTAAGGTCCGTTCTGTGCTGCTAAGAACTAACAGTGCCTAACGTCAAGGCAGGCCAGAGATAAAAGAAACTAAAGGACATTTGCTGTTCTGCGAGGGTGCGGCACGCCGCTACCTGCATTTAGCTCAGAAAAGGGTAATTTCCCTTTCTTAAAAAGAATACTTGCAAATTTCCTCATACCGTTCTTGGAGCTCATGTTGTGCAGTCTTTTTAAAGTTTGCTTATAGTGTGCAAAACGCAAAAGGCTTGGGGCAGATGAGAAGGACACCAGCCTAAGCCAGCTTGTTTTATCAGGAGCTAACTCTGTCGCTGACAAATGATCTGCCGAAGAAAGATGCGGCCAAGTGCCTGCCATTGAAAACAGCAAGGAAAATAACGGTGTAGTTGGCATGCTCCTTAAAATGTATTTCTTGTTGGACACAGGAAGTCATTTTCCATCAAATTGGAACGTGTCATAATGTAACGTGTCAAAGACATTGTTAAAAAACAAACAAATTGGAATTGAGCTGCGTGCCGTTAGTCTTAGATCTCTCAGTCAGTTTCACACATTAAGACGGGCGAACATGCAGAGCTTATAAATTTTCCTGGTGGAGAGGTTTTTGGAGAATTTCACAAAACTCAGTGGGATCTTGGTGGGGATACTGACATTTACCACTGAGTTCTTTAATGACAGCTAAACAAGAGAACACCACTCCTAATTTACTCAAGTAGAATTCAATATCATAACAAGGCAATTGCAGAACACTGTTCTTTTATGAAACCCATTTTCGTGCTATGGTTTTTAACTCTTTTATTTACCAGTGACTTCGATTTGCTTTCCAAAGCCTGCATTCTTATCCTGGGAATGAGTTTTCTCATATCATTATTCTGTTTTCTTCCCTTCAACACTTTCTGCTCTCATTGCATGTGTGCGTGTATATATACTTTATAACACATTTATAATACATATATTTTACATTTCAAGTGTAACACATATCCCAATCCAGCATTCCAACTGAAGTCATATGGGTTTATGGCTCCCGCCCATGGACCCCCAGCGCTATGACCATGTGGTTACCAGAGTGGCAAACAGCTTACCATTTTTCAATTCTGTAAGATATTCCCGTGCCTTGCCATTTCTCCAGTTAGCAAAGACAGTGGAATAAACCATGAGGCAGTTAGCACTGTTGGCTACAAGGATGGAGGCAAAGTGAGACACGTCATAAGAGAGGAACAGATGGGGTAGATGGGAATTCCAGGGTGTACTGTTCCCAACTCTGAGGGAAGGTTGGCGGTGAGAAAAAGCATCACGGAAAGAGACTTGAAGGCTTGCTGACCTTTCCTTGCCTTGGAAGGCTCCTACCTACGAGTCCCTCACAGTTTCAGTTCTTGGCTTGAATGGCATCTTCTCAAAGAATTGTCCAGGACTTCTTCTAAGTAAGATTCTTCTGTTATTCTGTCATAGGATCCTATCAATGTCCCTCTTTTGTAAATACTGAATTAAATTATTTGCTTTATATGAAGCCATTGCTAAAGAATTTAAACTCCACGAGTGACCTTGACTCTCGGTCATCCCTGTATTTCTGGCACTGAGCATATTGCCTGACACTTAGCAGACACATAATATTTGTTGAACAAGAGAGAGAATGAATCAGATGGACTGGGTTATATAGAGGAGGGTGGAGGTGAGAAAGGGGAGAGGCCATTCCTGGAAGAGCACATGGTAAGACTTTCTTATACAGAGTCAAGAAAATGCTTTGGCTTGGCTGAAACACATGAAAGGTGAGAATGGATAACGAGGAAAGAAATTTGAAAAGCTTAATTGGAATCAGAATGCTGGGATACAGATTTTGCACTTTACTCTTCAGATAACTGATAGTTTTTGAGCGGGAGACTGATGCTATTGCCCCTCGACCATCTTAGGTCCTCAACCTACAGACTTCGAAGGAAGAGTATTTCTTTGCTTTAACTAGATCTGGGGTCAAAGCTATGAGCTTTTGGCCAGACCCATGGACCTCAGAGAGAGTCAGCTGGAGCTGTCAGGGGTCTTGGATTTAGACTGAAATGAGTTCCAATGAGCTGCTGAGTCCTACAGTGTGAAGGGTCATATCAGGCCAAGCCCAGCATCTGAGATCAATTCAAGTCAACAGATTAAATGCCTCTAGGGTGTGCTCAGCCCTGTGGCGAAATACAAAATAAATCAAAAGCAGGGTTCCCCAGCCTTGAAGAGCAGGAAAGAGCTATCTCTGATGGAATTGCTCTAAGTGACCTCCCCACTTGAAGGTACGCAAGGGAATCAGGCAAAGCTTAGGTTCCCAGGGCCCCTCCCTCAAGAGCACTCTGTCCGGGATGCAGGAACTAGCCTGGTCCCACTATAGATACCTCTGGCCGTGTGTCTGGCCCGGTCCAGACAAACCCAGAGAGTCAGCATCACAGAGCCCAGGTGACAAGTCAGCGGCCCAGGGCTCTAGATCTGTCACTAAGAAACCACGTTTCATTGGGCAAGTCATTTGAATGATCAGCATGCTTTACTGTTTCCAAACTTGGGCATTTGTTAATTTATCAGCTATTTGCTATGTAACTGCTAAATGCCAAGCACAGTGCTGAAAGAGACCCAACTTTCCTGGGCTCATAGGAGAAAGAAATGACATAATGGATAGGAAATGTGTTCTCCAACCATAAATCCCTGTACAGTGGGAATCATTTTAAGTTAGTAGGAGAGCCTGAAGAGCTGTCCAAAGCAGCCTGGGAGTGTTATTGTATCATTTGGTCACAGAAAATATTGCTGAAATACCATATTTAAGTCAGGTCTTTGAGACCTAAAATACAATGAAACATACAAACACACAAGTTGCTTAGATTTCAGGACACTTCATAAAAATCTATTTGTATTATAATGTCCTAATGGAACCAGTCTGATCACCATGTGTACAAATACTGATTTGGGGAAATGAGTCCATATTCCCATTTTTAGTGTACAGAAGCATTGTTTCCAATTGTCCTTCTGCCCTCATTTCCCATCTGCCATGACCATGTGCTGACTCAGGAGCCCACAGGAGAGAACCCAGCAGGGGAAGGTTGGGCATGGTGGGGAAGCATGGTGCCAAGGGGTCTTGTGGTGAGGGCGAATGGGGAGGATCTCAGAGCAGGAGTTCTGAGGTGAAGGTCTGAATGAAAGCACTGAAGGGCAAAGAAGCATGGTTGGCAGCTTTGAACATAAGAAGAAAAGGTGAATCTTTGCTGCCAATAAACAGGCAGCAATGGCTGGTGAGCCTTCAACAACGCAGCTGGTCCTTGAGAAATGATGCCTCTTAATTTAGCTCTACTGCTAGCCACTATTGTCTGGAAGCCCATTTTCAGCCTGTTAACTGGGACCACAGCCTGCCCATCTCTCCAGCCCAGCAGAGCCTGCATTCTGTGTCTATTGCCTCTTCCTCTCCATCTCTTTGACAGTTTGCCCTTCCTTTTGATGACATGATCAAAATCTAGCTGGATTCTCTATGTAACTGGGGTGCCTATTCCTTCATAAGGGGCGGAAGGGCATCACGCTTCTCCATGAGGACCCTTCACTGTTTGCAATTAGTGACTTAAGAAGGGACATGAACTTCAGCTAGAGTTTCTCAACCTCGGTAGTACTGACATTTTCGGGCGTGGGGGGTGGGATGGGGGGCTGTCCTGTGCATTGTTGGATGTTTAGCCTCCCTGCCTCTACCTACCAGATGCCAGTAGCATCCACTCCCCAAGGGTGACAAACAAAAAGGTCTCCTGATACCGCAAAATGGCCCCATGAGGGGCAAAACAGTCCTGGGCTGAGGACACTTGCCTAATCCAACAACTGGCAACAACACTTTAGGGCAACCCTCAGTGCTTCATCTGTGACATGACATTCTGAGGAGCTAACAAAATTATTACAATGATCTTAAGTACTCAAAGTATTTCCATTTTAAAATTTTGAACTATTTAATTGTATTATAAAGGGCAACCTTTACTATAACTATACAATATTTGTCCAGACAATACCATATTTGTTCCTCAAATAACAGGAGTGTTAGGAAATATTTGTTAAGTGAGCAAATGATGCTATTTAAGAACAGGAAAATTCCTCATTTGCTTTTAACTCTGGTCCTAAAAGTCTTCAAAAATACTCCATTACATGGCATAAGAGCAGACATGAACTAAGGATACAGCAGAGTGTGGGCATTTCATGTCCCTTACCAGCCACTAGAAAGTTCACTGGCTGCAGGTGATCTCTGGAGACCATTTGAATATCCTTGTGACAAATGCTTTACACAACAGAATTTTCTTTAAGAAGTTCTGCACTAATCTTCCTTTTCCTCTTAATTCCCATGGCATGTCACGTGGACTTCTGTGGCACGAATCAGTTTATTTGATGTGTTTTGCTTATGGCTTATTTCCTTTAACAGACTGAGAGCTCTTTGTGGGTCCCATACATGTTTGATTCATTTTCCGTATCTCTCCAAGGCCCTAGCACAATGCCACACAAAAATAAATAGATACATAGTTAAGGGTGTGCTCTTGTCTTTAAGGACTCAATTTCTGTTCTAGGCCACTTTTTTTTTTTTTTTTTCCCAAATGCAGGCCAGACAAAACCCGCATTTACCAATGTCTGAGTTTTAACACTTCTAGTCTGGAAAGACCAACATCAAGTTCTTCATTGTTCCTTGACTTATACATGATACTCCCCAAGAGATACTTCTGGATAACCACAGGTCTCACAAGCAAACTAACATACTGTCATCTATTACTTGCACTCAGATTCTTCTGAGATTTTCCTTTTTTCCTCTTTTTTTTTTAAAGAAAGTGGCTAATTGAACATAATAATAAAAAATTATTTAAAAAATAAAAACGAAAAGATGTTAAATTGAAAGTGAAAAAAATAAAGAAAGTGAGCTATTTTTCCCCCTTTTAAGTAATCTCTATGCCCAACATGGAGCTCGAACTCATAACCCACGATCAAGAATCACATGTCCGCTGACTCAGCCAGCTAGGCACCCACCCCCCCATTCCCCGCCCCCAACTCCACCATTTTCCTCCTCAGCAGTGATCAGATCCCTTTTTGAGTATTGCTTTATCTGGATTTTGAACTTTGGCATTTAATATAACTGTGATCTGAAAAATCCATCAAGAACGGGAATAGGGTTCACGCAAGTGCATTATACTCTCATGCTTTGGACACTGAACTTCCTCTCTGAATCTCATGGGTGGTGTTTGAATGGGAGTGGAGCTCCTAGGAGGCAAACCAGGAGGCACCGGGTTGCTGACCGCTCTGCAGAGAAGAAGAGCCGAAGGGCCTCGTCCGCCTACCTCCCACTGTCCCTTTCCAGGATAGAGGAAAGGAACTCTTCAAACCGCCTACAGACTCTACTAAGGTAGGTCTTAAGGTCAAAATCTGCTACAGAAGAGGGAGTCCTGATGCAGGGTTTTCTTTGCACATCTCATTCTTTGGATAAAGGCCTGTTCCACTTTGTATAAATCTACTCTAAGGACATGCTCACACCAAAGAACTTTTGTTGATGAAGTGTGTCAACGGTAAGCCACTGAACAGAGGGAAGGGATGGTAGGCAGATCTGTAGCTGGACATATAAATAGACGCACAGAGAAGCCCGCTCACAAACTGCCCAGTCCCCACTGCAGAAACTCTCCTTGAGCAGCTCTGAGAAGTACCAGCTGACGGCTGACTGCCCCATGCTATGTAGGTCAGAAGGATACGAGAACCCAAATACTAAAAAAAAAAAAACCAAAACACAGCAAAATGTACTAAGTTGGTCCCAACGAGTTACAGAAAGCTCCCCTAATTGACCACATCAGAGGAGGGTTTGAACTTCTTGTGTGAAAACAACTTCCCATTCCTGGTGATAATACCATTTACAATGAGGTTTAACTCTAAGTGTTGAAGAAGAATAGAAACGGTGTTTTTAAATAAATGCCTTGCAATAGGCCAGCCGTGTTTTCCAAAGTATCCCCTGCTCCCCTTTCAGAAAGATAGGTGGTTGCTCTGCTGGAACAGTGCGACTGGCTCTTATGAAATTTTTTCAATAAACAGTGTCTGGAAGAGTTGTTGTGGTGGTGGTGGTTTTTTTTTTTTTGGCACTTGAATGATGTATGTGTAAAAGGAAAAGAAGTTTCCTTTATAGAGGTACGAAAAAAATACCTCGTACCCTGGACGTGCTGTTCAACTGAAGCCACCGTTGTTAATTCAGCTGAGTTTTATTATGTTCGCAAAGTCGATTTAAAAAGATTTTTTTGATATTTGACTCTTCTAAGAATTTGCTCTAGTGACACAATTTATCACTGTTAGTCTCATTAAGATGCCACAAATCAACAAGGAGGGTGACATCTATGTATTTGGATAAAGCAAAAATCCCAATACCTGTCAACTAAAGAAATCCTATTTATCCTCAGAGGAATGAGTAAGGAGAAAAAGAGGAACAGAAGTAGGTAGGAATCTATGAAATCAGTATTTTACTTAGGTATTCACCTAGACTTGTCATACTCACTAATTAAAAATACTTTGTTATTATGTAACAATCCATTTCTGGAGCATCACATTCTATCATAGTTTCGTATTCATCATCATTTAAACTCTGGAATATCTAATAAGGAGCTTTACTAAAATTGGGGGTGGAAATATAGGAAAAATTACTTTCAGCTTATAACATTCAAAATGATTCCATGAATTCTTATACGATCAACTATTGAGAATTATTGGGGGTGTGGAAGATGTCTATTCAGGTCATAGCTGGATGGCAACCACGATCTCATGTGGAATATTCCTTGGGGCCACTGCTGGCTGCATGGATCCCTGGGATCCTTTGGTACGACATTTCTTATATGGTCAGGCTCACCAGGCAAAGAACAGATTAGTTATGCTTAGACATAACTCCATAATGGTAAGCCACGTGCATTAAGACAAAGGAAAAAGGATGCTTTCTCTAATCAGGCTCCGTCTGGAGATACACAGAGCAGAAGGATGGCGACAATGAGCAAACGCAATGTTGAAATCCGAAACAGTCAAGGTCAAGTGATTGTGAGTGTTTGCCTCCACACAAGGTTAAAGATATTAGTCTTTGTTATTAAAATCTGCCTCTAAGCTTTTAGAATAAAGACCATCTCGTATATTATTTCCCAGGAAAACGGTTCACTTATTCATCCACTGAACCCATACTTAAGGAACTTTTACTGCGTACTCGACATTGTACTCTCGCAGAGCTGGGGATGGAGCAGCAAACGGAACGATGGCTGCCGTGTTACGAGTGGCGTTCTCCGAAGCTAGACAGGGAGGCTTAGCTTTGTTGCTATCCATTCTCACCCTCCTATCTATCAGGCTTATTTACTTCTGGTAATTTTCCATAAAGCAGAGCTTTCTATTCCAAACTTCACAAGAAAGATGACTTTGAGAGAACACTGGCAATTGGCTACATTTCCTGGAGGTAAAACTTTCAACATTCATTGCACCTCCCTAAATCTTCTCATTGCAGTGTGATCAGAGAGGTGGTGTGGCTTCCTTGAATTGTGGCAGTTCTACTAAAAGTAATAAAATAAAATAAAATAAAATATTCTCGGCATTGTCTGTTTCCATAGCTTTCTCCCAGTCATCACATTCAGAATTTCGTCCCTTCTCTGTCAATAAAATATGATAAAATATAAGAACATTGATATTATCTGCACCCTATCCCTTAATGAATGGGTCTTGGGAAAGGAAGTTCAAAAGAGAAACCTGTTTGTTATAGAACATGGTGCTCTTGTGAAATAATTACCCCAATAATAACATTAGGCACAACTGAGTATTATACTATATACACGAACCATAGTATGATATATATGGGTACCTTAGTATAATAATTAAATTTTGTCTTCATTAAATAATGGTAGAGAGGTTTATGAGTCCCATTTTACTGATTCAGAAACTGAGGAAGTGAGAAATGAATTAATATTGTCAAGTTTTCCAGGTTAGAAAGTGATAGAATGAGAATTTAAATCTAAATTATTCATTATATCAAACTGCCCCCCCCCCATGTAGTATTGCATTTACTTATTTGTTTTTACTGATTGGAAAACTGAAGGCAAAAAGGTACCACCTATTAGGGAAACACACACACACACACACACACACACACACACACCCCAATTGTCCATAGAATCCCTGAGGACATATTTTATCTGATTCTTGAGTTAATAAATAGAAGACTTGTTTCCCTTTAGACCTCTCGCTTTGCCCCTTTCCTAACTGTTCTCTGCTGATGACATTTTGAAGGATCGCTTGGCTACTTATACCATTTTATAGCATGGTCCCTATCAATGTCCAGGCATGACCACAATGTGGTCTTTAAAGGGCCTTGCAATCTCTACTGACTTGAACTCTGAGAGAGCAATGCTTTACATCCGATATAAGATTCAGCTGAAAGACTAAACTTCAGCATGGTCCTTTTTTGCATGTTTTCAAGTGAGTTTGCCAATGACCTCTCTGCAGTAAACAGCTATTTCTGCCATTTCTTCACTGTCCCTGGGACAGCCCAGCAAATCCATTTTGCTCACTACCTTCTTAATATAGAGTGAATTGCTTTTTTGCAATTTGAATCCATGATTTAAAAAAGTAGTAACCTAAAAAGAGGATTTTTTCCCTAAACTTCTTGTCTTTTGTTCTCTCCCCACCCTTAGGTTATACATTTCAGCAAGAAAATCTGTCTGTGCCCCTTAGAATTTTTCTTCTTTTTTTTTTTTTGCAGCGAAGTGTCACCTTGGCTGTATGACAGAAGACGGACATGGACACCATACTTCAGACCTCCTCCTAGAAGTCAGATATAAACATCAACGGTCAAAGCACCCAATCAGTCTAAACATTCCCTTGGGTATAGGCTTCCTCAAACTCTGCAATTAGACAGGCAGCCTCAGAAAGCTGAATCATTCTTCTCTATGTCTCAGGCCAAACAGGTGGCCTGGAACCACACAGCTTATGTCCAGGCTCGGAGAGAACCTTGCTTACTCAGGAGGAAGGGACCAAGAAGCACAGTGGAAAATTGCCATGGTATCTCAAATTTAAAACCCTAAATTTCCCTTGCACCAAACGCTGTATCTGCAAAATACCAAAACACCCAGATGAAAAGTACAATCTGTAGTCAGCCATTCTGATTTTTGTTCCACGAGACAACAAACATAGAGCCACTTAGAATCATCTGAGCTGCCTGCAATGTTGCTCGACATTGCTAATTTATACCGTGCCTTTCATCTCCTCCAATTCTTTGATTAACTGCCAGATAGTAATATAATCAGCTTCCAATCCCAGTGGCCACAGAGAGGGACAATTCAGTTTCGGGATTTTGTGGGCTCTTTGCTTTTCCCTTTCCCTTTTGGTTAATGTTGACCCAGCAGGAAAAACAAGTGATAAAAATTTTATACAAGTTAAAGGCTGTGCAATTTTAGGTTTAATTTTACAAAGGCCTGGAAAAGGGTGGAGTTTGCGGACTAAAAAACGATAGGTCTGGCTTATCTGTGGATTTCAATTTTTTATGATGTTCCCTTTCTCCACTTCCAAAACAGACCACGTAACGTTTTACATGTTTTCTGTTCTTCCTACCGACTCTTTTTTTTTTTTTTTTAAGATTTTATTTATTTATTTGACAGAAAGAGAGACAGCTAGTGAGAGAGGGAACACAAGCAGGGGGAGTGGGAGAGGAAGAAGCAGGCTCCCAGTGGAGGAGCCCGATGAGGGGCTCGATCTCAGAATGCAGGGATGCAGGGATCACACCCTGAGCTGAAGGCAGATGCTTAACAACGGAGCCACCCAGGCGCCCCCCAGGCTCCACCCTACCGACTCTTTTAAACAGCAGTAAGATTCTGTGCCGTGAAGTTGGGATATGTAGCCCTAGCTGCCATTTTTTTTTTTCAAAACATGATTTTGTAATTTTTTACATTTAGGAAATGTTTCTGAGTATTCGTTAGGCTGACTTCAAATATCTGGGTAACCTTAGGAAATTGAAAGTGGATTTATAATCACACTGAAAAAATACTAGAATGCCCTAAAAGCACACACACTGTAACTCGTCTAAATCAGCCCAGGCCAACCCAAGAAATCTTCCTAGATAACATAGTTTGGAGAGAACTCTTTCAGCGTTGTTTTGCTCTGTTTACTTTTGTTGGGATGTTTTCCCCATGTTAGAAAATGTTGTTTTGCCTGATGTACAAAGAGTCTGGGGGTCTGAGAATGCTCACTGTTGTTTCTTCATCGAGATAGACGCTGATAGGTGTGTCTGGAAGGCAGCAGCCTACCTACAGAGCAGCAAGTGTCTCGTATAAAAGTTAGCGTTCAACGTGTATCTCCGAGGAGCACTAAAACATTCAAGTTTATGTATTAGCTATTAAAGACTAAATGGTTGTCCTGGAGAACCTCCCAGTATGGGTAGAGTGCTTTTCATGAATTGATAAGAGAAGAGTTCGAAGAGAGGGTACTTAAAAGACAAGAGGAGGTTGACGTGTTTTATTACAGCCGCATTCACAGAGAGCGCTTGTCCTACAAGCTGGAGAGCCGAAGGACCGTCATCAACAAGGGGTTGCAGAGAACCAAGTCTTGCTTTTGCCCAGAACACGGGCTTATATTTTCATAGGCGAAAACACACAGGTGATTACATGTCAGCTTAGAGCGCCTGAAGTGAGGTGCGTGGCTCCCATTAGTAAGACGAGCTGTGCACCTAATTCCCGGGACACTTCAGTGATAATTTATCCTAAAACTTTAATTTATTTGAAGTCTATTCTAAAACTATACAGATAGGTTTTTCACAGTGTGTGCCTTTGGCACGATTCACATTTGAATGAAAAAGAAAAAAAAGTCAGGGGGAGGATTGGAGGAAAATATCCGCAAAGAAACTGAGATAAATCACTTCTTACGCAGGCAATATATAATGCTCATCTATTTCTAGGGTCTTTGCTTCCATAGACTGTGTGTAAAATCTGATGCTAAAATTCTTTGAGAGGCTCTTAAAAGAACAGTAACTGAGGAAATTTTTGAGGGTAAATTATAAGTCTATTTCATAAGAACTGTTTGTTTTACCTTAACAGGGCAATCTCACCATTACCCAAATTGAGATCAAGGGAAGAGAGCTACCCTGCCTGAGGGAGATGGCGTACAGCACAGCCGTTCTTTCCAGAGCTTTCTTTTAGCTTCTACTAATGACTCACTGAGTTTGTAAGGACGGGTATACATGTGAGAACTTTTTTTGAAGGCCTCTCAGATCACTTTTTGCTGAGATGCCCTTTGGGGAAAAGTAAAAAGTCAGTGCCTGAGAGGGGTACTCAAACCAACTGTAGCTGCTACTAGTCTATGCTAACAATTAAACCACAATTTGCTTCTTAAAAACACATCCTTCTCTATTCTCTTTGCCGTTCCAGAAGCTGAAAACGAAAATCCTCTTCTGCAAGTACTGAATCTGTGTTAATTTCAACGTGGGAAAAAAAAAAAAAAGGTGACTTGTTTTGGATATAAAATTAATTCCAGTCTAGTAACCTGAATCTAAAACATCCCAGCGACACACCACAGTGATTGTCGTAGACCCTTAAGAAGTAGGCACTTAACCTCTAACCTTCTGCAATGACTTTTTCTCATCTTAAAAAAGAACCAAATATTGTCTTTGAATGAAGAGCATCAAAAAGATATAAGGTCACGTGACTCAGCTTTTCTGACGTAAAAATGTTATCATTCTTAGATAATTGTATTTCATAATTATTTCACTACTTAGAAAGTCCTTCCCTCCATGGAAAACTTCTCACTGATTTTTATACTACAAGAAGAAAAATAAAAACATCAATCAGAAGAAGGCAAAGAAACTCAAGGAACTCTACCCATTAAGCCAAAAGAGGCACTTGGTGAAGGATTTACTCCGAGAAACTGGATATTACAGGTACACTACTATACACACATCCTGAGCGGGACACGTCTCAGGTTTCTGTTGTAAATTCTTTTATAGCTTCCTGGTAGAAGACGCTTTTCATTTTGTGAAAACCCCTCAGAATATGGTTTTAAATGAATCCGTGCGCAAGGTTCAAAAGCTTTAAATTACCAGACCATGGCTACCATTAAGAAGAGGCACTGAGCTATATCAAGGACAGAGAGAGAGAGAGAGAGGAAAAAAAAAACCAGGTACAAGTTTAATTCTCTGAGGTTGCCATGTAAGTGCTGCTCAGAAAGGATTAAGACTTCCTGAGAACAAGAGAGCTCCCAAACACATCACTTACAAAGTGGGGGAAACACACACATGCTCTATAATCCATTGTGTCTGGTCCTCTCCATCTTGCTAGAAAATTCCCTCTAGTTAAAATGTAGAGATTCTGTATTTCAGAATGTCCTCATTCATCTAATTTTCCAGGAAAAAAAAGACTGTAGCAATGCCATTGTTTTTCATATTGTCAGAAAAAATAGGAAAATCAGATTAATTACATTTTTTAGAAACATTTTCCTAGCGCTGATTCATGGATGTTAATAGCTTAAGAAATGGGCTACAGAGCACAGTGCAGCTTAGCAGAAGTGTATCTTGTCAAGACAAACAAGTATATTTTAAGAAGCCTTTTTGTCTCATTTGGTAGGTCTGGAGACATTTTAGTGCCTGGGACTTACCTTCTCTTATTCTTTAAAGAGGTGTTTAGTTGTCTTGGTTGTGCAGAAATTCTAAATCCCTTTGTCTCAGAAGAGCAGGAATTCTAGAATAAAATAAATAAAACATATAAACAGAAAGAAAACTTGATCTGATGTTTTATACGAATAATTTCAGTTCTGAAACTCTTTAAATTTTAAGACATGCATTATAACAAAGAAATACTGCTGATTTATAACACTTAACATAAACCATATTAAGAATCATAAAAAGAATGCATGGCTACCCCAGTAATGTGTTAACCTAAAGTTTATTTCATGTGTCCACGTAATCCTTTTGCTTTATTTTTTTGTAGTAAAAGTATGAAATTCATGGCATATTTATCTTGACGAAGAGTGAAATGTTTATGAATTTATCTGAGATCTGCCACCTTTCTATCTTGTTTAAAGCCCCTCCCACCTCTGTCTCTCCTGCTAGTTCTGATTACAGGGCTGTGAGAATTATGTCAACAGTAGGAGATATTTTTAGTCACATCATATTCCCAGAGCTCAGGATTACATTTACTACTGTGTGAATTTACAAATTGTACTTGTTTCTGGTTCTGTTGAAGGGAAAAAAATGCATGAGTTTTCTTGTTTTTGCATTTTATTTAGTCATTTTAAAGAGCAGTCACAGCAAAAATGAATCCGTTGCTTGAGTTTCTCATTTTAACATTACACAGTCCTTTGGAGTAGTTTCCAAGTGTCTAACAGTCCAAATCTCTCTGTTCCCTTTCTTTTCCTTTTTCTCACCCTAAACTAAACAACAAAAAATAAAAATAAAACCAACTAAACAAACAAAAGACATGGAGGACTTAAGATAGGCAAAGATAAGTTAGATATTACTTTCAGGTTTTGAACCTTGTTGACTAAGAGATAATTGATAAAATCATGGGAAAAAGAGAAGTGGAGAGAGAGCTAGTTTTACAGAAAGCTGGTGTTTGTTCGCTTGTTTGTTTAAATATATTGAGGGGTCAGATCAATGTCTAGTTAATATATTAGCTGAAAAGTTAAGTTATAAAGGTGGGAGTCTTGGAATGGATGTAACTCTTCAAGCTACGGGGAAAAGCTGGCTTACACTTGGGAAATACCTACTAACAGAGTGTTGGGCTGGGGGTGGGGGGCTGAAGAATAAGCCATAAAGGAGACAGGAGAACTGGGAAAGAGGAGGGGGCTTAGGATCAAGGAGTCATTGGATGGCATGGAGAGAATGTTCTGAGAAGGGTTAATTGGTCCACAGTTTTAAATACTACAGGTGGATTTGAAAGGATGAGAACTGGCTGAAGATGATAGGATTTGATTTTGGAAAAACACTTGTGACTTATGAGACAGGTATTTTGGTCAGAGAGGCTAAAAAAGCCAGCTAACATGAGGAGGAAAGCCAGATCATGACAGGAATGGAAAAAAAAAAAAAGTATGATAGAGTTGACGGAAATGGTGTTTTTGTAGTCATTTTGCTTTGCTTTGGGCTGCTTGAGGATGGATGGTCCTGGGCATGCTAATGAAAAGAAGTAAAGAGCAATGGTGAGGGAAAGGCTGCAGATCCTTGAGAAAGGTGAGGTGGGTGTGTTGCGGGGGAGAGCAATTCTGAACGAGTGTGGGTGGGAAGTTTGGCTGTGACGGCGGAGGGATGCCATTTGATTTGAGGCAGGAAGGAGAGAGTCGTTTGTGACTTGAGAAATTGTGAAATGTGAAACAGGACTGGAGAGGCTGCTTGGGCAATATGGTTAGGTGTTAAAAATAAATGAACACAAAAGTTCGAGTGGGAATCCAGTGTGATTAAATAGGATAGGGTTATCCTGGATCTCGCTGGAAGATTTTCATGATTTTCCCAAGGAACTGCATGAGCCACCATCTGAGAAAATCGAAGGTGCAGCTGGGGATCTACTTGGCGAAACAGAAAAACAAAACAAAACAATAAACAAACAAAAAAACTGGGAAGTCAAGGGGGTGTAAAAATGTGGAAAAGAGTAAAGAACTGGATGACTTGGAGACTGGGCTGGCTGGGTGTTTCAGTTAGTTACCTAAGCCCTTTCTTGTCTTCCTTCCTCCTCTCTCCCCTCCCCTGCCTCTCTCCTTCTTTCCTCCCCTCCCTTTCCCTGCCCTCTTTCTTTCTCTCTTTCTCTTTCCTTCCTTCCTTCCTCCTTTCTTCTCTTTCTTTCTTTCTTTTCTTTTTTCTTTCTTTCTTCCTTTCTTTCTTTCTTTCTTTCTTTCTTTCTTTCTTTCTTTCTTTCTTTCTTTCTTCTTTCTCTTCCAGATATTTAATGAGTCCTTTCTCTCTTTTAGGCATTGTGCTAGGCACCAGATAAGAAAGAAGGGAGGATGAGGTAACTTCTTAGCACATTTTTCACCATAATCCTGTCAGCAACACTCATCTATCTCATATACATGTGTCATATATGTAAGTGTATAATATGTGTGTATATGCACACATATGTAAAACAGCATTACTCGTGTTTGTGTTCTCTCGTGTTCATTCATCTCATCTGGTCACACAGTGGGTATCATCTATAGGTCTTCGGCATTTTCATTTCGAAATCTCCGTACTCCTTCAGACTGACTGCTGTGTATCTAAAGATGCTGTTTGACAACAGTGTTGCTGTTGCTCAGCAAATAACTGCTGTCGATGAGCCCAGATGAAGGGAGCTTTCTATGAAGTATCAAGGTGCGGGGCGGTGAGGAGGCATCCTGAAATTGGAAGTAGTTTTTTGGGCAGAGAAAAGTAATTCACCTCTGGTGTGTGGTAGTCTATGCCTACAAATCAGTATTCCTTTATTGAAAGAAAAATAAAATCATCTTTTACCCAGGAAAACAGGACTCAAGCATCTGATGGAATTAATGTTGGAGCTGCCGTGTGGTGGGAAGAGAGTGAGCAGGGGGAGCGAGCGCCGTAGGGCCGTGTGGTTCGAGGGGCCGCAAATGGCTCCTGAAGAGCCAGATTTCGAGGAAGCGTGCTAGGGTTTCTAGAAAGTTGGATTTGAATTTCATCTTTCCAAATGTATATTTTAGTTTCTTGTCGATATGCAGGAAGTTTCCATCTCTGCATTGGTCTTGAACCCAAGTCTGGGCAGATGTTTCACGTGTCACTGGGGAGGCGTGAGCCTTGCTATATACAGCACACAGGTAACAGGTGGAGCGAGGCGCCAGGCTGGGCTCAGACCTCCAGCTCCAGCACTAACGCTTGGCACTCTCACAGCCCCGGCAGCGCAACGGTCACCTCTTTGGTGCTACTTTTTTCAGCTCTCATTTATAGAATGCCCAAGACGCAGGTTCCGAAACCCAGCCGCTTGTGATTGCGCCGGCTCTGCCAGGAAACAGCTGTGCCTGGACAACCTTGAGCGAGACACTACCTCTCTCTAGGCTTTAATTCCATCATTAAAATGGGGATAAAAGGACACCTTCCCTTGGGTTTGTTATGGGTATAAAAGGGTTAATATTTGCAAAGCACTTTGAGTGCTAATATTTTGAGATACTTTTAAATTCTAAATTGGAATCATTATTTATATCTATACATTGAAATACAAGTTTTGTCTCAGGTGAAATTATTGTTTTTAAGACTAGGAACAGAATCTCAATTGGTCACGGGACATTTTCAATAGGTGTTTTTCAAGGAATGTTTGAGATGGATTGGGTTCAAAATGAAACTACTCATATTCTTCCAGAACCAACTACCTTCTCGATTAGTATAGAGCTCCCTGAAACACACAATAGAGGATGGAAAAACTGTGGTGAGAATGCTCATGCAAAATCAGGTAAAATAGAGAAAGTATATGGACAATTTGTGTCATTAGGTTTCATCTTTTAGGGTGATTAAAAGTTTCTTAAATCTTTAATGCTTTCATGTAGTGAATATATCTTGTGCTTCCCACCAGGCTTCGTTTTTTTCTTGAAACAAAGACCAACGAGTGTAACGATAAGAGGCAAACTCTTTCTGTATCAATTGGTTAGCTTAACACCATAGAAAAGAAATATGTACAAACGGCGTTTATATCTGCCAATGCGAAGAGACAAATAACATCAAAGACAGTTGCAGCCCTGCTCTAGAAGTGGCTGCTTGCTCCTGCAGAAAAATTATTAAACCCTATTCTTCTGATACCAGATAATTGCCTACTATGAAAATACAACCAATCTAAAACTTTAGTAATGTAGTCCAGAGAAGTCTCTAAAACTGTACTTACAAAATATTTAATAAAAAAAATTGGAGATGGAGATAGTTAGAAATATTTATAATTCAACAGAATGAAAGTATGTAGAACTCTATTCATCTTATTTTGTTTTTTTCCATCTGATTATTGTAGATAAACATGAGGAAGATTGTTTATGAAATACATAGCATACAAGAGGAGGAGACATTTTGGGAGATTACAGCCGTTTTTAGCACAGTAAGAAATAAGCTGGCAAACAACACAATGAGGTCTGTTGACTGTCAAAACCATTGCAAAAAGCAAATGGAGCTTGTTAGAAAAAATCTCAGCAAGATAAACAAATTAGTTCAATAAAGTTGTGGCCAAGCAGTATTTAAGAAATGTGTTTCTAGTCAGCAAAATTAATAGCATTTTTTTGTTTCACCGTTTTAATATCAGAAATACATGACAAAAAGCGAGGGTGGTGGATCCTCTAAAAACTATTTTTAAAAATTGGTTCAAGTGGTCTTTGCATGCTGGGAGGACAAAACTAGGTACCTGAAATGCTAGCCTCTTATTTATGCATTTGCTCAGCAGATAGGATTGCGTGCGTAGTGTCAGGCACTGTTTTAGGTTTTAGGGATATAAAGATGGACAACAGCTGACAATGGCCACTGTCCTCATGCAGCTGGGATGGATATTAACCCAGCCGTCACAGAGCTATAGCTGTAAACATGCAGCAAGGAAGGGTAAGTGCTGTAACACCACTTAGCAGAAAGACTTAAGAGGCTCAAAGAAGGTTCTATGAGGAAGTTGGTGGGATTTACCTGAACCCAATGGAGCAAGAGTGAGAAATGGGAGTAGAGAGTGTTCCGGTCAGAGGGAATCGCTTGTACAAAGGCCCTGTGATGGAAGGAAGGGTCTTTGAAGACTTGAGAAGAAGGCCAATGTGGGGGACTCAGGTGGGGCAGCAGGAGGCTGGGCAGCCACCAGGGGGCCAGACCAGACAGTACAGGGTAGGGTACCGTAAGGATTTTAGTGTATATCCTGATTCCAATGGGAATGTTCTCAGAGATGTAAGCAGGAGGTGTCATGGTCGTATTTGTGTTCTGAGAGTGTTAGTCTGTCTACAGCTTGGAGAACTGGGAACGACTCAACAGCCAGAGCAGAAGCAAGAGAACCATAAAAACGAGAGCCACCCTCACGGATGAAAACATCAAAAAGATTCAGGGGAAATTGAGGAGGTGAAATTAACGACAGCTGTGGATAAGGTCACGCCTGGAGTGCATGCGCAGAATTTTCAGAGTTGTTAATTCTATGGGTGGTGAGTTCCAGAATTTATCGTCTCATGAATGCTAGAGTTTCAAAAACTAAAGTTTGTTGCCCATCCTGAGGATAAACGGTAGTACTAAAAATGGCAAGTGAGATTTAAAAATGCTATTGATTTTGCTGATTAAAACAAGATTCCTTCTCAGTCACAACTTCATTGAGCTAAGTTGTTTATCTTGTTGATACTTCTGATCACAAGTGCCATCTGCTCATTTGGGTTGTCTTACCAGGCTCTCAATTCCATGTAATGCAGCAGTAATGAAATGTCAACTTTGAACTCGATATGCAAAACAAAAGAACGTAAATAACAAATCAAAGTCTGGCGTGATTCCTGATAGAAACACATCTTCAGGTTTCTTGATACCTGAGACTCTGCAACCTGTTATTGTGGGATATTCCACTATGTTACAAGAGTATATGAGATATCTTTTCTCCTGAAAATGAAGTTACCATTGAGACCGTGCATGCATCTGCTAACCAGCTCCAATGTGAGCATTTATCCAAAATAAGGAATGCGAGCCCTTGGGTATTATGAACGATCTGACTCAACCTCAATTTTCTACTGTTCATCTTCGTAACTTCTCTTAGTGGCGTCTAATATTATGACGTTAAACGTATTCCATTCCAGTATATTTTCCTTTCACAACTCTCGTTTTTCATACGAAGATAAGGATCACATGAAGACTTTTTCAATCTTCCATGTGCATCTCACGGGTTTACGAATAAAAATGGAAGTTCATTTTATAAATTCGTGATAGCAAGATTAACTACCCGAAACGTTTTTGATAGAAAGCTGCGTATAGACATGTACACTGTACATCATTTATTCGAAGGCAGAGTATAAATAAATATCACATATATAAACGTACTACAAACAAGCACTATCCAGATCCACCCCACTCTCAGAACAGGTAGAAAATACTCTATTCTTTCATAGTTAAATTGCTACAGTGTCTTAACTTTTCTGTCCTCCTCTCTACCCCCATTATTAAACTTTTGCTGGATGGAAGTATTTAGCATAGACATCAAAAATATTCACTTTCTGGTAAGCAAAACAAATACAAAATACAACAACATCTGGTTTATTTATTTATTCATTTTTGGTAAAAAAAAAAAAGTATTATAGCTTCTTAAAAAAATATTTCTTTTAGAATCCCGATTCTGCATTTTCTTTCTGGCCAGTAGTTAATCTTTAGAATGACTGCTTTTTTCCCCAGAGCTATAGTTTACATTCTGTATTTCTCCTTCTTTCTTAACCACACATTCAAAGAATGACATGTGTAATAGGAGTGCATTACTGTGATATTCTCTTATAGTGGGTAAAATAACGTGACAGTCTACAATAGAGTAAAGCATTGGTCCCCTCTATAGAAAGTGCCTATATTTTTGACTCACAGTTCTGTGACCTCCATGGGACCTAGAATGCTTCTAAATTATTTTTTTATTCATGCATCATATTCATGACAGTATGACAACCAAGAGATCACGATGACAATGACTTTTGATACAGACGATAATTTATGCTACTACAGATGATGTAAATGAGAAAACATTTCTTTGATCTTTAAAAATGAGCTCCCTTTGTGGCATCCTGTCCACTGCATACTTCCTTGCCATGAAATGTTCAAAACAAACACACAAACAAACGAACAAGCCTTTTTTTGCCAGAAAAACCTGCTGAGAGACAATTTTCTGTGCGCAGGGGGCCAATGATCGGTCGCACACACTTAAAATCACTGGTGCTATAAACCAGAAGGGGTCAGTCAGAAGTTCCTCCCTGTGATATAATCTATGTTCAAAATTTTTCTGATAATCAGGGTAGTTCTATATCTCTTTGGATAAGAAAACCCAAATGTGTCGGTATCCAGGATGGCAGGAAAAACCTATCAGAATTCTACTGAGGCAAACTCAAACGCAAATGGTCTTGTCAATATTTCCCCTCTGCAGGCATTCTCAGATTCATCAAGCTTCCACAAAGATAATATATTAAAAAATAAATAGCAGCCACCCCAAACCCCAAGTTTTTCAAATTACAAAGCTGTTGGGGATCTTTAAATGATGTATGGAATGGATCACAATTATTGGTCAGTGGAAATTGGAGGAAAAAAAAGTTAAAAAGAGAAACATTAAAAAAAAGAGAGAGAAAGAAACATTTTCTTACTTAAATAAATGCAAGTCGGGAGGAACTTTCATGGCGTGCTTTCAGTGCCATTTCAAAGCTCCAAATAGGCTAAAACAAATAAACCACCTCATTTTGACCTAGATTACTGTTTAAACAAAGGTATGTATTCTTAATTTACATGAAAAGCAATTAGGTCTGCTGCTGACAGCACTATGAAAAATGCCTCTGCTCAGGGCAAGCTTTTATATCTGAAAAACAAAAAACAAAAAACCTGGAAGAGGGCTTTTTTTGTTTTGTTTTTTGTTTTCTGGTGGGTTTTATTTCCCTCTCTCCTCAGCTAGTATCCACTTTGGGCCACAAATGCTGTTAACATTGCTAAACTGGTTTGAGTGAGGAATTACTATTACAGTTTATACATGTGTAAAGTATGTTGAAAATTACTTTCTGTTTCATACTCTGAGCCCAAATTTTGACATTTGATAGTTAAGAAATGGCTAGAAAATGGTCACATTGTTTTCCTTCTCCGGAATGCTTTGTGAACAGGGTAGACTTAGAAAGAAAAAAAAAATGAATTGGGAAGAGCATGGAAGGAATTATATTCGTATTTATATTTCTTAAAATATGAATTTGTTAGCCTAAACATATTTTTGAGTATGTGTATTCATCTGTGGAGACCAATGTTTAGGAATTCAGTAAGGAGCACTTTTTCTCTCTTTTCTTTGGAACTTTTTATTTTTCTTGTTAGAAAGATGATACATGTTCTTTCTTTTCAATAAGTAAACATTGAAGGGAGAAAGTAAAAGACTGACTACTCTTTAACATTTTGATAGTACATTTTCCCACTTAAATTTATTTCATTCACCAAATATTCATTGTTCACTTACTGTCTGCCAGAATATTCCTAGGTGATAGGGACACAGTGGTGAATAAGGCAAGGCTCTCAGAGGCCAAGAAGTCTAGAACATTAAACCAGTAGATAAATACGTGATAATTACACATTTTGGTAAGCTTTTCCAGGGAAAAGAATGATGTTCTATGGGAGGGTATAATAGAGGGTCTATTCTAATCTTGGATGCATTTTCAAGTTTTCCTGTGGAAGTTGGGGTGAGATCTGACAAAGAAGAAGAAGTGCTGAAGGGAAGTAGGACAGTGAAGAGGAAAAGGACAGGGTGTGCAAAGATCTTGGAACGGAAGCTGCTGTGGGGACAGGAACTGGCAGGACTGACCATCGAGGGGAGGAGGACACGGCGCCAGGTGAGGCTGGAGCGTGGGGAAGAAGCCTGCCCCCATTGAGCCTTGAGACCCACTGTGAAAATTATTTTTATTATCCTGGGAGTGATGGAAAACCACTGGAGGATTTTGAAGTTGGTAGATAACATGATTCGATCCCACTGATCACTTTAAACTGTTACTTTTAAAACACAGTCAAATATGAAGTTTAAAGATAACATGATTCAATTCCGCTGATCACTTTGAACTGTTACTTTTAAAACACAGTTAAATACGAAGCTGTCCCCACAACTTCACCAGACGTTTCACAGCAGAGCAGAAGCTGTGGATACTTTTGTAATGGAGCTGGTCAGAGATCTTTTAGCTCTCTGCAGTGATAGAAACAGTTCAATTTGTTGGCTCCCTTCAGGCCTCTGATTCTTATACAACAAAGTAAAAATACCAAAAAACAAAAACAAAACAAACTCCCCTCCTCCCCAAAACCAAAACCAAAACCAAACTAAACCAAAACAAAACACACCTAAATATTTAATCTACTATAATATTTCCAAGAGAAATGAGGTCAACACTACAGGTAGGTTCTGGTTTGAAGCTTTAATGTAATTTTAGTTTTTAAGCCTTACTCTGGTTGTATCCTTTCATAACAGCAATCGGTAACGTTTCAGTGAAAAACACCATGGGAACTGGTCTAACTAGTTGAACCAGAGTGTTGGCAACACAATGTAGTGATGGGAGGACACTGTGTGTATAGTGAAGGGGGAAGTGCCCACGCGGTGAACTGTAGCAAGTCCTCTGTCACATCTCACTCCCCCATGGGGGACGTGAGAGCCCAGGATGAGAAGCAGCTCCTACCAGAGGCACTGGAACCGAGGAAGCAGCCCATGGGACACTGGCAGGCTAGGGCTAACATGCCTCAGCGGGATCCGCCATTTCTGTGTTCAGTTCCACACGAATCTGGAGCGAAGGGGGCAGATCTCCAAACCATGGGGGGCAGGGGTGGCCACCACTTAGGGCAACAGGGTGCTGTGCAGCCACAGAAACACCAAACAGCCACCAAAGGGATGACACTGTAAGAGTAGTTTGAGAAGTGCCAAGGGAAATACTACTATCATCATTAATGAGGTAACTGGCTTGGGCAATGGGAGGACGCAATCCAAATCAGGCTATTCAATGAGCTGGTTTCACGCGGCCCTTGCTGACAGACAACTTTGACATCGTTGGCTTTTGGCAATCTTGGGAGGTCATGGATGTTTGCATCATGATTAGAACACGGCCACTTACTCACTGGACAATCCTGGCGGAACTTTTTTGGTCTTTTACAATAAAAATAGGAATAAAATGCAACAGGCTTGCTGGAGAGTTAAATGGGTTAGCATATACTGTCTGGCCAGACATGACTGCTTAGCAAATGTGAGCTCTTCTTATATCTCAGGATCTGTGGTAAATGTGATTTCTTTGTTTGTTTTTGTTTATACAACTATGGGATAGGAAGCACCAAACTGTTAAATCAATCTTCTTTGTAAAGCACGTGAAGAATCTTGAAGGGAATGCCACTTTGTCAATGGGAAGTATTGTGAACAACGCAACAGAAGGTTTCATCCCAGCTAGATAAATATTATCATCCTCATCACACAAAGTTCAGAGTGATGCTGGGGACTCAAGTAACGTGTCAAAGAATGTCTGAGTCTGAGATCGGAATGCTGGCTTTCCCAGCTCCTCCGAGCACTGCTAGATAAAGGCTCTCTGAAGCAAAAAATCCCCATCCATTCAAATCATTTCAAACATTCCAAATGATTACAACTCAGCCAATTTTTTTCCCATTCAGCTTGCATTTCTTATTCAACAAATAGTTAAGGAAAAAAAAACACGAGTTTGTGTGATGGTGGCAGTGGCTCGTCAGGTGGCTGGCTGCCGAGGATGGAAGGCTCAGGATTCTCAGCATAAATTCACAAGATGACCAGGAGAAAGCGAGCAAGTTGATCTCAAACTACATATGTTAATTAATATTGAAAACCAAAACAGCCAGCCCCTACCAAAATAGAACTAAATGGTCATTTATCTGGGTGTACAAAGCAAATAACTACTCAGAATTAGATGTTCCCTAACTCCAAATGTTCATAACACCATTTCCAGCTCTGGGGAAGTATACAACATATTTTCCTACGTCACCATAAATTTCTTGTGGTTTGCTTTATCATTTCATGTAATATCATAAGCTCCTTACCTTGCTCAGAAGCTTTAAGACCTTTGTTCTGTTTTCTCTTCCTCTAAAGACATCACAAATAAATCATAAAGTGTGCCTTTAGTTTGTAAAAGAGCAAGAGAAAATCATTTCAGTCCATGGAAGTTCCAGTTGGGTCGCTGAAGGCATTTTGTTATGCAAATTAATACTATGGTAATTTATGGGCCTCTCCCACTCCCTTCATATGGTCCTCATGTAAAGCATGCAATGACTAGAAGAAAAATGCCTTAAAAAGCCCGCATCATTATTTTATTCTGTGGGAAACGCATTGCTTAAGTTCTTATCCAAGTAAGTTGTGTGTGTATCTGAAGTGTGATAGAAGATTAAAGACAAACAAACCTCTCCACCGACCTAGGTTCATAATCTACAACCTTCTTGTTTTGCTCATACCCATATTTTGGCAGGACTGGGTGGAGCAGAGCTCCATCCGCAGTGCCAGCCAGAACTGGGAGGTCAGATGGCAGCAGGGGACACTGGCAAGGGAAGGAGGATCTCGGGAAGCAGGACCATCCATGAGGGAGACCGGCTGAAGCCAGCCAATTCCAAAAGCTGCTTTCTAGCCTATACCTAAAATCCACAGACCACCTAATTTTGCATATCATCTTGTCTGTATTTGAATATGTATTAATTACAAGGCAAACAATGAGCACCTATTTGGAGGATTCTGACTTTTGGTAAATGAATTCCTGAGAAAAATCCAGAAAAAAATTAAAATGGCCCCAAATTATAAATAGAATGGTTTTATATTTAAATTGTCTTAAATTGTAAGTTAATTCATATGTTGCCATTACAAATTATTATTTCAGTTTTTTACATAAAACCAATCTATGCTGGAAAACAAACTAAAATAACTATTAATAACACATTTCAAGATAATTTTTAAAAAGAAATAAAGCATCTAATTTTTATATGCTAATGACTTATGTTCCTTGGCAAAAAAAAAATTTAGTTGATGATATTATTATTTAAAGTTATTATAGGTATCCTTGGGACTCAATCATATATTCCTAATGCTCTTTCAGGCAACGTTGGAGAATGTTGGTGATACAAGCTTGGCCAGTGGATCTCATCACACTCTAGTTAGACCTCAATGCGGTAATTGCTCTCAAATCTTCCCCTAAAGTCAAGGATTTTCCCAGAGACCACCCAGACCAGACTCAAAGAGCTTCATGGGGGACACATCAATGTGGCTGAGCTGAAAGCCGTTGTGAAAACTGCCTTTAAAAATATGGTATTAGGTAAAAATCTAAAAACAAAAAACATGCCAAGCTAACAAGGCAGTGAGAGCAAATAATGTGTTACTATGAGAGGATTTAGAATTAAGCACATTTTTAAGAAGTAGGGCAAAGAGTTTTACTGCCAGTAAAGCTTCCCTAGATCAGATAACCTCGAGTGTCTCAAATGTAGTACGAGAACTTCAAGAAATTTGTTACTGAGAGAGAAAAATACAAGAATGGATATAATAGTATTTTGTTTTATATCACACATTTCTACATATTCCCTTATTTATCTCCAGCATCTGTGCGATATCACATGGAAGTATAAATGTCTCTAAAACAGGGGGAAGAAAAAACATACCCCGCAGTAAATTGAATCATCAGAGAGGGATCTTCAACCACTAAGGTATTTTAAGCGGCGGAAAATATCAGACTCCCCAAGTCATCAGTAAAGACTAACTGATTTATGAAACTTTCCACTGACACATGCTGAGGAACGTCCAAAATTTTTAAAGAACAAACTCGGTGTTTTTAAAGACCATGTAAGTTTTCTCTAACATACTAGGGGCAACACAGGATTAGCACGGGCGTCTTAAAATGTGAAACTCAGGAATGAAAAAAGCACAACAATGCAGATATGGGGGTTTTGGAACACCTGCACGAGGCACGACTGTGTTTGGTGAAAGCTGCCATTTTATGAATCTAGTAGGAAGTCCAAATGGAGAAAAACAAAGATGTTCAGGATGCTATTTTTAAGTGTGACTTTTCTTTTTTCCCCTGCTATTAACATTCTAACAAGAGGAAAGGGGATTTAAGGACTAGGAGACCACCTGGCCGCCATTATGTAGAGTTGAGTCCTCAGTCATTGCTGACAACTAAATGGCCTTTGCAGGAGGGTGGGGGCAGCTGGGGGCGGTCCCCAAGGAGACCTGTGCTCACACTGCGGCCCCGAGACAGCTCCCACGTCAGCTAGGCCTATAGAGCTTGCCCTGAACACCTTTGTAGTGACAGAGGAGAAAGAAAAAATTGGAGTGGCATTTAATTCCCCTGAATTCTCTTTTACAAATCTGTATGTCCCGCATCCCTGAATTTAAAATCCTAAGTCTCATTTTGACTATCTGTGTAAAAATACTTCCTGGCAGACTAGACTTTGCTCTTGTAAGTACAGCCGGGATTGGCTTGTTTGGCTTGATGAACTTTACCATTAATTAAACATTTTGTTAATCTCTCTGCATGTCAGTTGGAGAGGTTGACCCCTTTGAGATGGGTCTTTGGTCCCAGGGCCTGTCCTCTGGAGCTCAGAGACTTCTAGAGAGCCTGCAGCCCCCGGCGCACCTCATTAGGCCTGGCTGCCTGGAGTCGAGCGAGGCTAAATGCTTCCCCGGTGCCCCATCCACACGGCTGCAACCTATTTGTTTTGTTTCTCATCTCAGGATCAGCTTGCCTGTGCCTTCCAACATGACAATTAGCTAATTTAATAAATCTCATTTAGTCTAATGTGCTGCTGTGAGAACCATAGGAGGGACCCTCTCGTCACCTCGAGGTCCTTTCTTTCCCGGCTAGCATCCTCTTTTCCTCATAAAATATCTCAATTTTCATAATACATTTCTGGAGAAAATGGGCTTATCTTTATTTCTGAAATGGCAAAGAAATTCCATTTTTTTGAGCCAATTACACAGACTGGTGGTGCCTGGCTGGATGGCCGTGGTGAAGACAGTGACGTCCGGTTGGGGCTTTTATGGGAAAGGGTTTTTTGATTGATTAGTGATGTCCCCATAGGTCGAGAATGGAGGCCCTGTATTTGCTGCCCTGGGTCTATCCAACAGAGCAGGAGGTTAATGGCAGGTATTTGCAGTGTGTTAGGGTATTAGCTCCCAATTTTACTAATTTTAGGGTAATCAAATTTCTCAAAATTATATATTGACTTACAGAGAAAGGTTAGGTCTTTCATTAAAATGAAAATGTAACTTCAGACAAAATTTGACTTCTACTGGTCAAATTCAGAGTACTCCATTAATTGTGTCCATGTTATTCATAGATGATGACCCAACAGATTCTCCCTGAGCCTCATCGCTTTTCTTCCCACAGGTGTTGCTTTCGGTGCTAGACTGGTCCCTAGAAGTCCTTGAGCTGCTGACTGTGGCATCAGAGGAGAAAGGGAGGCCTGGAGTAAAGTGGCCCAGAAGAACAAGGGGCAGGAGTAAAAAAAAAAATATATATATATGTATATATATATATATACATATATATATATATACACCAGAACAAGGTAGAATGTTCAATGAATCCAAAATAAAACTGATATTCCTCTGGGGCGCTGGGTGGCTCAGTCAGTTGAGCATCTGACTCTTGATTTCGGCCCCGGTCATGACCTCCGAGTTGTGGGATCGAGCTCTGCGTTGAGCATGGAGCCTGCTTAAGATTCTCTCTCTCCCTTCCCTCTGCCCCTTCCGTTGCTCATGCACACACTCTCTTTCTCTCTCTAAAACAAAACAAAAACAAAAAGTCCCCCCAAACCCTGATAGTCCTCTGTAACTAAAATCTCCTCTCTGGCGGCGGTTGCGATGTGCACTGAACAAAGGTAATAGAGACTGACAAGACAAGGGCCGCCCAAGCAAATCAGTTTGGAGGAGGGCGCTTATTTGACTATAAGCTCTAGCATAGCTACTAGGGAAAACACCGTGTTATTATTGCAGTCATGAATTGGATCCTTATACATTATCTCAAAAAGAAACAGAAACTTGCAAATCAAATATCCGAGAAGGCATGAATACCCAAAATACATAAGCAACTCATACAACTCACTAGCAAAAATAAATAAATAAATAAACAAACAAACAAATAAATAAATAAAAATCCAATTTTAAAAATGGGCCGAAGATCTGAATAGAAATTTTTCAAAGACATCCAGATGGCCAAAATACACATGAAATGATGCTCAACATCATTCATCATCAGGGAAATGCAAATCTAAATCACAGTAAGATAGTACCTCCCACGTGTTAGAATGACTTTGACCAAAAAGACAAGAAATAACCAGCACTGATGAAGATGTGGGGAAAAGGGAACCCTTGTGCGCTATTGGTGGGAATGCAAATCGGGGTGACCACTATGGAAAACGGTATGGAGGTTCGTCAAAATAGAACATGATCTAGCAATTCCATTTCCGGGTATTTATCTGAAGAAAACGAAAATATTCTCTCAGAATGATATCTGCACCCCTGCGATCATTGCGGCATTACTTATAAAAGGCAAGATATGGTGTTCATTAATGGATGAATGGATAAAGGAAATATTGCCTATTTATATAATGAATTATGACTCAGCCATAAAAAGAATGAAATCTTGCCATTTGTGACAACAAGGATGGACCTTGAGGGCATATGCGAAGTGAAATAATTCAGACAAATGCTATAAGCTCTCATTTAAATGTGGAATCGAAAAAGTACAAAAAGGAAACAGAAAACCAAGCTCATAGATAAAGAGAATAGATTGGTGATTGTCAGAGGCTGGAGGTGGAGGTGAGCGAAATGGATGAAAGGAGTCAAAATTACAAACTTTCAATTTTAAAGTGCAATATACATCACCATGACTCTAGTTAATAGTCCTGTAGTGCATACTGGAAAGTTGCTCAGAAGGTAGATCTTAAAAGTTCTCATCAGAAGAAAAAAAACTGTAACTGTGTTATGGAATGGATGTTAACTAGATTCACCGTGGTGATCGTTTTGCAGTATATACAAATACTGAATCACTATGCCATAGACCTGAAACTAATATAATGTTACATGTCAATTATACTGCAATTAAAAAAAAATTGAAAAACCAAACCAAACCACACCAAACCAAAGCTTCATTGGAGTAACAAGCAGCAATCTGGGATAAGGCAAAGTAGTGGGCTCGAGACTGAGATAAAATTCTTTGGCCTCTGTTTCTGAATCAAACATACCCCTTTGTCTCTTTGCATACCCACCATTTATTTGGAAAAAAAAGTGGAGAAGTTTGATAGGATGGACCAGTAAATTGTTGGGAGGGTTATTTGACAGGCTAAAGAATGCCTAAGATACCGAAAAGATGCAGGACGAAACTTCTCTGGTGATATACTGACTCTGTGAGAAGAAACCGTGTAGGCTTGCTATGGAAGACTGGTGGGAAGAAAACCCAAACAAAATAAGACAGATTTTTGGATCAGTCATAAAAATTATTAAAGCGGTCCTAGATCTCCTTACAGTTATTCCCAATATTCTCTAAATATAACAAAGTTCCTTCCTCTAGGTGCCACGATTCTTGTAAGAATAATCCTCCGACCACAGGGAGGGGGCCACGGCTGCCACTGTTTGGCAGTGGTTTATCCTAACATTGACCTGAGGTGAGCAAGAGTATTTTGCAAGGGGTAAGAAATTACTAAGAACTTAAAAATGACCCCAAAAGTGTTATCTGGCACGTATTCCTGGACATGGCCTGTGAAACCTGAGTTTATTTCCTGTTGTTTTTTCTTAGGTTTTAGTACAATTTTTAGCCTCCAGGATGCCTTGAGGCCTGTGTCCGGTAGCCATGGCATGCCAGATCATTCCACTATTCTTTACATCTATTCCTTTGGTACACGATGCATGGTCTTCTGGTGATGTGTGCCTCCTATGCCCTGTAACTATACTGCCCTTTGCTGAAACATGAGCTGATTTCTGAAAGATAAGGAAACATTAATTATTGAGTGGATAGTGAGGATTTGTGTAAAAAAGTCCAGGAGAGGGAAAGTGCCAGAGCAGAAGATGGTATGGAAAGAGTGGGGGACTGAAAAAAAAGGCCATGGTGATCATTCTGATTATTTAATGTTGCATAACCAATCACCCCATAAATTCATGGCATTAAACAACCATGTGTTACATTCAGGAATTTGGCGAGGGGGTCAACAATTTGGACAGGACACAGTAGAGATGGCTTGTCTCTGCTCCATGATCTCTGGGGCTTTAGCTGGTAGACCTGAAGGCTGGAAACTGGGATAATCTGTGACTGATCTACTTGGGAGTTGAGGCTCACTGTTGGCCTCAGGCCTCAGTTCCTCTTCATCTAGGCCTTTCCATGAAGTCTCTTGGAGGGGCTGGGTTTGCATCCCCTAGTGAGGAGACAGGTGGGAGCATCAGTAGTTTAAAATGACCTAGCTTTGAAAGTCACCCAGCATCATGTCTACCTTCGTCTATTATTTGCAATAGTCACAAGCCTGCTCAAGTTCCAAGAAGGGTGAAGAGACTCCATGTCTTGATGGAGAATGGCAGGTTCTAGAACAGCGTGGGTCTAGAGAGAGTATAGTGCCTACTTTTGGAAGACAGTGAAGCCACAATTGAAGTGGAGGAGCCATGGGGAAAGTGGCTCAAAAGGAAGCTACTACAAAGGTAGGCAGGGGTCAGATAATTCAGAATATTTGTGTATTACGTTAAGAATGCCGGTCTTTTTTTCTAAAGCACGTGGAAAGTCATTAGGAGGTTTAAGCACGTGAATATCAACTATGGTTTGTACAGCATAGAGAATGGATGACGGAGAAGTGAGATTGGGTGTGAGGAGCCCAGTGAGGAACTCAGGGGACAATCAGGGCAAGGTATAGGGATGTTTGGACCAGGGCTGTGGAAGACGTAAGGAGCAGCGAATGGATTTAGGAAATGCGTGAGTAAAATCATGTGGATCTGGTTATGGAAAGTGAGAGAGAGGACGGTATAAAACACGACTCCCAATATCTGGGGTGTGCAACTCTGAAGATGGCGGTATGGGTGCTGGAGGGAAGGAAAGCTCAAGGGCTCAGTTTTGAGCCTCAGAGAGTAGATGAACGGACACGTGCAAGTGCGACGCGGGATACATGGGGCTGGGCTTCCAAGAACAGGCCAGGGCTGGAAGCATGCATTTGAGACATCCAGGTATAGGTAGTATGTAGCTGCTGGCATGGATGAGATTTTCCTGACAGAGTATAAACATTCTGTATAGGATGTCAGCTGCATATGCAAAGACAGTTCTGCGAAGCGGCTAGAAGACACAGCAGAGAAACAAGAGGGAAACTGAAGAGAGTGGTGTCATCGAAGCCAAAGAAGGGGGTGCTGGAGGCAGGTCACTGCCGACTGTGTACAATGCATAAAGCGTTCACGTCACATGTGGTCTAAACATGTTCAGTGGACTTAATGACCTCTGGGATGCAAGTTCAAGTTCTTAGCATGAGATGCAGAAACTTGGTTAATAAATTAAAGCTTTTGGTGCTGTTTAAATTTTTATTTTAAAGATTTTATTTATTTGAGAGAGGTAGAGTGAGAGAGAAAGAGCACAGAGGGAGAGGGAGAAGCAGACTCCCCGCTGAGCAGGGAGCCAGATGTGGGGCTCGATCCCGGGACCCTGAGATCATGACCGGAGCCGAAGGTAGATGCTTAACTGACTGAGCTACCAAGGCGCCCCTTGCTGCTGTTTTTAATTTTCTAATATTTTACACTACAGATAGAAGAGGAATTACTTTAAAAAGCTATGGATTTCATAAAGTATAATATAATACTGTGCTATAAGAAGCACACTATTATTTATTCCATTACAAGCATCGGAAAGTAAGAGAATGTTTCAACGTTGAGTATCAGGTCTTTCCTCAGGAACTTAACCATACTAATATTAATCTTTTCTTTGAAAAGTCAGGTTTTCATTACTTAATTTTAACCTACAGCACTTTATATAACACATCAGTTGATAGATGTTTATTTTTAAACTGGAAATTCCTGTATGTGTTGGGATATGTGTAATTATGGGGGCAACATATGTCAACATATAAATTATTCTTCAACCATATTCTGGTAATTACTCTAAAGCACATTTCTATTTCCAGTTGGTCAATTCTTAATATATTTGCATATATTGAATGTTATCTTTTTCAGACCAAAATCCAATTCAGTGATTCAAAATTGA
This sequence comes from Ursus maritimus, assembly GCF_017311325.1. Classification (NCBI taxonomy): domain Eukaryota; kingdom Metazoa; phylum Chordata; class Mammalia; order Carnivora; family Ursidae; genus Ursus; species Ursus maritimus. The sequence goes on along the minus strand of NW_024425341.1, from coordinate 32,792,451 downwards.
AGAAGAACAAAGTAATACTTCATTATGCTTTTATAAAGAGCTATATTTTAACAAGACTAGAACATTTTTAACATAAGCCAACCACAATATGGTTATAGATTCAACATTCCTCATATCTCTTTACTTACAAAAATGAATGTTCTTTTCCACTGGCGTTAAAATAATGAGAATAAGAAAACAAGCTAAGTTTCAAAGGTCTTATTTCTTTTTTCAGTATTCATGAATGGATTAACTAAATAAAACCATATGTTATCTTTAAAATGCTTATTGGAACAGCAAACATGTATATTGGGAAATATTTTTTAAACTCAAAGATCCAGAAGGTTAAAAGTAGTTTTGAGAGACTTGCACATAGCAATAAAAGGGAGTAGAATTATAAATCTAATCATTGCCTTATAAAAAGATGGAGCAATTGGCACATGTAGTGACTGATAAACATTAGTGGGATATAATTGCCCTTGTCAACCTCAAGTACACAATGACTAAATAACAGGAAAACAAAGTCAATATGTCAGTTGTGCACATAACAGTAATGTGTCTACTGCACCCAAAAAAGAAAAAAGAAAATCATTATGGGAAAGCCTACAATCTTATCTAAATTTTACTTAATTTAAAATATATTCTTATAATTAGACATGAGATATTTTGTCAAGATAATTAATATGTGTGTATGTTTAGTCAGTTTTAAGCTGGTGACCTACGGGTATAATGTGTTAGGTCTCATTTTATTTTTAAACTCTTATACTGAGTCATCTAATTTCAGGGGATTTGGAAGGAAACACTGGCCGCAGGCTTAGATCAGGGTATTCTAAACTACAAGAAAATGTTGGTAGCCTACCTGCTTATGGTAATTTATATATAGTATTCTTTTTCAAGAACCCTGATAAGATGGACATGAAATATAGGTGTAATTAGAGAGATGCTGAACTACCAGAAGGTAAATGTGGGTGCTTAGTCATCAGGAATACCTGCTGATTCCCAGGCAGAGTTGGTACTTAACTTACCTGCATGCTGTGCCTCCACTATTTGTATTTCGAAAATACCCATTATTCAAATCACTAGTGGCCATCCAATTACGAAACAATCACCAATGTATCTCACTTGAACAAGTACAAAATGTCAATTGATCCAGTGACAAAGTTTATATAAAAAATGAAGTCTATTGACATTGGTGTCAGACTCAATGTAATGTTCTATGTTGTAAGGAAGGCAAAGTCAAGAGTCAAGGCCAATATGAACTTCTGAAAGAAGGCTGGGTATTAAGAGATGACAGGAGAGCCACGTAAATGTTGGTTGCTTTCGGGAAAAGCATGCAAGAGTTGAGATGTGAGGGTAGGTTGTCAGGAAGGACAGGTGCCTCATGACCTACAGGTATGAACAACCAAAAGCCCCAATTCAAAGACCATTACTACTCTGAGTGATGAGTTTTTACCCAAGACAAGAAGCACTTCCTCTCTCCACCTCGAGTGATGATCTGAACCCCTGATCTTTATCAACTCAGACTCACTTCATGCACAACTTCCTACACCTCAGTGTTAGCGAAATATCAGGAAATGAGTTGAAGTAAAAGTGCTTTCTCTCTATGGAAACTTGGTCTATTTTAAAAGAGTTTGTTTTTGGCAGGGATCTAACAGAAGGATGTTGAGGTGGTTTTTTGAGATATTTATATATTTTCCTAATGTAAAAGAAAAGTTATGAACATTTTTCCTTAAGCAGCCCCAAACACAGAGAGGCAAGACAACAAGGTCAATTGGAATTCGGGAAAACATGAGTGCTATTTAAAGCCTTTGCAACAAGTTCCTTTATTGGCATGTGAATTTTATACTATTATAAACTTAATTCAGATTCCTACGCTGAATGATCTACGGAATTTATGAAGTCACAAACGTTGAGCCAATTGTCTGATCTAACTAGCTCTTTTGTCTTCATTTCAGAAACACTCTACATCTTGCATGTAGAATAAAACCCAGCTAAATAGTGTTGGGAAGAGGCCGTTTTCCACCTTTTATGTGTTGTTTATCTCCCTGAATTTTTAATGAATATATATCTATATCCTATGTTCTTTTAAGAAACCCAGTGCACTTTAGAGACATACTCCAGCGTCCTCTACGTGCATGAGTTGCCCCGCACGGGCTCGCCATGGTGATTATATTTTTTCAGAAGGGGAAGGTAGGCAGTAGTTGATGGAGATGGAACTTACTGTGCTACTCTATTGGTCTGCAAGTCATTTATCACAGCTTTTAAAAGAAACACCTTTCACATGAGAAAGGCCTGTTTGGTTAGTTCTTGCCCAGTAACTGGGCGTGACACACCACATTCAAGCTGAGGCAGGTTCCATGTGACAGATGGAGAATCTGACACCCAGAGTCCACTTGTGTTCAGCATCCACAGCATAAATAGAAAACAAGAAACAGAGACGCTTCTTTGTATGACAAGACAAATGATAGTTTCGAAGGCCCACCCATACTTGCTAACGATGTTATTTTGTTTCTTCAATGTGCAGCCAATGCCATTTATTTTTTAAGTTATATTTAAAAGGACCAAGGTCCATTAAGCTCGGGGAAATATTTTCTCTTTCAACTACCTAATGCCGAACTGGTTGACCACAAACAGGTTATATAACAGGATGAAAGCGAGACATTCTAGATACGGGTTTAAATACACGTACTGTGGTGGGTTGTGGTAATGGTGGTAGTTCTGAAGCTTTAGAACAAACACGATTTTCTGGTTTGTTCTATTGCATGAAATATATATATTTTTTAAATTAAAAGAAAGAAAGAAAACTGTCTCTCTGCTTTGGCCAGTCCTCAGACCACTTTGATTAATTCTTCAAAGCATTCCTGACATTGCTCTTGTTTTCAACTTTCATGTTCGAAATTATTATCTTACGTTTTCTTATTATGCAATCAGTCACCCCTTTTCAACTTATTCTCTCTAATCAAGGCAAGATAAAGATCTTTTGGACTTAATAGATGGCTCTAACAGAGTCTCACTTATTACTGATGTTCCTTTACATTTTTCTCCAACCCAGGAAATGGTAACTTTCCTATCCTTCCCAGATCAGCTGTAGGCTCTTGTTTTCTGAGAGGGAGCAAGAAATATTTTAGGCTTTTAAAAATAAATAGTTTCTTATGCATTTATCCTAATGTCATATTTGTTCTGGTTTAAACATTCCAAGGGTTGCCTATGACAAAGCGCCTACTAATGCCCGGACCTCGTGGGTTCCTAATAAATAACCCATCGAACCAAATCTCTCTGACAGCAAGAGAACCTCAAAGCAAGAGCAAATGCTTGATAATGTGAGAGAGATAAGCGGAGACCACCTTATAAATATCAGACATAGTCACACCAAGGGCAGTTCTCCCTTAGAAGGTGATTTTGCCGTGTGAGAACACTTTCCTTTCTAAGGACAGGTTCTCAGTTCTTAGGGAGAACGGATTTTTGGCCAGAGAAGGGCTGTGGTGATCAAGGAAGTCCCGGTGGTATAATTTTAGCGTTTGCAGAATTTTCCATTGCTTATTTTCAGCACTACTGCTATTTCATCATTTCAGTGATTGCTCCCCCAACACTGACTGACGATTTTATTGGATGCAGAAGGGGCCGAGTTGGATTATATATCACTGAACAGCTACACAGCCTGTGTAAAAACAGTCTTTGCAAATGAAATAATCTCATCTAATTGACCACAGTGAAAGAGAGACAACACAACCCGTTGGTGTGAGGTAGACAACCCCAAGCGAAAGCACAGATCAAGTTCTCACCACATTAAAATCTCTGGAGTTCATAGACGATACTTCCCATCACATGGACTACAGTGACTATGGATTAGGAGGTTTGCAGGTTTGGAAGCTACAGTTCCTTAGTATTTTATATTTAACATAAAGGTTAAACTCATTAAATACTTAATAAGCATAAAGTTTCTAGGAGTTAATGAACTGCTGCTCCTTTCCATAATGAATTTATATCAAAATTGGAGGACTCTGTTTGAGGTTGAAAATGAATTCCTCATTACTTCTATGGTGAATAAAGCATTGTCCTATTAGCGTTTCCATAACACACCACATCTTTATTAGACTTTGTTGTCATGTAGACATATGGACCAGTTGTATTTTGAAGAGGGATATAGGCTATTTTTATCGTGAAGAATACTGGAGGTTTTTTTCCTTCATTCTACTTCTGATGTTTTGTATGACATTTAGTAACTCATGCCATATTGTCATTTTCATATGCTAATAGAAACTCACATTATTTCTGGAACGTTATGATGCTGACTCTGTTCCATGCAAGCACTATATTCTCATTGCCTCACAAGTTTTGCATACATGTAACGTTCTTTCTCATCTCTGCAAAGTCAATTAAAAGAGTCAGTGGCAAAGCAGGCTCTGGGGCAATGTCCAAGGAGTGAGTGGCGCAAACGAATCAGAGCAGGCAATACCTCTGGTCAACCTCAGGATTTCGCCTGTCTGTCCTGGTTCCTTTGTACCATCCACGTGGCTTGGGGGAATCAAAAGTTATACACGGGTTTCTGGCTGCGTGGGGAAGGGGGGGTCCACGCCCCTAACTCTTAACTTTGTTCAACAGTCAACTGTATTGACTGGACATCCTAGTCCAAGTTGTTACGTCTAGTCTTTAGTCCTGACTTTTTCTTTTCAGGCTCACCTCACTATTCACAGAGTCTGATTTTTGTAGGACATATAGAATGATAAATGAAATCAATCATAGCCTATACTAGGAGGATGAGACTATTGGTGCTAGAAGAATCTGGCAATTGTGACAGGGGCTCAAAACCTCAGCTTAAAGGGAAGGACTCAGGAGATCAAAACGAAGTCTTTGTATAAGAATCAGAATAGCGACTAGCATTTAACCATGAGCCAAGAGCTCTGCTAGATGCTTTCCACATAGTATTTCTGATTTTTCCAGAAGTGGATAAAGAATGGTCTATTACAACCATCTTACCTTTGAAAAAAAACTGAAGTTCAGAAAGGTTAAATATTGTTTCCAAGCTCACAGTCTAATAATTGATGGAGTTGGGAATCTAATCAGGTCAGTCTGATGGAAAGCTTATGTTCTAAGTGGTATGGTATGCTGCCCCAGGATACCTCTAGAAGGCTCAAGGCTTTTTGACAATAAAAAAGGCAAGAATACAGTGATTGGACTATGGTGGGAGGTCCTAACAAGGATTGGTTAATGATGATTGAGGGCCTAGTGAGTTCTGAGTTATTCCACTGAGATCACATGGAGGAATTGATCTCACCACCCAAGGTGGGGTTGCGTTGGCAGGTCCGGTTTAAATAGTTTCTCAGAACCTTGGCAATCCAGGAATTACTGAATGGGGAACCAGGCAGTTAATTATACATTATAAATAGGAGAAAGGTTATCCAGTTAGCCCAATTAGGTACTGTTTGGTATTGATGCTTAGCTGAGGTCTAGGGGAAACAATGTCTCTCTCTTGGATATCCTGGGGTCGGGGATGGATTTAGGTACAGGAGAGGACAATGCCTAATTGCTCAACCTTTTGAGCTTCATGCTTTTATTTTTCAATCTTTACTGTTGGCCTCTGCAAATGATGTTCATCTAAATACTACTTGTAAGAGTGATCCCTCTCAGCTTGGCAAAATCTTTATCAGTAGGGCCCAAATCATTTTCAGTTAACACATGGATCAATAGGCAATCATCAGCTAATAAAAATTTTTGCATTCAGTCCATGGTTTTCAAAAGGGCCATAAACAAGGAAATGACAATGACTGTCATCAGATGTTTGTGAGAAAAGAAAACCAATTGTATATTCTACAGCTCTTCAGTGATTTAAAGAATTTAAGTGGCAAACAGCAATATTACTCAAAGAACTGCTGGAGAAACCAGTTGTTTATTATTTGGCTTATCCATTCCTTTAACTAGAAGCATCTGTAAGGATCTTCTTGCCCTGATGAAATCTTGGATAACTTTTCAAATAAAAGAGCAGAATGTCTGTCTGTGAAAGTTAATGAAACTGTTTAACAAGATCATAAGCCTTATTCTTGCAGCAATAAAAGTGGTTTGGCTTTCATTTTTTGTGTGCACCTGAAATTTGTTAGTTCCTTTTTATTAGTTAGTCATAAAAGTAAGTTCCCATGGAGTAGGTGAGTGGTACCGTCTCCGTTTTACAGACAAACTGAGGAGCATAGTGCTTATGACTTCTATTGTGTTACATAAAACATCTCTACCACAGCTTGTACTAAGATTCCCAGCAAGACACCCTTCAGGCTGTGGATTACCTCAGTGAGACGCTCTGTCACTGACTTGACTTCCACGAGTTTGGTAAACATGCCTTAATCCTATTTCTGTCCTCTTGGCATTTTTTTAAAAAAATATTTTATTTATTTATTTAACACAGATAGAGACAGCCAGCGCGTGAGGGAACACAGCAGGGGAGTGGGAGAGGAAGAAGCAGGCTCATAGTGGAAGAGCCTGATGTGGGGCTCGATCCCGTAATGCTGGGATCACGCCCTGAGCTGAAGGCAGACGCTTAACCGCCGTGCCACCCAGGCGCCCCTCCTCTTGGCATTTTGATAGGGTCTTTCATGCAACGGAACTGGTCTTCAACAAAGAGCCCTACAACTAGGCATCCGTATTCTCCTTTAGAGAATATGAGGCCAGGAATAATCTCATGACATTAAACAGAAACCTTCCTCTGGACAGCGCTTCAGGAGCGGGAAGCATATATACGGATGTGCACGCCCACCCACCCCGTTTAGCAGGTTCATGTTTTTCTTTTCACTTGAAAGGCATCCTCTTACACAGGCAGCCTCTGTCTTACCTACCAAGGATCGAATTGCGAAATAACCCATTAAGGTAGAATGGCCACTGTCAGCTTTGCTCCATCTGACACCAATAAAGGCCCACTATTCAGAAATCAAATGGAGCTGTTTGACAATCTGTGACGCTGGAGGTGAAATGAGTGAAAACGGTTCGAGATGTATGGCAAGGCTGACGCACATAGCAGGTGGGACTTATCTCTAACATAGGCTGAGCCTCTTCCCCAAATCTATTTCCAGCCCTTCACTACAGTGTTTTACTTCACTATCATAATGACGAAAATTCCATCAACTAATGATGTCTTTGCATCAGAACTTACTAGTTACAAAGGACACTTCCAGGACCATGAGTCATCCATCCATCGTGTGTTACCCCATCATAATCCAGTCCTCGGAAGAGCCAGTCCAAACCCGCACCTTCACGCATCTTCTCTGTCCGCACCACCATCACACACTATTTCTCAGACCACCCCACAAACCGAGTGGCCATTCTTTTTTTTTTTTCTTTTTTTCTTTTTTCTTTTGCCATTCTTGACCCCATATCCGTACATCATCAAGTACTATTAATTCCTGAGCATTCTTCTTCAAAAGACACCCAAACCTGAACACTTTGAAGTGCGTTGGAGTGTCCTTGATCTAAGTCACACCTGTTACAGCTTGAATTTTCCATCCTCCTCTGAACTGTTTTCTCATGGTCCGTTCTCCATTTAACAGACAGAATAATGAGGCAAAAACAAATCAAACCAGGTCAGGAGCTCTTCCCTAAAACTACACCCACAGCAACCAAGACTCCTCTCCCCACTCGGTTTCCTCCACCTTTCCCTTTCACTCTCTGCTTCAGCCCTACTGGCTTTCTCTTTGTTTCTTAAAACGGACAGGCTCCTTCACCTCTTAGAGTCTCTGTGCCTGGTGTTTTCTGCCGGTAAGGCCTTCGCCCAAGTCTTCAGATGGCTGTCACTCTCCTTCATTCAGTCTCAGCTCAAACTCTACCAGGGAAAGTGGGCTTCCCTTCCTCTCCTCCTGCTCTCCTACCCTGACCAGTCATCCTACCCTTTATTTTCTGCATAGCTGTGACCACTCCCTGTCTGCTTCCTTGAATCTATGCTTATTTCTCTGCCCACAGGAGAAGGTAAACTTAAAGGCAGGAATTTTGTGTTTTTACCACCGTGTCCCTGGTTTCTCCAATGGAGCTTTATGTATTTTAAGTGCTCAGTAAACAGTGGTCCCCTATCACAATGCTTTCCTCTTTTTTTTTAAATTTTTTTAAAGATTTTATTTATTTATTCGACAGAGATAGAGACAGGCAGCGAGAGAGGGAACACAAGCAGGGGGAGTGGGAGAGGAAGAAGCAGGCTCATAACAGAGGAGCCTGATGTGGGGCTCGATCCCATAACGCCGGGATCACGCCCTGAGCCGAAGGCAGACGCTTAACCGCTGTGCCACCCAGGCGCCCCACAATGCTTTCCTCTTAATACCCAGCTACGATCAGCTACTCTGGGTTACTGAGCTTGCCTGAGGAAGAAGGAAGTCCACTTTTGAGTATGGAGCTCTTCAGGAAAGGAAAGCCAGAGGTGTCACTGTGGGGACCAAACAGAGTCTCAGTCTACAGAGACATTTGGGACCTGTAAATCTTACTTATTTTGAATTTTGAGCCACATCTGAGTTAAGAATGAAGATCTGCTTTTGAATCCTAAAATAGATGAGTATTTTCTCATTTCTAAAGTGAACAGATCTATACTATATGTCTCAGAGGACTGTAAATGGGAATAAAATAACTGACCACAGAGGCTAATCTATAGCAAGTGCTAAATTAAAAAAGAACAAAACCCCAAAAATACTTTTCTCCTACCCCCCTCACCCACCACACACAAAAACACAGATGATTGCTTTTAAGAATTCAATTCTATCCAGGGTTAATTAAGTGTAAGCCCACCATTTGAAATAGTTTCTTTGGGGAATTATACACCTGAACAACCCAGTTCCATATAAATGCCTTTCAGAATACAACCTGGTTACAGTGTGAGAATTACTTGAAATGAAAAATATTTGTGTTTACATTTAGTCTCCAAGCTGATTCCACGTATACACTTCCTCACAGTCCTATTTTTCCAGGACTCATCCATTGTTATTGAACAATTGACTTAGAGTGTGTGCTTACTGTACAAATGGGACAAAGGCAGATGTGTAATTCATTCTACTTTTCTTAGAAAACAGAAACTAAATACAAACAAGAGTAATTCAATTCCAATGAATAGTAATCACTGTGCTTTATAATCCAACTGAGACAAAAGGAATACAGAAAAACTTGTTACATTCAAATTGTATCTGAAAGCCTGATGTGATAGGAGTGTGAAGAAGCATTACATCCTAATTTATTCTACTTTCTGTTATTTACTCTGTTTTTCGTTAAACATTCTTAACTTGTGAAAGCTGCTTTAATCCTGGAGACTAACAGTTAAAGGATGAAGCATGCAATTCAGTTTATGCACCTTTCAGTTTCGTTGATTTCTTAATTATTTCTTTGAGTTGCACGAAAATGTTTAATTTACAGATTTTTATCAATACGGTTGCCTCAAGAAAATAATTCAAGCCTTATAGAGAACAAATTGAGTTCACCAAAAAAAACCACAAAAAGACAAAGCAAAAATAAACAATAGGAGCTGCTTTTTCACGAAGCTTCTAAATGAGTATGTAATACTATTCTGAGACTATTTTTTTATTGACAAATATTTGAAGAGTATGTTTCTTTGTGTTGAGAATAATATAATGCATGTATATATCTTGTGACTTATTTTAAATAATTATGCATTTTAACAATCTTCTTATTGTAGTTCCTTCTTAGTCAAGTATATCTGAACAATTTAATTTTTGCTCCCTTGATTATCCATTCAACCGCCCAATGTATACTCTTTACATGGGAAATTTCCTGAAATGAACTGACCTGATAATTATTTTATTGCTTATTGTGAAACAATGCACTTCTGATTTTAAATAAATTCTATGATTTTATTATCATCTTACAATTTTAAGAGGGCATGGTTTTATACAGTTTATTTCATGATGACAGGAGAAATTGATATATTAAAAAATCGAAATGTAACCTAAGATCAGAAAATGAATGTATGAATATAATGAATGTTTCATGATGTAAAGGCATCTATACAAACTCAGAGCTAAACATATCCATCAAATGGAGAAAAAACACACCCACTCTTAATATTTCCCCTTCTTCCTCCAAGTTCCATCAGGGGACTGTGCTGAAACTTCTAAATTACTTGTATATAAAAAAAATCTGTCCTCAGAGAGCCAACTGGCAAATTTTTTAATTATATTATTTGCTCTTTGCATATATGTAATTATTTTTCTTTATAGGAGCTCAGTGTTAGGAAATTTTACAGATAAGATAACCCATGATAAGAATTCATATAATTATTTTCATAGATCAGTTTTAAATAAATATCTTTAAATTTTGAGGCATGAGGCATGAATGGGTGTTGGAAAAAAAAAAAGAGAGAGTTTCTTATATTCTATGCCTCCTGGCTTCAATGCAAAACACAGGCATCGATTCATGGTAATTCTTATGACTGCTTTGAGGAGTCACAAATGACTGTGTTTCTGAAACCAGTTCATTAGTACATCTAATTTATTATGTCCATACAGAAATGCCTTGCCACAGCAGAAACAGCGAAGCTCTTCTTTCGTATTTAACTACTGATTAATTAGCAAGAATTCAAGTTGCTCACTATTACTATAACAGCAATATAGTTTTTATGTTTGATAAGCTACATCATCTAATATTTCGAAGAAAGATGCTATTTAAGTTGGTGAGTCCAGCTTATCGCAAAGTATACTGACCCCTTAATAGGAACATAATGAGTGAAGTTAGCATCTGTACCTCCGAAATAAAAAACTTAACATCAACATGCCTATTAACAAAATGAGAAAAAAACTAATTAAAGCAAATTAGCCTAATGTGCACATGCTGGATAAGACAGATTACTTCTAAAAATCCGAGAAGATAATGGTACCCATATGGGATATGTTTTTGGCATTTTTCATATAAATTGGACAGTTTTAGAGGATAAATATGGTACAAAAGTCCTTACAGGCAATTATGTCTTTACAATGCTGGTGGCTGACATCATAAAAGTATAATTTTAATTGCTATTAATTGCATTAAGTCTACTCTTATTGAATACTTAATGCCATCTCTGACAGTAGTACTAATTTATATACTTTAATGAAGCTTCATGGTAGAAGTTTGGAATTATAGAGCTACTTAAACTATGTCTTAAATAGTACATTTTATCTGTCAAGAAGGTCTAGAAATAAAGGCATTTCATTGGTTTTTTTTTCCCTTGATAAAGTGATGTTGCCAGTTTTTTGTTGTTGTTGCAAGATAATTTTTGAAAAATGCTTCTAGTGGTGTTTACTACACATTTAAAACAGCTGCTGGTTTTCCAATGTGTCAAATACTGAAATATGCTGATAAAAATTTGAAATTATGAACTTGTAGCATTTAGCTGCCCTAATTCCAGACACCTGATTGTCAGAAGAAAAGAGTCATTTATAACATATAAAAGGTAAAGCGACACAAAGTAAATACTAAATATTATAAAAGGCAGAAATGATTTTGAATAAAGCCACAAGATAAATAACCCTACCCACAGAGCATCTATCAGTTGGCATTTGTAGTAATTCCTCTAGAGCCACTAGTTACCGGACGTCTCTGCTGTTAGTGTGATTTGCATTATTAAATTATGAAAAATTCATTCATCTCAATCAGTGCTAGTTTCAATATTTGTGAATTAGTAATCTGCCTGGTTGCACTAATGGGAGAATGCATCCATTATTGTCTTTTCAATCTGTTTTCATGTTCTTTTACTAAAAACACGCTATTTGAAATGGTAAAGACACCCCTCATGGGCTGAATGGAGTGCAAGAGAATTCTTTGCCCTCAGATACTGAGACTTTTGGTAAATTCTAGCCTGTTATTTCTGCTCAGAAAGGCATGCTTAATAAAGTGAAGAAGCACAAATGTCAGGTAAAATATGCCATGTACTTTTATATGCCCTATCGATTTTTCCTATAATTAAAGTGATGAACACACACTGTTTGGTCATAATGAAGCCAGATCTCCTTTTGAGAATTTTTTAAAGGTTTAGCAAAGTTTGTTTCAGCCTATTGCCTTTTAGTGGAATATCTTTGCTCAAACGTCCCCGGGGACATCTGAGTAAAAGGCAGGACTGTGATGGGGTAAGGCTGAGGATTTTAGAAGTCTACAAGAGTTTCAGATTTCCTTGCCTTTGGTCCCACTGCCCAAGGAAAGAGGGGTGGGGCTGTAGTTGCCGGAAAAGGGCGCTGCCATTTCAGTCCGGCATCATGGCCGGCACCAGAAGGCGCTCCCTTCAGTGCCCTGTTGCCCATTTCCACACTCAGCCTAACTCTGAAGGCTATTTTAGATTTCAATCTCTTTATTCACTCTCTCACGCTGAGAATGTCAGCCAATTAGTGCTACTTTACGTAATGCTTTTCATGAGATTGACACTAGTCCATAAGGAATTAGACTGAGACCACCAACCCATTTCACATGGGCCAATGAGTAGCCATCGGACGGTGACAACTTTTGATCACAACCTGCGTTTGGGTTCAAACCAATTACTTAACGGCGACAGGTTCCATGCCACCCGATTAAGCCTGTGTGTCATTCAGGGACCCAGATTAATTAAAACAACAACTAGGCGGAAACCTTTTACATAACTTATTTCCACTGCTCTGCCCACCAGGATCACTGAGATGGAAAAGGCAAGCTAGAGCAAATCAATACTGAAGCTGAGAGTGGCTTCATCGTCTTGTTTTTTTTGTTTTGTTTTGTTTTGGGTTTTTTTTTGGCTCCTGTCTGCTGGTGGAAGAGGAAAAGGGTCAGTCAACTCTGAAAGAGAGGACAGAAAGTCCCCTCTCAATTTTTCATTAAGAAGAAATTAAGAGAGGTGATCTTCTTCTTCTTATATGAGAAAATAGTTGGCAGAACGGTTCATTTAATTTGTGTGTATTTTTGCCTTAAAATTATTTCCTAATTAGGGAAGCAACTCATGCTTAATGCCGCAGTTTCAGAAAATACAGAAAAACCTCCCCCAAATGCTTATAATCCCAGCGCAGAGATAACAAATTGCTGTTAACAATTTGCTGAATATTCTTCTCATTTATTTTATTCATATACGCTTTTACCGCATGGAATTGTTTTCTACTGCTCTATTGTCTGCTTGTGTCCCTTAGTAAATATTTTGTCAACTTGTTTCCTATCAATGATGCTACTCGATGACACAGGTATTTTGCTTCCCCCCCCCCCTTTTTTTTCTTTCATTCAAATGGTCTACTTGGCTCTCTCAGGCAAGGAGGCGAGGAGCACCATGGTTCGCTACTGATATTTATTTATTATTATTAGTTTTTAATTTTCAGTTCCTTTAGTTGTAAACCTTGAGGAGTAGGCTGTGGACTGCTGAGAGCAGTAGCAATCTACTGAGAAAGCCTCCTTCGTGCCTATTTTGATGACACAACATTAATCCAAAGGGGAAAAGCCAGTTCAGTGGGATTTTGTACATAATTCTCCCGTGGTTTTAGAATGACCCCACATCACTCCTGTAGCATCGAGTGCCTGCATGTGAGGAGGGTAATTTTTTCATTCAAAGTGACATAGCTCTGGTTTCGGTAAATCTGTTGGCTGGGACGTGGTATTCACCTATTCAATCTGATTGTGTATACAGGATTGCTATTCAAGCAATTAAGGTCAGGGCCAAGGGCAAAAAGAGTAGAATTTAAAAAAAAAGAGGAAGGGAAAGATGTCCTAATCACTAGAGGGGGCTCCACTGGGTAGGAAACACCCTCAAATTAGGAAGCTTGATGTGGGTAGTCCCAGGATACTGGTATGTGTTTGGCAAGAGACCTGTCTCTGGCATGTCAGTTCAGTACTGATAAACTTGTCCCAATGTCCCCAAGAGAGGACACTATAAAAATAGGATCAGACTCCCTTTTGGGTATCTAATACATAATTAGACCCCTGGCACTATGAGCAGAGTTGTGTGACCTTGAGCAAGTCACTTAACACACTTGTATTTAAGTTCCCACCTTCCTAAACTGGGAGTCATTACAATACAACTCTACAAGGAGACTGTGTGATTTGAGTGCAGAGTTTTTGCAGTTTTGCATGAAGCAAAGGCAGCAGGTGTGGGAAGAGCTGTTGCTGAGTGGAGGCCCCAAAGAAGCGAACGACCACAGCTTATTGGAGGGTTAGCAAAAAGCGATGGCTAAGGGGTCACTCACGGAGGACGATGATTAGAAATGGAAGAATTTAAGCTGCTATATTCTGTTATGTGGAGAGAACTAAGCTATGATAATAATGGCACAGCAGGAAATATGATACAGGCAACGTAAAATAAAGCACAAGGAATTAGAGAACATTAGGAAGTTCAAGAAGTAAAAAGATATGAGAGTGAAGGAAGGAGTCAGATGAAATGAGATAGGGGGGCTGCAGAGATACCCGGGGCATGAGGACAAGAAGCAAGGGAGAGATCCTATTTCTTTTGGAAATTGGGCTGGGAGTTTTAATTTCTTTTGACTCTCATTTTTTTTTAATCGATTTCCTTGTTTAACCCCCTACCCCCATTTAATTAGCGACCTACCCCTGTTTCCATTTCTCGCTCACCCCTTTGTCTTCCTCCAGGTCAGCATCCTCCTTCATTCTCTCCAACGATACTGATCCCATTTTCTGTTCTTTCCGTGTTTGTTTATCAATGCCTTACCACGTGAGCTCCTCCTCCTGCCCTCGTTACATTTGCTTGAACATTGTCACTCACCCAGAGAAAAAAATTTTTTTTTTTTTTGCTCAGCACCATTAAGCCAAAGGAAACTAGCAATGTGTACTTCAGCTATGACATTTTCCTTATGCTCTTGTCTGACAGAAATTTAGAAAAATAACTAAACCAAAAGGTGATTCTACCAGAGTTCTGCATTTTAAGTGGCAAGCTGAAGGACAGTGCTGTATGCATATTTAGAGAGTGAGTTTCTGGTTCTTCAGGTTTCAATTGTAACCTGTGGCCACGCGGATCAAGTGAATAACGGTCAAGGCTCTGTAAAAGGATTGTCAACCAGAGAAACTGGGAAGCACAATTCCTTTGAATTTGTATCAAACTGAGAAAAAGATTGTTTAGCCTTACAGTCAGGTGTACTGCAGGATGAAGGGGGGGAATGGTCTTTTATCCCTCTCTCAGGGACTCCGTTGGTTTTTTTCTTATCGGATGCCCTAACACAATTGCAAGCAAAGCTTTGTTCGCATTCCTGATTGCCAGGGGCTTGGGACGGTGGAAAGAGCAGGACATTTGCAGTCAGACAGCCTAGATTCAAACCCCGTCTCTGCCACCTACTAACTCTGTGACCTTGGTAAGAGAATAGATGGTGGCATGGCCAGAAGAGGAGATTGAGGCCAAGGGCAAAACAGCTTCTTGCAGTCTCAGCTTCTTGCAGAACAAACATTAGAAAGGGGCCTGGTTCAGGCCAAAATTTGATGAATTTTGTTTTATGAGAAGTTGGTTTCGAAATTCTGTTGGGACTTCAAGGAAGAGATATTATAATCAAAGATATGGATTTAGGGGTCATGGGCATTGGAAAAGCTTTGGAAGAAAATGAAATCCACCCATTCCCCCATCATTGCACCATGACCACTCTTCGTAGTTTGATGAATTTCTTTATACAATTTATTCAGTTTTTCCTCATTAAATACTATGTAATAAACAGCTTTCTGTGTCTCTTGGTGAATATCTGTATTATTATCTAAGGGTTGTATGTAACTTCTCATGTTCCCCATTAAACCAAAGGACATCATGAAACTCTAGGTGTGATCCTGGAGAAAACAGGCAGAGGGAGAGCATGGGTGATAGGAGAAATGAGAATGGGCTGTGAAGAAGGGCTGGGAGAAGACACACTTGGAGCAAGATGGAGACCAAACACCGCCTACTGTTGTAGGAAATATTAGAGGGCTCGTGGAGACTGATGCTGAGGAAAACCATTCCCACATTTGGAGGTGAGGATGTTATTAATAGTCTTTGGAGAACAGTCGAGTTTGGGGTTGGGAACAAATGAGCTCCTGAACGTATTGGGAACAAATGAGCTTCTGAACACAAAAGAGCCGAAAACACTTGGAAGACACTAAACATGCTGGAGAAATAGGATAAAGATGAAACAAAATAGTGGGGAATGCGGCAGGGAGTGGGGACAAGGGCACACACAAAAAAGTTGGCTTCAGCAAGCAGTGGGGCCATTTTGTTCCTCAAGAGTAAAGTAAGGAGAGGTGGTGAGCTGAAATGAACATGTTTGAAAAGCAGAAGGGGAAAGATGAGGGCAATCCGCTGGCTTCATCTTGTCAGCGCAGTAGGGAGCGGACCTACTACAGGGTGGCAGACATGAGGTCCGTGGAAGAGCCACATGAAACAGGCGTAGGTACTCAACAGAAAACGAAACCAACGGTCGTTCAGCCAATCAGGGTCCTAACGGGATAATGTCAATTAGTAGCCCGTCCAATCAGTGCATTCTGACCTTAGCTAGCGAGTCTTGCGAAGTATTTGGGTAGAGCCAGAACTACCGGGTCAGCCCTAGATTCAGGCATGTGAAAAATGCCCGAACGAAAAAAAGCAGATAATTAGAGGCAGGTGAAGAAAGAGAAAAGGGGACCTTAACTGGAAGAGCAAGGGGAAAAGGACTGAACTATACACTGCAATTGTCTTCAACACACACATACACACATACACACACACACACACACACACACACTATATCACACACAAAGTTGTAAGATAGATACATGACGGAGTGTTACTCCCATTATAAAAGAATTCTTGATGTTACAGAAAAAAACCCACCCCTCGTTGCTCTCCATGGCCCATTGTTTATTTAAAATACAATTTGACAAAAATTCAATAAGCAAGCATTTTTCTGAGACACGCCTATTATCCAAAGTGAGGTTTGCTCCCATTGTTTCTGCTTATGCAGAAATGAAAGCAAAGGTGGGTAGTGTGTAGATTTGGGACTTAGATCATCAGTTTCCTTGCCTGCTCTGCCTGCGGATGTAGTTTGCAGCGAGCCGTTTAAACTCCAATCCATTCCCCTCATTCATAAAACCAAGAAAATAATCTCTGCCTATCTCAGAGATGAGGATTATTTTACCTAGTGATGATTAATGACCTGATATCAGCACAGCAGTCTCAGCTTCTTGCAGATAAAAAAGGACGTGTCCCGAGATGCCTATATCACTTCATTGTTTTTCCTCCTTGGGAAACTTAGCTGATTTGCTCCAGTAAAGGCTTGGGATGTTTCCAGGGGGCGTGTGATGTTCTGGGGGCATGGGATTTTAAAATGTGTTTGATTTTTTTTTTTTTTGTCTTTGATGAATGTTACCGTGTAAAATAGTGCGATTATAAAATACTCTTTTTCTGTAATGGAATTTTTCAAAGCAGCAAAGTGCGTATTTTATGTATTGTTACCCCTCTGAAAGAAATGAGCTGCAATTTAGGTGAAGAACCAGGACACTTAAGTGAATGTCCATCTCTTTTCTCTTTTCTTAAAGACTCTATCCAATGTGTTCCCCTTAGTGGAAGTCACGACCGGCCAGGGCAACCATTGCGAAGTGGTCATTTTTTCCCCCAGCATAATTCTTTTTCTCTGTTCTCCTGTTTATAAGGATTAGGTTTCTCCCTAATCATCTCTCTAGTGAATTATTTTTACTTTCACACAGCAGCATACACAGAGTCAAACTCATTTCTTTCTTTTAAAGGGACACACACCTTGACTCCTTTTTAGGCAAAAAGCAAACCACAAAAGCCTTATGGTTTTGGCGTTCCTTTTAAAATTCGTGCCTTGGTGCGTTAATGTCACAGTAATCCCAAATACTGTTACTCCACAATTTACTAGAGATTACTCTGCTTTAGAACATGCTACTCTGCTCCTTCTGGCTTTAGGTTAATGGGCAAAAATATATGGTTTATAATCCTTTGCAAAAGTTTTTTTCAAATACACAATGAAATGAAACACAGATACACACCAATGTGAGCAAATAACGCAGAATGCATGATTCAAAGCAAGCTAGAACAACTCGGAATTCCAGAGAGGAAAAAGAAAGTCAATTTTTCTTTCTTTGTGCAAATGTCTAAAAATCTGCAAAACAGAAAATAATGCCATTTCTGCCTTCCTTTATTTTATGGACTATTATAGGCATACATTTTTTTCTGTTAATTGCCTTGGATTTCACGGTTAAAGAAACACGCATATATATGCTCCGATAAATTTGGTGTGTACATTTATTTACTTGTATTTGTGTTAAATACAACATGTTAGCAATAGAATGAGTCCAAAGGAGAGAACAGTGGCCCAAGGACTGTCAGGAACGAAATGGTGCTGTGTAACTGTTCTGAGATCAGAGGAAAATGCAAAGAACTGAGGAGGATTAAAGGAACTCCAGGAAGCTTTAGGAGACCCATAGAAAAAAGGGACAGAGAGAAGCAGGAGTGGGTGGAATGACTGCAGCAACAGGAAGCATTATTCCATCACCGAAAGGGCAGAATAACACTTAAAATATATGGAAGAATTTATACTCTCAAAGACTAGGATAATCAGAGTGAAAAAAAATTATTTCTCTTTTCAAGAAGGTAGAGGTCAAGAGGGCATCTTGTCACATGTTTTAAAAACACTTCATTGGGTTTTTAATTTTTTTTTTTAAATGCACAGATATAGAGTACAAAGATTTGGGATTTTGAGAAGAGTTTATTATATTAAAACTGAATTGAGTTGTGTCCTGTATAACATTTTTTTCCAAGTGGATATAAAGAATAAACATTATTTTAGCTGAAAAAATATCAATCCCAGTGGATATAGACTTGTCAGTGGAAATAGAATATCAGGTAGGAAATATAATTGCTAAAAAACAGGAAATGGTTTATTTTTATTTATTTATTTTTTTTAAAGATTTATTTATTTATTTATTCCACAGAGATAGAGACAGCCAGCGAGAGAGGGAACACAAGCAGGGGGAGTGGGAGAGGAAGAAGCAGGCTCATAGCGGAAGAGCCTGATGTGGGGCTCGATCCCATAACGCAGGGATCACGCCCTGAGCCGAAGGCAGACGCTTAACCGCTGTGCCACCCAGGCGCCCCAGGAAATGGTTTAAAACATTGAATTCTCTGGGACGCCTGGGTGGCTCAGCCGTTAAGCGTCTGCCTTCGGCTCAGGTCATGATGTCAGGGTCCTGGGATCAAGCCCTGCATCGGGCTCCCTGCTTGGTGGGAAGCCTGCTTCTCCCTCTCCCACTCCCCTTGCTTGTGTTCCCTCTCTCACTGTCTCTCTCTGTCAAATAAATAAATAAATCTTAAAAACAAACAAACAAACATTGAATTCGCCAACATTACAACCTCTGCGTGTGTTTGTAATTACTGTCCTTAATAAGTCTGTTGAAAAAGGAAAATAAACTTTGACCTAAATAAGAAGCCAAACTTAAAAACAAAAACAAAAACAAAAACAAAAACCAGAAAACTGTAAGACTTAGCAACCCTGCAGGTTTTA
This sequence comes from Ursus maritimus, assembly GCF_017311325.1. Taxonomy (NCBI): domain Eukaryota; kingdom Metazoa; phylum Chordata; class Mammalia; order Carnivora; family Ursidae; genus Ursus; species Ursus maritimus. The sequence continues at coordinate 32,773,054 of NW_024425341.1, read as the reverse complement.
AGCAAATGGACAAAATATGAGTAAAGATGATCACACGTTTCTGTTGCCGAGATAGATGCTGATTGCGAATATAACCACTTGAGATGTACGAGCAATTATATACTAAGTCTTGGATTTCACTCATCCTGGGAAAGGCTATGATTATCTTGGCAGTTAAAAGCTATCTGGAACATGTATCCTATCAAATCTTGTTCGTTTGTGTGTATCCCTTTCCTTAGGTCACAAGTTCTTTCCATGTGAGAGTTCCCGCTCTTCCCATAACATACAGTCCACGGTGCTGGGCAGAGAACATGCAGAAGGAATTGTTTTAAAAAAATTAATACCTACTGAGATACTTCTGTTGACATTTGAGCATTCCAGAACATGTACACTGAGGCACTCTGGCTGAGAATCACTTGGCCTTTTTTCATGTGTGAATGTCTTCCTATTCTTCTATTCTTTATTAAGCAGCACTGTGGTAAAATGTGCCGGTATGCCGAGAGGGAAAATGCAAACATTTGTACAAATCTCCAGAATGACCTCTTCCAGAGCGGAAATAAAGACTGCTCCCAGATCCACTAGTTTCTCGGTATCACTTCAGCCCTCTAAACCCCCAACCTTCAGGTAACAAAGGTAAAATTAAAATAAAGTAGTTTGCTTTGGCAACTCAAGGAACCCAAGTTTATTTCTTGCGACATCTTTTCTTTGAGTCCTGTGAAAACAGATTACCAAAGGAAAATGTGGCAGTAGGTGCACATTTTTTAAATGGAAGAAATTGTTCCCCAGAACTTTTCAATAAGAGAAAGCATGTGACCTCCTTTCTGTGAGACCCACAGTACAGTAAACAATTGAATCCATATTCAGCCAGATGCTTCCAGTGTGTAAATTACTCCCTGGGTAAATGTTAGGCACTTTTGGAGCCGCATTAACTCTTTCAGGCTTCGAGTATGCAATTTAGTAAATTACCACTGCCTGCACGTAATGGTGCTCCAGGGACCGAAAAAGATTAATGTAGCTCCAGAAGTGCCTAAGTTCCTCTCGGGGAGAGCATCTGACTGAATGGAAGGAGCTTGCGTCTAATCATTCTTTGTTAAAGGAGGCATTCTTTAAAATTCTTTAAAATAAAGTTACCTTCATTTTCAATACTACCCATTCCCTCCCGAAAGCATACATACTAAGAACTTGATTTTTTTTTTCCTTATTGGAGACAAGGTTTATTTTTGGAAAGGTTTTCACTGACCCCTTTCCCTGTTTTAGAAAAAAGAAAATCACAGTAACTATTAGTTCTTGTTCAATGTGGTCTTTTTGTCATTTTGGCACAGCTGACTTCCTTCTGCTTAATCGCTTCTCTGAAATTCCCTCCTCTGAAATCATCCCTTACTGCTTTTCCTATTACTTCTTGGATAGCCATCGTCTTTCTTTCATATTGTTTTCTCTTCTAACCCCACTGATATTTATTACGGACCCCAGCTTGGCTCCCACCTGTATCTATACCCACAGGGCTCTATTGATCTCTCCCAAGTTCAGGGTCTTATGTGGGTGTGATCCGTTCCTCCAGGCAACCATGCACTTCCTGCTTTATACCGTCTCAAATTCAATTTGAGTCTATGGGTTATCTTCAGTTGGGTGTCTCACCACCGGTTCAGAGCCTCTCTCATGGATCAATTCATCACGTCTCATCTTCTGCAGCCACGGGGCACCTGTCAGAAGCCTAGAGTAGTTGCCACACTGATAAGAAAATGAAACCTTTCCTTGCCTCATAAAGCCAGCTGGTCAACGACTTGCTCCTTTTTCTCACATTTTTTTCCTTTGCCTACCCTTACGATGATCTCTTGTGAATGTCTCCATTCCTCTCTCATTCAGTGTCACTTTGGACTATTTTGTGACTCCCTTCTAATGCCTGACGATAAATGCCCAATTTGCCTATCTATTTCTCCAAAAACCAACCAAATTCCAACAAACTGACTAAAGGGCAGTGATGTAATACTTCTTTTCTATTTTGATGAAAAACTTGTTTCTTTACACAGAATTATATAGTAAAAGGCTTATATAATATCCGTGTAATCTGTCTATAATCTTTGCTACCACCATGTGTTGGTATCAATAGATTTGGATATTCATGCTGGTTTGTATTAGGTCAATTTTTAAAGCCCAAGAATCATACCTGTTACATTTTATTAATAGTTATTCAGTATATAGGCCCTCAAGTCCCTCTGCTGATGAGCCTAGGACTATTTGAGGGACCTAAAAGCAAACAGAAGAATCCAAATGTGCATAGAGGATCCGAAGTAATAGAATGCGTTCGTTAGTGCGCCTAAGGAAGAAATTGGTACTGAATTTTATGTAGAGACTTTTGAGCAAGACAACACAGCATATCAGCTATAGTAATAAAAGAACATTTCATGAAAGATTTGGGACACAGTGAGTGAGATTTGGGTAGGCAAAATAGATAGCAGAGATCACAGTGACAGGAACAGTGCAAGAAGGAGAGGCAGGACGGTAGAAATGAGTAGGGCACATGCTGGAGTTTCGGGGTCATGGGCTTCTTCTTGTACTATGATGGGACTTACTCAATTTCCATCCGTTTCTACCTTGTTTCTCCGTATTTCTTGAAATACCATCCAATGTTTAGTTCAGTAGATTTCCCTTGAGTATATTTAATTCATTCAAATCAAAACAATTTCAAAAGAAAACAACAGGGCTAGCTGATAAGATTTTGCAAAGATGAGAGCGAAAATCAAATGCCGTCTTATATAGCAGCAAAAGAATTACCATACCTAATTTAAGGTAAATATTTTAATTTCTATTCTAGTCATCGTTCAATAGCTAGTGGGCATTTTAGATTTAAAAATTAGAAATTAGACATATGGAAAAAGAGTTGTGATTTTTAAGACTCTGCGACTTAATGTGAGTAAGCTGATCTGGCCCAACTCTACCATTTAGTAAGTATTCCAAGTGGGATATGGTACATGTAACTAGTAGATTGAGCATATGAGATTGCCACCATTCAACCATTTTTTATCTTCTCCAAATAGCTATTTCATAGGGTTCAAGTTAGACATTTTAAATAATCATGTTTGGATATGAAATTTATTTTATAGATGTAGTTTTGTTTCAGCCCTGATCTGGGCTCTCCTTCCAGACCTCAACTTCCCAGAGGATATTGGACTGGGAAGAAGGAGTCTCCAATGTGGGAGAGATGAGTTATATGGAAAACAACCTTTTAACACAAGGAGGCGTGTAAACCCCCAGAGGAGACTGCCATCTCTCTGAGAGATAACTGCTTACATACACAGAGCCCATGTGATCCTAGGGATAAAAGTATTGCCTCTGACATTGAGAAATGGACACCCCTCCTTCTCTACCTTTAAACTCAAGACTTAGTCCTTTAGGGGCACCTGGGTGGCTCAGTGGGTTAAGCCTCTGCCTTCTGCTCAGGTGATGTTCTCAGGGTCCTGGGATCAAGCCCCACGTCCGGCTCCCTGCTCATCAGGGAGTTTGCTTCTCCCTCTCCCTCTGTCCCCTCCTCCCTCCCTGCTCATGTCCCCCCCAATAAATAAATAAAACTTTAAGAAGAATAAAAAATAGTCTTTTAAACCAAAGAAGTTGCCCCCATTGAGGTAAAGCTGGTAAGAGAGAGCCGGGACCTCAGGGAAGGAGGCTTTCTAGTTTCTGTTTGTGGCCAAGGCAACTTTCTTCAAAAAGGTTTCTATCTGCCTGGCTTCCCAAGTCCTTTTCGGATCCTGGTTGTAACTGGCAGACCTGCGAGCCCCACAGAAGCCCAGCCATAACTATCAGGGAACTCATCCTTTGCCATGGGTCAGGAGTGAAAAAAGAAAAAGAAAGAAAAAAAAACAAGAGCAGGGGGAGGGGGAGACCACCCACCTCAGTTTTAATTCTGGGTCTATCATGTCTAGCTGTGTGATACGAAACAAATCATTTGACTTCTCTGAGCCTCAGTTTGCTGAGAAGGCACAATTTGCCACGTGTGTCTCACAGACTGTCGGGCTGAGTGAGGACACGTAAGAGGGCTTCGTACACCGTACACTCTTCAAGGGCTGTGCCAGTGCTGAACATCATGATGGGACAAAAGCCTGACAAACAACACTGGTTCCCAAGCAGGCCACCCTGGTCCCTCCCAGCCTGTGCCTGGGCCAAATGTTCTCCCTGTTCCCCATCTGTCACAAGTCTTCTGTGCAAGAGAGAGCAGCATGGCTAGAATGAAGGTTTTACCACCCCTCTCAGATTTTCACCTTCTATTTTCTTTACTTTTTCCACTCTATGAAGTGTTTTACTTCGGCCATAATTTTTTTTCTACTTTAGAAAGCCAATAAGAATTAATCAATCAATAATTGTGTTGATGGGGGAAAAAACCAATAAAAGTAGAACCATAAGAGGACTTGAACCTAATAACTTTGAAATATAAAGGGGAAGCTTTATCCATGGGAATTTACAGATATTACTTGGCCACCAGACGGCTTCCATATTTCTTCATTACTGCAATACAAACATAAGAAATACAGAGAAAAAAAACCTCTATATAAGTGCTATAAATTCTGAGCTGAATTCCCTAGTCCGTACCATGGTAGTCTTCCAAGGACTTTTTTTCATATATAAAATCAGGCTTAATTTAGTGTATATTTTGCTTCTTCAACAAAAAATGTGGAAGAGTTTCAAGCTTAAAAAAAAAAACCCTCACAAATATTTGTACTAGTTCTCTTTGTACAAATAAGATAACCATTAAATTTTTTTACTTGACAAACTGATCTACGGTTTTCAAAATCTCCTCACTCCCAAGTATTAAATTTTGTAACCCCTCACCCATCACGCCACTCTCAAAGGTCTTCTTAGGTCCTTTCTAACAGAAAGAGGGGCCGTGGTTCCTGCTTCCCTCCTGCACTCCTGTGCCTTATTTGTTACTTTCCCGTTTCAGGTAGTGAAGTGTCCTTTTGTTGCTTAGTTCCTACCCGAACCTTCCATCTAGGCTTTAGCTTCTTTCTTCCCATTCGAAAAGAACCATCAGTCCGTAAAGTCCCTTTCCCTGTCATAATGGCTCCTTCCATGTGATCTAGCCCCTCCACATTCTGCTCCTCCACTCCAGGACCTACTTGTGAGAAGCTGGGCAAGTCACTGGTTTGATGGAGGCTCAGCTCCCTTCACGTACAAACCATTCAAGTAGACGACGCCCCAGGCCCCTTCTAGCCCTTCAGTTTTAGGATTCTATGCGCACTGGCTTCATGTTCTCTTCCGGCTACTTTAAAATGGCTCATTCCATCCACTTCCACTCTCTATGATGAAGCTTCTAGGCTTCATCTACGGTCATGCGGGCTTACAGATCTTGTGACAGCGACATGATATGTTTAGCTTTCCTGCAACTTTACTTGGACAACCTTTGGCCTTTTCACCATCACATGACTCCCCACGGCCACTCTCCTGATTTCATATCGTCTTTGATGTGGATTGTTCTGAGCCTCCATCCTCTTCAACCGAATCCTGATTCCCTGATTATCGTTTTTAGTATGAACTTGACACAGAAATTCCTGGTGATCCCACCCCTGATGATAAGGGTGAAGGGGTGGAGAACAAAAGGGGCAGCTCTAGGTGAGACAGGAAGGAAGCAAAATCCTTTATCTCCTTGGAAAAACAGACAGTCTGTTTTCCTGAGAGACTCTCATAAACCTGGTCTTTCCCACCTAACGCCCGGGTACCTTGGGCTCTCTCGCGGTTCGGTTCTCTTTTATTGTTTTCACGTTTACATGACAACATATCCTCCCAAAACTTCATTTCCTATTTAGTAAAACATCTTTAATGCAGCCTTTCAAATCTGTCTCGCCATTTTTCCAAATGATCAATTCCCCTAATTAGATTAATTAATCTATGTTAATGCTAAGGAAAGAGTCACATTCACTGTGATATGATAGAAGGAAGATGGGCTCTGAATACAGAAAATCTTAGGTTCAAATCCTCTCTCTGATACTTAGCAGTGGGACTTTGAGCAAGTTTTCTTAATTAACAGGCAATGATACAGTGCTTGCCATATACCAGGACTCTTCAAAACACTTTAAAAATACTTCATTTTTTAAGAGTCTTAATTTATCTATGTATGTCGTCCCTATGAAACCAAGCCTATGAAGTAGATGTTGTTGCCATTCAGCAGTTCAGGAAGCTGAGGAACAGGGAGATAAAGTATCCTGCACAAGGGGCAGGGCTAGTGAGGGAGAAGAATGGGAATTTGAAACAGGCCAGCCACTGTATGCTCTTAGGCATAATACCATTCTGCCTCTGAGCTCCAGCGTGCTCACCTGAACAAAGGAGGATCATATTTTCTGGGTGGGGCTGCAGGAATTAGAGACACTATGTATACGACATGTGGCCCAGCGCCTGCTCCTTCATCGGCTCCCAATACTTGGCAAATAAGGTCTCCCTTGTTTTTGCTCTTACTGCTCACTCTTCCTCAATCACCTTTGCTGGTTCCTTCTCTTCTCTTCTATTTTGACTTTGAAGTGTCAGAGGGCTTGGTCCTTAGCTTAGTCTTCATCTCATCCCAGGTCATGACTTAAAACTTTTCTGTGTCTACGCTAACAACACCCAAATTCTTGTCTTCAGCCCAGACTTTTCTCCTGAGCCTTTATCCACATTGATATCACTGTCTGCTTGCCCCATTACCACTTGATTTCTCTACATCTCAAGCTGACTCTATGTAAACCTGTACCACCCACGGCCTTTCACATGTCAGTTGATGGCAATACCATCCTTTCAGCGGATTACTGTCAAACTCTTGAATTCATCCTCTATATGGCAGAATTGTGACCCCCCCCCCACCCCACAAAGGTGTTGAAGTCCTAATCCCCAGTATCTGCTGGTGGGACCTTACCTGAGTGTAGGGTTTTTGCAGATGATGACATTAAAATAAGATTAGAGTAAGCCCTATTCTAATATGACTGGTATCCTTACAAAAAGGGGAATTTAAACATAGAGAGATGTGCACTTACTGTAGACAACGTGAAGACACAGAAACACAGGTAGAATGCCATCTATAAGCCGAGGAATGCCTGAGGCTACTAGAAGCTAGGAACAGATGCTCCCTCCGGGCCCTAAGAAAGAATCACTGCCCCCCCACCTGAATCTCAGATATCCAGCCTCCAGAACTGTGAGACACACATTTTGTAGGACTTCGTCAAGGCAGCCCTAGGAAACTAATACATCCTCAATTTCTTTCTTTGTCTTGCAGTCCACTTACACTCTTTACGCTCACCTCCTTGGTTTTACGTTCTGGAGTTCCTTTCATGCCTCACTCATGTATCCTAGTACCTAGACCAATATGTTAAAATCGGGGTACCTGGGTGGCTCAGTCAGTTAAGGGTCCAACTTTTGGTTTTGGCTCAGGTCACAATCTCAGGGTGATGGGATCGAGCCCTGCATCAGGCTCCATGCTCAGTGTGGAGTCTGAGATTCTCGTTTCCTCCCCCTCTTCTCCTCCTCCCCAAAATAAATAAATAAAATCAAAATATGTTAAAATTAGTATCTCCCAGTTATTTGCACATATGTTGAAAACTCTACTGTAAGAGAAAGAAGCTAAAAACCAATTACTATTCTAACTGTGATGTCCGACTTTACATTTTGATGTTGCACCATTACTGTCCATATTATAACAGATAACAGATAACAACTGCCTTTCTTATAATCTATTTGTAGCTCTTCATTCTAGTTTTGCCCATAAGATGTTACTTGACCTGACTGCGGATGGGCTGCATTCATATCTTAAGGTCTGCTTAAAACTTCCCCTCCAGTCAGGGATGGTTCTGTGGCAAAACTAAGTTCTCTTTCCATAAACAGCAGGTGAATTAATTGATATGTACAATAATGTGTACTGGATATGCCCTTAATCCACAGACTCCGTTGAGCATAGAATACTGCATTTCCTTATTTTTCTCTATATCAGCTTAATTCTGAATTCAACACATGCTATCCCTGGGATCAGGAGATTCTATCTCAGTCAAGATCATGGTAAGGTGGGGCGCCTGGGTGGCTCAGTTCGTTAAGCATCTGCCTTTGGCTCAGGTCATGATCCCAGGGTCAGCGGAAGCCTGCTCCTCTCTCTCCCTCTGCCACTCCCCTGCTTGTGCTCTCTCTCTGTCAAATAAATAAATAAAATCTTAAAAAAAAAAAAAAAAAGAAAGATCATCAAAGCCTTGGGTCTTACGACACAGTAAGGTACTGGAGTCAATCCCTGCAATTGCTGGGCACCAGTCTCAGAAAGTCCCCAGGCTGTGTGATCTTGTTCGGTGTCAAATCTCCAGGATATAGAGTTTGAAAATTTTTAAGGAGACTGGAATTCATTGCTACAAGTTTAGCCTCACCAAAAGTGTCATCCAGCCATCCTCTCTAGAATCTTTCTGGGGAACACTGACTAATGCTTCAATGTTAACATTTAAAAAAAAATTCTGCTTCTAACAATGGAATAATGTGTTTGCATTCTTTATCACAGAAAGATTATGCTATTTTCCTTCTCTACTAAGTCTCTGGAGGAGGGTTTCCCATGCCTTTCATCTCCATTTCCTCTGTAGCATGAAGAAAAAATGCTAGTTTGCTAAGTAATCTTTGCAAATGGAACCAGAAGTCACCTACCAATATGGCGGCACAGAAGTTGCCACTTTTGCCATGATAAAGTTAATCCAATTATATCACTCTTACATGCTTCTCAGCAGCTATGTCACCTCCCCTACCCCTGGACATTCTGCATTATTAAGGGATGAGAGGATGGGGTCCTCTTCTCAGCTGTACCTGTTAAGTTAGTACACAGCAGCTCTCTTGACCTGGTCAAGCATTACCAACCTTGAGCTTATCTGCCTTCTTGCTAAAGGGAGAAAGAAGATCTTTTTTGATAGAAGAATATCGATAGAATGTAAAAAGCCGAACAGTTTAAGAACGGATATAGTTTTGCCACAGCTGGTATAAGGAAAAGAGTTGGGGGGAGCATCGTGGACAGGTTGGGGAGGCAGAGACAGAGAGAGGCTTCTGAATAAGAAATGGCGATAAGACTGAGTGGCCGGAGGGTCCAGGGCACGGCTTGGCGGGAGCAACGGAACAGGCAAGAGAGGGAAATTGGGCGCCTCACCAGAGACCTCGTGTGCTCGTCAGAGAAGTTTGGGTCAATTCATAGGCAATAACAAAAGCTCTGTAAATTCTGGCCATGAGTGTGCTGGGCTGTGCAGGGGCTGGTGTAAGCAGGAGTTCCAGCCCACAGCCGACTATAATCATCCCGATGGAGGTAAGCAGCCCCGACGCTGAAGGGCGGCTGGGGGATGATAACGAACCAGGAGCAGAATGAACTAGGAAAGAAGGGGGATTTGCATGAGTAGCAATGCGGGCATGAGGCCAGGTAAAGAGTGCTCCCCGATATAGATGTGGGGATAACAAACACTGACAGCTTTTTTGGAGACACTCTCCCTGAAGATGAGCACCCTGTATTCGCTGCTGCAGCTGTCTTTGTTGTTATTGGTCGATGACCCAAGATTTTGTGATGTAAGCCAAGGAAATGAGAAACCAAGTCTGTTTGTAAAAAGTGGAAGCTTTGTATTGCTGCGAGTAGGAGGCAGTGCCCCTGCTCCGCCCACACCCTTTGCGCGCCCGCAGTTCCTACACCGGGTTTCTTGCTGCGATAGCACCTGCCTGCCTGAGAGCTCCGCCTGGATGCAGGAGTGCGGCAGGGAAACGTGCTGGACCGACCCAAGATGCCATGGAGTTAAGGACAGATGAGAACTGGTGGATAAATCCTCCAGCTTCCTTGCTGCTCAGGTGGGACAGCTCGGCACACACAGTCTCTTCAAGGTAGAGGTCCGCAGTAGGGGTCGGTGCCAGGCACCCAGGGCACCCAAAGTAGTCAAGTTAACCTCCTCTTTAATGTGCCTTCTGTCTCCTTCCCCCTTTCCCTGTCTCACTTTCCCCCCTCCCTTGGAGGGCTTCCTGGGATCACTTCCCAAAGAGCCACTCCAGTCTTGCCTCAGGGACTGCATCTACGGGAACCCCAGGCAGATGCCACATAATTTCAAGTATCTACACACAACACCTCTGACAACCAGATGCCGTGAGCACAGACATCCTGCCTCACAGGCCCGCTCACAGCCATAGTGCATGCCTTCTGCCTTCCGCGACAGTAGCCTCGTAAGAATGTCTTTTTTTTCTTTTTAAGATTTTATTTCTTTATTTGACAGAAAGAGAGAGAGAGCACAATTAGGGGCAGCAGCAGGCACAGGGAGAGGCAGGCTTCCCACTGAGCAAGGAGCCCGATGTGGGACTCGATCCCAGGACCTGGGATCATGACCTGAGCTGAAGGCAGATGCTTAACCAACTGAGCTACCCAAGTGCCCCATCTCAAAATATCTTAAACCAGTTTCTCCCAAACCATCTTATTTTCACATCTGATGGCTCACTTATTCCACTGTTTTTGTTTTTGGTAGAGGAGTAAAAGGGAGGGCTTAGCCCCCAATAACTTTTATTTCTTGTTTGAAAATGGGGGAAGGCTGCTGGGCAGGATCCTACAGGTGGCTTTCTCCCTCGTGTGTACCTCCAGGATAACCCCTGTGACTTTCACAGTTGAACTTTATAACTGGGTTCCACTGAGTAAGTCACTTCTTCCTTCTTGGTTTCAGGATTTCTGCACTGGGTCTTGCCCTGGGGAATGGACAAAGGGCAAAGGAAAAGGAGAGAGTGAGCTGGAAATAGCAAATAACACAAGCGGTGGACATGGGGATGAAGCGATTATTAATTATTTTAAAAACAACTCTATCTGCTGTTTATGTTAACCTTTGCTAACTCCATTAGATATTTATGACCATAATTACATGCAAATAGCCATGAATTTTTCCAGATGGGATGCATCATGACTTTGGAGGAGGACAATATTTTGTGGTTGTTATTTCTCACTCTCTCCTCTTCCTTCCCCCATCCTTGCTTGTTATTATTGTTTGATAAATATTTTTTGAGTGCCTCCTGCATGTCAGTCAACCCGCTAGGTACAGGGGATAAAGTGGCAAACAGAATGGATCTAATCCCTGTCCTCAAGGGGCTTGATTTCTTCTTTCCAAATGCATTCCTTACCTAAAAGTATTACCCGTTGTGTTGGATAATAAATGCTCATTCTCTGCCAATCTCTTGCTCTCTCTCTCTCTCTCTTTTTTTTTTTTACCTCCGAATATCATTTAAAAACTGCGAATAAGGAACCTGTGGCATAGACGAGTCTTTAACACCCTCCCCTCCAACACACATAATTTTAGGCATTTACTGTGGGACATACGTTTGTAGCTCACCAAAAATAGTGTTTATTCTTATTTATTTGAAAATCCTCAAATGCATACTATAGATCAAACCCAGAGTTATTCTTTTGGCCAAAGAGGCGTGCTGGCAAACCACGGTCTGAGCTGCCAGCAGCAGACGGGGTCCAGGAACGCCGAGACAAAATGCATGTGAAGAAGAGATGAAGGAGAGACCACGGGGCTCTGTAACTCTGATTAAGTGGGCCCCTGAAATAACTTTAAAATGTAGACTTTAAAAGATATATCATACGATCACATAAAGGAGGTGGTTATGAATCACTGATGGTGGAAAAATCCTCAAGGAGAGTTCTAAAAACTGCTTGATGTGAAACAAGTGCATTATCTTTGGACTGAACCACAGGAAGTGAAAGTTTTAAGATGATAGACAAAAGAGTATTTTTTTTCTTTTACCTTGATGGTTGGGATAAAGTTTCTACCAAAAAGTCTAAGGTCAGCAATGATAAGAAATAATTTTAGGTGGTTTAAAAAGCTTAATTATATTGCTGTGTAGCCCTTTAGTAAATATGCCACGGAACCTGACAGTGAATTCCCATTAGTTATAATTCAGTTTTAAATATATATTAGAAATTTCACATACAGCCGTTATTTATTTACATATTTTAATGCTCATTCTTATTTAAATGACTACTGGTAATTTCATTTTACGAATCAATAAAATCAGAATTTATGCCTAGAAGAATACTATTTAGCTTTTATAATAAGCAAGCATCTGAGATGAAGGTGTTATCGGAAAGCTATCAATTATGGCTCAGAGATTTGCTTTCAAAATTATTCTAAGTGGAACACATGAGGAACTGTCTTTGAAAGTGATTTCATTATTAAAATCAGGCACAAAGAAACTCAATACTATTTATTTCTCTAAATCTTGTTTACTTGAATCGCGCTAATAACTAAAGAACACAGCTTAATTTATCTTTAATTTAAATCAGGTCACAAATTAACAAATTAAACAGTGAGTTTCCTAATTGTTTTTTGTCAGGTGGCATCCAAACTTGCAAAATATTTACCCACCTGAGTGAGATTTCAGCATAGTGAGAAATAGACCTTCCACTTTAATATAATTACTGAAATAGCACCTTATTTGATTTGGCGCTTACCAATTAATTATGTATTTTAACACTATAGATTTCAGCACCCTTGTTGTGAAACACTGGTAGATTTAATTTAGAAAAAAATGCTACTTCCTTTATATTTGAGGTATCCTGAACTCATTCATGTTCATTTGCATTTAACATCCCTCACGCAGGAGACAACACAGGTAACATAGTTAAAGCTCAGGGCATGTGATACACATGACTATGTCATGTGTCATGCATTTCATGGTGGCAAAAGTTGAGAAAGACTGATGACACATATACTATCATATTTTATGGTCAGTATATATCAATATTCTAATTTTAAAGAGGAAGGCACAGAAACTCAGGAATATTAAATGATTTGATTCATATCATAAGATAGGAAAAGGGGTTAAAGTAGAACTTTCCAATTAGTTCACTATAAAATCTTTGAAAAAAATCAAAACATTTGCAAAAACTGCTAAAAAACATGAATGTCTTGGGACGCCTGTGGGGCTCAGTTGGTTGAGGGACAATTCTTGATTTCTGCTCAGGTCATGAGATCAAGTCCAGAGCTTAGCTTTGTGCTTAGCAGGGAGTCCTCTTAAGATTCTTTCCCTCTCCCCCCACCACTCTCTCTCTCTAAAATAAATAAATACATCTTTAAAAAATCATGAATGCCTTTAATCATTTTTAATAATCAAGTTTCCAATTGAGTATCAATAGGCATCAATTTTAGTAAACATTTATAACATGTTTAGCAGCAGAACAATGTACTCAATGGACAGGACTTTCTGGATCCTGTAACTTTTCTTTCTTTCTTTTTTTTTTTTTAAAGATTTTATTTATTTATGAGAGAGACAGAGAGAAAGAGAGTATGAGCAGAGAAGGGGCAGAGGGAGAAGAAGACTTCCCCCAAGCAGGGAGCCCAATGTGGGGACTCAGTCCCAGGACCCGGGAATCATGACCTGAGCTGAAGGCAGATGCTTCACCAACCAAACCACCCCTGGATCCTGTAACTTTTCATTTCTTATTTTGAAGTTAAAAAAATTTATAAACCAACATCGAGTTTTCAAAGGATGTATGTGCAAAAATATATGAATGTGTGTTTGTGTTTGTGGTGTGTGTGTATATATAATGATTCCAAAATTAAAAAATAAATGCAGTAAGAACACCTCATACGAGATCTACTTACTTAACAAAATTTTAGTGCACAAAACAGTACTGTTACCTTTAGGCACAATGTTGTACGGCAGATCTCTAGAACTTATAATCTTACATATCTGAAATTTTATACCTGTTACAATGAAAAAAAAACCCTCTGTGGCGGTACATCGGCCATTTATTATTATTGGCAATTCTTCCTTTCATTAAAAAAAATTCTGTATTTTCTGTGGTTTTCTTTTTGGTTAATTCCAATATCAGCATTCTAGATGCTTTTCATCAGTGAGGTTTTTGTTTTACGAGCCAAGTAAAAATGCTTGATGCAAACCAAGGAAAGGAAAGAAATAGGTTCTAACTTCGCTTCTTGCCATTGGCCAGAGGAGCCATCATGGATTCAGGATTCCTAACTCAGGGGTCTCTGCTGTATCTCAAAAGCAGATGACCCCCACCCGGCAAGAGCCAATGACACATGAGTCCCAGATATTAGTTCTGCATTTAGATATTCTGCCTTAAGGCTCACTCAGCTATGGCTGGACAGGACCGACTGGGGGAAAACGAAGCCTGGAACTTGCCAGCCAAGAAGGGTCCTATAGGTCCTGGGCAACCACTTTCCCCTGCAGGTGATGGAGGAAGCTTTAGTCCAGGAGATGTCTTCAGAAAATATGGCATCCAGATCAAGTATGGCAAACAGGTCTCAGGTGAGTGAGGGGTTTGATACTCTCCTTCCATCCTTATAGATTGAGAGACAGAGGAAACAAAGTGATCCTCTTACACTCAATACCAGGACCTGAAGGAAATCTGTCAGCATGTAGCAAGGCTCAAACCAGTGGGCTAGACTAATAAGGGGACTGGGGAGGAAAAGGCACATCCCTGCCTATAGAGAGGATGAGTTTGGGCTTTACAACAAAGCAAAAGTCCAACGACGTCAGGTGAAGCACTTGGACGAGGGCAGGCTGGCAGCCCAAGCTGGTTAAATCTTGTAGGGTTGAGCCTGCGGGTTGAACTGAGCAACCCCAGCCCTGTGAGCAGCTCTGAGTAGGAAGACTCTCACCTCACCTTATTTACTGAGCAACAATTACAAATCTCTGAGGTTGGCATTCGTGCTATGTCACAGGGGACTATTTTAGAGACTTTAACCTGGCTCTCTTATTCCGCCTAGGAAGAGACCATCAGCGGGCAGCAAGGGCAAACGGGCAATGAAACGTGTTGATAAGCAGGCAAATGCCCTCTGCCCCATGGAAAGCGAGCATGGGAGAGGCCGATGTTGCTTCGAGACCAGATTTGCTTTACGGTAAAAGAAACAGTAGGGTTTAAATTGGTTCTAGAAATTGAACATTTTCTAAAAATAATAGTAGTAAATAACATTTATTGGGTCATTTCTTGAGTATCTTCCACGTTCTCGGCACTGCTCTGGTACGTTGCATACATAACGTACAGACTCTGCAATTATCTTGAAAAGTGAATATTATAATCACAATTTTACAGGCGAGGAACATGGGCAAGGTCATGTGACAGTCAGGTGGCATGCTGGACTAACAGTAAAGCCCCATCCTCCCTGTGCCCAGAGCTTGTCTGTCTGTTACGTTGCTTTTAGAATCTCGAATGAAACTGCAAAATTGAGGGAAAGCATGGCATTCCCAAATAGACAAATTATCTCTGTAATTGTAGATACTGGATAAGCAAAGAGTGGAAGAAAGCTTTTCATCCATAGTACCTCCTACTTAAATAGCTGCATTTAAAAAAAGTGTATATATATATATATATATATATATATATATATGGATTGGTGTGGCAAGGGGGAGAGAGAGAGAGAGAGAGAGAGATTCAGTCTTCACAGGGAGTTCCACAGGGGCCAAAAAAACAACATTGTGTTCCTCGAAACTCTAATAGGTGGCACAGGTGGGTCAAAAAAGAGTCTTCATCAGTCAAGTACAGATAATGTTTTGCTACTTTTGTGTCTGGCAGAGCTGGGAGTCAATTTGCTGGCTATTGTGGAAGGGGCCTCACCCATTTAAGAGATGGACTTGTTTTTATTCTCTCAGAGATTAGATTGGTGTTAGTCCACAATACCTTAAATTATATTTGAAACAAGCATTTATCTCATTCTCTAAGCCTTTACTAATTCTTTGCCAGAACCTTACATTTGCCCTTGGGCCTTCTGGGAGATAAGCTTATTTCAGCTCACATTGTATTCTTCTGGATCGGCTTGACTTGGAGAAGACAGAAAACACCAACTAAAATCTTGACTGGATTTCTCAGCCTTCTGCCTGCTTGACTTTTATATAAAGTGAGAAACAGGCTCAACATGAGCTGTGGCCTTCTGAGATAATCTAATAGAGAAAATCTGTGGAAAGCCCCGAGAATAACTTCATAATAGTAAGTAAGGTAAAGAAAAATACTCCACCGTATGGCCCTTTACCGAGTAGCTAGAGGACAGACTCATGACCCGGGCATGACTTTTTTTTTTCATCCCCACCATCCAAAATTGAATGACACAGAGATCATTTTGATATCCGTTGAAGAAATCTCCTTGCTAACCCACACCCCTCAGCCCTTCTGAGGTCTGCCCGCCATGACACCTCGCCGGGTCTGTGCCTTCATCTGGTGACAAAATTAGCTGCAGTCTTTGTTATCTTGGGAAAGAGGGACACGGCTGGTGGTTTACAGTCAAATTGAGATGCAGGCATTTTAATGAATTGATAAAAAATGACAGATTCAGAAAGTCACTGTTTTGTAACTCCTAATGGAATCACGGGTCTAGGCAATAACCATCCAAGGATACTAGGACCTCTGGGTAAAAGGACAAGGGCGTTCATAATGGATGGATCAGGCAGACGGTACCAGAACCCACTGATCACTCTCAGCATCCCTCCATAAGTGTATGGAATTTCTTGCCTTTAAAAAAAAGGCTTGAATCTCCTCAACAAATAAATGACATTAAAAAAGAAGGAGATTATCACAGAATACGAAAGACAGGACAAAAAAAAAAATGCACCGCATGTCTCTTGTTTGGATCCTGATTTATACAAACTGGAGAGAGGCACTTTTGAGACAATCAGAGAAATTTCCATATGGACAGAATGTTAGCTGGTATGAGGCAATGATCTTGTGTAAGGTGTGATCGCGGCGTGGTGGTATTCTCAAAACAAATGAGTAATGTAGTAATTAAGTGTCTTTATTGACACGTTAAAGTATTTGTGAATGAAATGATTTGCTTTAAAGTTCTTCAGCAATAAAAACATAATAAATAAGTAATGGGGAGAGAATCGATGAAATGAGACTTGCAAAATATACTCTCTACTTTTGTATATACTTGAGAATGTCCATAATAAAAGCTAAAACATTCAGGGCTTTTATTGTCTTGTTCAAAGTACTCACTCCTAAAAGAAGTCCTGTGGCCTCTTATCCATAAAGAGAAGCAGGGAGATGAAGGAAATAGGCTCAGAATGTGACTTCTTGTGATTGCCTTTTTTTTTTTTAAAGTAAGAAGTAATATTTCACATTTTCCTCTAAGGGAGGGCACAGATTATGGCCTGTTTACCTATGTAAATGGATTAATTTTTCAGAGTTGTGTAGTTAAGTTGTTACAACAGGAAACTTGTATCAGGAAATATTTCAAACATTTAACAGAAAAAAAATGTAAGATTTTTAAGTTTGAGAATTTTATTTTCGAACTTTTATGTTCTGACCCCCCCTCCCCAAAGAACTACTCACTATTCATAGGTTTCACTGGCTTAGAGACTTCAGGTGGTTAGGAAACGGCCTCAATCAAGGTCATTTACACGGATACCGTATTGAACTTTTTCACGAAGGGGGTGTCTTGCTTTCCAGATGGAAAACCCTGAAACCCAGCAAATCAACGCAAATCTCATTCTCCATTCTCTGACCCTTTCCGTTTTAATTTTCCTGTTTCTCTCAGTGTTTGCCCCTGTATCTATGTTTATTCTCTCACCTGTGGCAAATACATGTTTTAGAAGCTGAGTTCCTGCTGGTGCTTGTCCTATGTTGACAGTATTCGGCCGTGCGTGCAGCGTACACATCACAGCACATCGCTGTGCAGAAGAAAATAAACTCCATCAACATATTCACAATAGGATATCAGAATGGCTCTTGTTTTCCGGAGACATTAAGAAATCTCAAAGAGAATCGAGGGACCATGAGAGGAGGAGCAGAGCAGAGGAGAGGCGGCTGGGTTGGGAGGAGGCAATGCCACTGTATAGACACATAAATGACAAAAGAAAACTGGCTTCAAACAGAATGTGTGTGAAGAGCTCATTCAAGCTCGAGCCATCCGACACACACAAACAAAAGTAACTGCCACAAGACAGATATAGTTGCTTACCGGAGATGGAAGTTCTGAAAGCTTTGTAAAATTATCCTGCATCTTTCTGACACCCTACATCCGTATCTTACTTTGTTGGTGGACCGGCCATTTCCCGAGGGACTATGGCGGGGTGCAGTCAAATGCCTCCCTGGCCACCCCCCTCAGGCAAGAGATACTCCTATTTCCTCAAAACTCCCTTTTTAGGAGAGACCTCATAAAATCAAAAGGTCATTGCTTTAATCTGAATCAATTCAACAGAAAATTTCAGAAGAGGTCAGCTTTTCTCTGGCTTTCTTGGATTTAGTGTCTTTTGCTTAAATTGAGTATAAAACACCCCATAAAACATAACAGAAAAGAGAGTTGGGCACTTAGCCTTGACCCACATCTTTTAAGGGTCATCTTCCTAGTGTTAACTATCCAAAATTAATTACTCATAACACATAGAACTCTTTATAAATTCCATGTGAATACCTAAAGTGATCATTTCTCTTTGCACCTGCTTATACAACAAGCATCTATTAAGTTTTAATTATCTCTTCTCATGAGCCTTTCATCTTTGGGTTCCATCCACTGCTAGAGGCCTTCGAAGATGGAGATTGGGATTTCATATGTGCAGTTCATTGAAGGACTTACTTGAGGCCATACAAGTTCAGAGCTTATTGATTAAAGCTATGAGGCCAACACATCCCCAAAATTCCACTTCTCTCTGAATTGAAACTACTCTTATTTTCTTAGGGAATCGGGGACAAATTTGGCCTGCAGTGTCTATATCCCTTCTAGAATGGAAACCTTATGATGAGATCAAAGTTTAAAAGCAGCCTGCTTTGTTCTTCTGGGCAAATTGCGCTTTGAAATTTAACATAAAGAAATATTGCTATGTGTAGGCACTGACTCTAAAGAATTATATAACAGACTAAAAGGGAGAGAAAGAAAGGGGGGGTGGAGTCTAGAAAACAGAAATATGCATTTAGAATCTCCTTTATATTCAAGTAACCATTGATTTATTTTAATATATTACTTGTCTTACTGAAATATAGCATTGTTTTGAATTTTATTTGTTTATAGCTATTGAAGGATTGGGCTCCCCATCTGCTTGAGACAGCTCTCGAACAAGTGGTATGACCAAATCTAATTATTTCGCTTGCTACAGCGGTAATATGCTGTATCTTCAGAAGAAATCGATTCTAAAATGTATTCAAAGAAACCAGCTCACCATCCACGTCAAAGCATTCAATAAAATAAACTTTGCTGTCTGGAAAAGTCTTGAGATACATTAAAAATCGAGGGTTGGGATAAAAGGGCAGAGCTGCTCTCATTTGAGTCTCCCTAACAATTCAGTATCAAAGAAAATCACTAATCGCTCAGTAGGCAGATGTATGTTCACCTAAAAAATCTTCACGTACCATTTATTTAGTTTTATTTCACTTCCTTTAGTCTATGTGTTGATAAGGAAATTGATATTCGAGTGCTGGCATTTGAATTTTGAGATGCTAAAAACCTGGCAAGAACAATGTACCTCTTATTTTAAGCACCACTCTAGTGTCTTATATACAGTTAGCTGTGACTATAAGCTTTACTTTGGAGGTGGAGAGCAAGCAGCTAATTTGTGTGAGGGCACGTGTGTGTGTGTGTGTGTGTGTGTGTGTGTGTGTGTGTGTCTGCATGTTTAAAGGTGATTATCACGCCATCTAATTTTGGCCGGTTTGTTTTGCCACATCTAAGATCATGGACTCTTAAACTGTACACTTGGATATTGTCTGGCTTCGATACAACCTGTTTAATCGAAACCAAATTCCTTTCCTTAATCCATTCAGCTGGGAAGGGAACTTCCCTGCATGATTTCTACTTCCAGCAGCAGATACAACAATACCCCAACTGCTACCACCAACAGACCCACACCTTGATTGCAGGAAACAGGTAAGACAGATGCTAAGTCACAGTACGAAAAGCAGAGGGATCGGATCTGCTTACCCATCTCACAAGTACTTTACACAACTATTGGCTGTTAATAACATTCTGGAATTTGGATTTTGGCTGACATTTTCAAACTTCATTTATATGATAGAAATGATTTGGATGCATTAAAATTAGGGTGGGAGAGGCAAGTAGAATAACTTAAAATACAGTAGGAGTATTTTATTTTAGGTGACTTGCCTATGCCTAATTTATGTTAGTTACTTAGTTTTATGTACGTACAGATTGGAGTGCTACCTCAGAAGAGTGGAACCCGTCTCTGTCTTTTGTGAAGTGATAACACAGTTACGGTAAAAATCCTAATCTAACAATGGTGACAGACTAGTGTCTTTCCTCCTTTATTCCTTCAATCTTTCTGTCTCTCTCTTCCTCCCACTCCCAACCTCCCCGATCTGTCCTGGGTTTTGGTTTAATATTTTCACTTATGCCAACTAAGGATTTTGGCTTACAATTTAAATTTTATCTTTCCAAGAGCAATGTTAACAGGTCACCATTATGTAAGAAAAGTGAAATTTACCAGTAGGTGGCCAAGAGTAGAGCAAGCAAGATCTTTACTCTTTCAAAACAATCTTCCAGAAGTTGTATGAGCCAACCTTTTCAAATATCCCACGTAATAGATTTTATAGGAAATCCTATAGAGACAATATACTTGTACTGTTCAACTATCTTGAAAAAACTTTTAAAAATCTATTTAAAAATCATGTTTGGTAACTTGAAAAATAAGTTCTTTTTCGCAGTCCAAATTTCTGAGTGGGACGATCCACAGTCATTTGAAATGACAGAATAATCAAAGGCACTGTAAAAAACCACTGAAAATAGTTCCATAGTCCCACTGAAGTCTGGCCTGTATACGTGGTGCTTTCACCTTTCTTCCTTCATTTGTTCCGTGCCAGCATAGAAGTGAGGGTCCAAGTTGAGAGCCGGCGTCAGGCAGCTTTAAGCAATGTGCACACTGGTTCCAATTATTTTAAGGTAGTATGTGCCCATGGATAATTGCTTACACATTTACTTATTCCTAATTTGGGTCTCACTCTTCCTAAGTAGCTTCATCATACCCTCTCTGAGCAGGCCCTTTGCACCCCTGGGCTAAATCAGACATCCAAAGTCATCTATTCACTAGTGCAGTGTTACCATTAGCAATGTGCAATGCCCGTCATAGAGCTCTGGGATCAGCAGGTGGTATTCTGCATGACCACGGTTGCTGGAGAGATAACGCAAAAATAATCTTCTGGGAGAAATAAAAGAAAATATGTAATGAAATCAGTACTCTAAAAAAATACGTGTTCAAGTAAGCTTAAAAGCCCATTTATTATACTTCTGTTCCAAAAGTATATATAATCATTTTATGAGCAGCTGATGACTTGAAACCAAGACTGTCTATTACAGTTATAGTCTACACAAAATTATAGATGTTGGGACATTTTTCCATTGTTCTACCCAGAGAATACCAACCCTCTTTATTTAAAGGCCAGAATATCCCCGGGCAAATTGAGTTTCTATGCTCAGTTGATCCAGAGCCTATTTCAAGCAAAGGCTGCCGACTATGTCAAAATGTATACTGATTTTGTGATATACATAGTTTTCCAAAGGACGAAGTGAGATCACCAGTCTCAATCCATTTGTGACTTGACTTAGATTTAAAGTTGCCCTCAAGAAATAGTTGGCTGGTATATAAGTGCACTGAAATATTTTACATTGAGATAACTTTCTCCTTCTCCTTCAGTTTTCTGATCATGAGTCAGTCACTAAAATTATCTTGAAAATTTTGAAAAAAAATCTATTATTGAGAGAATTCATTATATTAGTATAAGGCAAAACAGCCTACTTATAATCAACAATACCATTTTGAGTACTTTGTTCTTTTTGACATTTTCTAAAAGAACAGCTCTCCCTACATTAATCCTATAATAGAGTATGAAGTGCATGACTATACACAAATTGCATTATAATTCCTATTTTTCTTTAAAAAAGATGTCAAAGATAAATCTAAATGTGGTTTAAATATACACTTTGCTTCAAATGTTTAGGAAATGACGCCTAACACAGAGAAAAATAAAGCCATTAATTTTCCATTTGCATTACTTGCCCTTGAACTTTATTTGACATTTCTCATTTGCTTTTGCAATATAAAGTCCAAGATTCCAGTTTAAAGGATGTAAATGCTAGGTTTTGGTTTTGTTTGTGCATTTTTAGGGTATAGGCACTTAGTTTCTTAATGTCCACTTTATAGGGCCAATTTAGGCACCACTTTAAGTTGTCTGGCTCGCATCCATTGCCTGTCCAAACTCCATAGAGCTCTACTTCCAAAGGCTTTTCAAAAATTCTATCTGGACTATTTTACCTGAGAATATATCACCCACAATGTCAACTTTGCAATCTCAATTTATTTTTTTCTCTGTCAACTTTTTGTCGGTAAATAGTTCCTCCCCACCCGTACATGAAAAGAGAGAAAAGAGTACAGGGGCGGTGTAAGACGCCCATATGCAGGTAATGTAAGAGCAAAGTCAGACAGCCTTTGTTGCTTCACGGGAGACCTGGATTTATTAAAATCACTAACCATTTAAATTGAAGAATATCATTTTATTCCTTTCTCTCTCCCTCCCAGCTCCCTACCTTATTTTCTCCTTCCCTTCCGTATTCCTTCACACATCCTGAACAATTCCTATTGTAACAGGGACCGTGTCAGATGCGGGAGCCACAGGGTTAGTAAAACAGAGGCTGCCCCCACCCTCGGGGAGCTAGTCATTCAGCGAGAGAGACGGACAGTCAATAGACACTCACAGAGTCCTACAATCACAAAGTGGGGTAAGAGTCAGAGTGAAAATCGCTTGGACCAGGAGTGAGTACACCAGGACAACCAGTTTAGGTGAAGAGTTGAGGAAAGTCTTCTCTGAGGAACGATCTCTGAGTGTAGTGCATTATTACCAAATAACAATAACAACAACTTTTTGAGGATATAATAAGTGCAGGATTCCGTGCTGAGTTCTGACGTTAAAATTGATAATAGCCAAAAAGCAGACCAAAACAAATGAATAAACACAAAACATGCAAAGCTCTGATTCTTACCCTCAAGGATTTTTATGGTTATACTTGGGCAGTAGAATCTTCATAATGAATTAGGGCATTGTTTCTATAAGCAGAGTTTTTCTAAACCCCTTCGTATACATTCTCCTACTTAACTGTCCATGAGACCTGTGCACTGAGTAGTTTAACGGGTAGTCTTTTGTCTAATCAATGTTGATTTTCTATTCTGTGTCCTAACATGTATTCTGCTGGATTCTGGAAATATGATGTTGAAGGAGAGTCTGCTGCTGGCTTCTATAATATAGAAGCAATCTAGTAGCCTCACAAGGGGGAGGGAGATCCTATGAGCCAAAATTCCTCTTGGGAATAAGCTCAGGGTTTTTTGGAGCACATGCGAGGACCACACATGCTTGGCTTGAGGTCAGGAGAGACATCCGGTGAGGCGGTCACCAGAACGCTCCTTCTACAGGAGCAGAAACGGAAACCCATGAATAATAGAGGATTTGCCCAGCTTCAAATTATTTAAACATTTTATCTGAGGCAGAAGAAAACAAGTATTATTTACTCAGATCATTACTGTCTGATTGGTAGAGTTCATCTAATCTTAATTTAGGATGATATTTACATTCCAGTTTAAGTAGTTTTACAAACTATAAGGCAGCTAGAAAGGCGGATTCTTACTGTTTGATGACAGAGTCTTAAAAACAAAAAGAAACATCAACAAAAAGACTTGTAAACCTAACATCTAGCTTTGAACTTTTTTGCACTCCAATTTTCTCTGCAAGAGGACTTAATGGTCCCTGCAAGCTACCCATCTTGGGGAAGATGGAATCAGGAAGGAGTTTGTGACCATATTCAGGAACGAAGGAAGATAACTTTCATTTAAGAATTCTTATTTTAAGTATCATCTTTAAGTATAACTTACCTTCTCTAACGGCATAAAAAAAAGCCTGAAATGTGCCAAGGACTCTAGCTCAATGGAGTTTACTTATGGAGTTTCAACAAAGAGAACTGATTTCTTCTACAGGACTTCATAATATGATAGGAAAAATTATCAGAGATAATGAGGAGAAAATGGCATTACAATCCCGGAAGGAAAACACCTTATAAGAGATCCAGAAATTCAGCACAATCTTATGCTTAACCCCAGTTGGGGTTGGCATTTTTGCAATGCATTAAAACAGCAATGATTAGTGCGCTGAGCCACAAGGCTGACGTCGTCGATCATTCTCCATCAAAACCCACATTTTTAAATAACAGGACACCACTGGACCCACATTCGCTGGTTTCCCAGAGACCAATTTTTACTGTCAGATGTTAATAAGCTAGTGTCAGCATAGCTGGAGGACTTAGATGTGCCTGGGTTCTTAGGGTGTTCAGGCTGGTTCAGCACCATTGTAAATGACAGTGGTTTACGGCAATGATCACTGTTTCCCATCTGCGGATATACCGGCACATTTAAATTATGTTGCATGACTATTCTGTCTCTTTAAACAAGGAAGAAATTAAGCTTCAAGTTTAATTAAACATTATTTTAAAAATTGGGTTTTGGTATATAAAATTCACCCTGTGATTCTTCCAAGTTCTTTCCTTGAGAAAATAGATTGCACGTTTCATTGGGATTTGACCTTAATTAATCCTGTACTTGGTGATCCACCCCCTTGCTGAAACAGTCTTATCAAAAGGAATGCAAGCTATGGGCTAAGATAACAATCGGTCATTAACTTCTGTGTGTAATGCTGGCTGTGGTCCGTGGGCAAGTAATTCAAAACCCATTGTACACAGTCATGTCCAGGGCTTAGTGCTCTAAGGCCAAGAGACAAAATAAACTATGCAGAACAGCATCTTTGCACAGTCTACACGGATTTGCACTAGAGCAAACGGTCTGAAACAGTCATAATGTGGCGTGAGTGCTGGCATCCAGTCCTGCCGTGTCAGATTACACTGGGGTAGGTCATCCCAGCAATGCCAACTGAAGTAAATAAGTGAAAAATCTTACTCTCCAAATACCGTTATTTTAGTAAGAATGATTTACAAAGTTATGCTATCACTGAACATTGAAAAGAAACGGACTAGTTCTTTCTGCTGTTTTAAACATTACCCTAGAACATCAGCTCTTCTTATGTAATTGGACTACTTTCTAAAGAAGAGAAGAATTTGAATTAATAAATATGTGTAGCCAGTTGCTCTGAAATGTATGTAGTCCAGGTAAGTATAACACATGTGCAGGGTTATTCATAAAGCAAATGCCTGTAGCATCTGAAATCTATTATACAGTGTTGCTTTTTTATTTTTTTCCTCCTTGGCCAACCCCAACAAAATAAGTTTTTTGTTTTTTTTTTTTTAAGATTTTACTTATTTATTTGACAGAGAGAGAGAGACAGCCAGCGAGAGAGGGAACACAAGCAGGGGGAGTGGGAGAGGGAGAAGCAGGCTCCCAGCGGAGGAGCCCGATGCGGGGCTCGATCCCAGAACTCCAGGATCACGCCCTGAGCCGAAAGCAGATGCTTAACAACTGAGCCACCCAGGCGCCCCAAGAAGATAAGTTTTTAACTTTGGGAATGTGAAGAATGCCACTTGATGATTTCTTTGCATTTGTGCGATCAACCAAAGAAACATCCTGTGAGCCCCTAGCACAGTGATGATAATCCTACATTTTTTAGTACCCTTTTCTGATTCGAGATGACTGTGCCAATTTTTGAACACTTTCCATTCATCTCACATTTATTGAGTACCTATTATGTGCTGAGTTCTCTTCTAGATATTTGGAATATAGTAGTGAATCAAATAGCAAAAATCCAAAAACAAAAATAAAAACTAAAACCAAAAATCCAAAGAACAACAACAAAAAACCCCACCTGCCTTCATGAAAAATATATTACAAAGGTATAGATAGATCATGAGAGCTGGGCATACAACTTGTGTCATTCATGGGTGTCCAGTGGAAACTGAAGAAACTTATGGGATCTTATAATAACATAAATTGTTGTTCTTATATTTTAGTTGTCAAGAGATACTGATGCTTGACCTATCATTCCACCTTCTTTGATTCCTTCCATTCTAGTCTCCATGGAAATTGTTGTAGTCACCATCATTGTAGTAGCCTCCTGATTGCGGGCCACCTAACCCTTTCTTGATTCACACTCGCTTAGAAAATCAATTTAATTAAAGAGTTAATTATTCAGTGGTGACTGTACACAAAATGATTCTGAATTAATCTTCTTAAAATACCCTTTCTATCACGGCAGCCCTTAGTAAGTGGCTCCCCGCTGCCCAGGGATTCAAACGCATCTGCTAAATCTAGTATTCATGTACCTTCATAATTATACTCATGTGGTCTTTCCAAACTCTTACCCTTCCACCTGCCACATCGTGTTGACTATTATAGTAAGACCATCCTATCATTAGCTCCTTTCCTCAGGCTTAGATCCACTTCTAGGAATTCTACCACAGAAGCCCTCACAGGCTGATCAGAGGACTTCAGTTCTTTGTACTTGCTATCCTTCTGCTTGGGACAGTCTGACAGATTATTTTCCCAGCTCATTCTCTCTTTCCAAGTGTGGGCCCAGATATCATTTGTACAGAGAGGCTTGGGCCTCAGGCTCACATCAATTCAATTAGCAACAATCTCTGTGATAGGGAAGGGCAAAGAAGGAGGTGAGAAGAGAAACTAGAAATGTGTGCAAAAAAATGAAATTCTTCCCTCTCCTCCCCAATGGGTAATCAGTGGAAATATCCTTATCTTGATATGTGAGTAATAAGAATTCCTCCAAATCTTGGATTTATTAATATCCTAGGATAAGAAAACTGTGACTTTTGAGTTTGGCCTACTCAAAATCTGTGAGACAAATTTCTCAGTTAACGGTTAAGGAGATTAAAAATGTCTCATCCAATATTTATCTGTAATGTTTAAACTAAAAATACCAACCTAAGAAATAGAGCTATACACACATGGTCAACTGACTTTCGACAAAGGTGCAAAGGTAATCCCATGGGGAAAGAATACTTTTTTTCGATAGGGTGCTAGAAAAATGGTATACCCTTATGGAACAGAAAAATATGTCATCTAGACCTTAACCATAAAGAATAAGCAAAAATTAACTCAAAATTGAGTGTAGAAATAAAAAATAAAAATTTAAACTATAAAACTTCTGGAAGGGAATATAGAGAATCTTCACAACTGTGTGATAGGTAAATATTTCTTAGGACACAAAAGGAAGAAACCCTAAAAGAAAAGAAATTGGACTTTGTCAAAGTTAACATTCATCAAAATTAATCATTAAGAAAATTAAAAGTTAAGCCCATAACCAAGGACCAGTATTCAGTAGAATATATAACAAATCCTTTTAACTTACTAATAAAAGGCAAACAATTTTTAAAAAAGGGCAAAAGATGTGAATGGACACTTGCAAATATACAAATAGCCAATAAATCCATGAAAAAAAAAAAACCCTCAATATCATCAGTCATCAGAGAGAAGCAAATTGAAGCCATAATGAAACACCATTGCATTATCATTAGAATGGCTAAGATAAAAAAAGATTAACCAAATACTAAAGACAAATACTATAAGATCTACTTACATGTGGAACCTAAAACAACAACCAAACAAACAAAATAAGCTCAAGGGTACAGAAGAGATTTGGGGTTGCCAGAGGTGCAGGTGGGGAGTAGGTAAAATGGGTGGGGGAGCCAAAAGGTACAAACTTCTAGTTATAACATAAATAAGCCATGGGGATGTGATGTACAGCGTGGCAGCTATAATTAATAATACTGGATTGCATATTTGAATGCTGATAAAAGAGTAAATCTTATAAGTTGTCATAATAAGAAAAAATGTTCTGTGACTAAGTATGATGATGGATGTCGTCGAGACTTACGGTGGTGGCCATTCTGAATACATATAAATATTGAATCATTATGTTGTATACTTGAAACTAATGTCATGTTGTATGTCTATTATACCTAAAAAAAAGAAGTTAATAAAAAGAAAGACTAACCATACCAAGTGTTGGTGAGGACGTAAAGCAGCTGGAACTCTTACAGAATGCAGGTAGGAAAGCCAAGTGGTACAACTACTTCAGAAAACAATTTTCCAGTTTCTTAGAAAATGGACATAAACTTACTATATGACTCGATAATTCTACCTCTAGATGTACCATATGGAAGTGAAAACTTATGTCCTTACAAAGACTTCTACACAAAAGATCGTACCGGCTCTATTCACAACAGTTTAAACTGGAGACGACGGACTATCCATCAGCAAGTTAAAGGGTAAACGAATTGTGTTATATGTATTCGGTGGAATAATATTCATCAATAAAAAGGACTGAGATACTGACATACAACTCCATGGACACAAAAGTGTATATACAGTGTAAGTCCATTTTAATGATAGTCTAGAAAAGGCCTACCCATTTAAACAGAAGGCAGATCAATGACTGTCTGCAAAGAGAAAAGGCTAGAATTCACTCAGAAGGATCAAAAGAAAACATTTTTGGGAGAATGAAAATGTGCTATACCTTGATTGTGGTCGTGGTTACACATGTACAAATGTGCCAAAATTCATTGAAATATACACTTAAATGAGTGAATTTTATTGTATGTAAATTATACCTCAATAAAGTTGAATAAAACATTTTTTAAAAATATTTTTTATTTATTTATGTGACAGAGATACAGCCAGCGAGAGAGGGAACACAGCAGGGGGAATGGGAGAGGAAGAAGCAGGCTCCCAGCGGAGGAGCCCGATGTGGGACTCGATCCCGGAACGCCGGGATCACGCCCTGAGCGGAAGGCAGACGCTTAACGACTGCGCTACCCAGGTACCCCTGAATAAAACATTTGTAAACAATGCAAACCTGAGTTTGTACTGCTGTTCATGGTTTATACAAGCTTCTTTGATACCTTATTTTCTACCTTAGGCATGTGGAGCTAAATATGGATAGGTATTGTTTTGTTGGCATTTTGCTGCATCCATCCACCTGTGGGGTTCCCTGGCTTTGCTAAGGTGATGATGATGATGATGGAGAACCAAACTCCACATAGTGATAAGAGCATCCATCTCACGGGGTTATATTGAGGATTAAATCTGATAGCAGATATGACATGCTTAGGGCAGTGTCTAGCAATTAGTAAATATATCATAAGTAGCAACTACCTTTATTAATCCGATGTCACTTATACTTCGGTATCTTTATATGTCACATTAAGATAAAAATAAAATAAAAGCCTACCTTTCAAGCTTGTTATGTGAGTCAAATGAGTTCAAGTAAGTTATTTATGTGAAATTACTAGCAATAGTAGCCCCCATTAGGCCATGGCTAGTAGGACTATGGGATGTATGTCATTGTGGCCCAGGGCAGAAAAGCTGTTTCAGGTAGTAGGAAGGCTTGACATGCTGACAGGGCTCCTTCCCCAGCTGAGAAGTCTCTGTTAAGAAGAGCTCTGCTTTGGGCATTTCTGTCTGGCTGATTATTCACTTTGGGCCAGCTCAACTGATTCCCAAACTCGAAGTCTTTTTCCGGGAAAACCTAGGAACTTGTATCTTGATCTCAGATATCCTTTGCACTGTTTGTTGGCTGAACTGGAAGCAACCCCAAGTGGAAACAACTTCAGCCAAGTCTGAGTCCCTTCTCTGTAGTTCTTTATAAGAGGGCCCAGCTCAAGACCTAATGTCTGCTTTCTTCGATTGCTGATCTCAGAGTCCATCATTTTATACCGTTTTGTCTCCTCCTTCTCTGTCTGTGGGGAGCCTACTCTCAGGAACATGAGATCATAATTTAATTGCTGCTGCTCTGGATTTTCTTTGCCTGAATGTGTTGTACAGTAATGCAGTTACCAGTGTCAGGCAGGTAGAAGGCTTCCTCAGTCTATTCATTTGCTTAGGAGGAGAAAGAAGAAACTGAATTTTCAAGTCTACCTCAAATGAAGCATGGCTATGCAACAATTTCCGGATAAGGCTCTTATTCATCATACAAAGAAAGCACAACCTCTATGATTTAGAAGAGGAAGAAGAAAAAGAAGAAGAAAAAAAAGACCCCAATTTAGAAACACATAGCAATTCAGATCTAAAAGGCAACACAAATGGCTTTACAACAACGTAAAAGTATGTCCACAGATCAAGTCCCTAATTACTTTTATGAGTTTAAAAGCTTGCTTTACTCATGATAGGTGTTATGACAAGGATAGAATAAACCACAGTTCTTTATAAAGTCTAATTCTGTGACTAAAATACCACACAATACAATATGGTAATATTGTAGACTTTCAAGTAAATATTTCTTGGAACAAAAAACTAAATCCTACTAGGCAAGCAATAAACATTAAAAAAACCCTGTAATATATAAAGAAAATTTCCCACCCCTTGAACTCTTTTACCATAGTTTTACAGCTTTCCATTATACTTTTTTTCTGAACTATTAACAAAATCATAATAGGCATCTTCTCTTCTTGTAGATACTTTCTTGCCCTGGGTTTCTCTCTTGCTTATTTTCTATTATATATTATTGTAATTAATAAAAGGATGTAAAAGTTTGGTGGCAAAAAATGTCTTTGTAATTATCACAATGAGCAAAATGCACTTAAATGTGGATGGTTAATAGAGACCTTGTTTAAGCTTAAATGCATCCATCTCTGTGCTTAGCAAAGCAGAAGGGCACTGGGTTCTGTAGAACAATCAGAAATGCTTTAGGCTGCCACAGGGCTGCAGTATACATCTCAGATATGGACTTTGTCATTCCTCCTTTATTTCGACTGCAGAATGAACTGCAAGTCTTAATGCCAGTTGACAACTACACGGTGCTCACCCACTAAGTGTCAACCTCTGTCAACATGTCACATACAAAAACGGGTAGGGTTGTATAATTCAGGTCTGTACACTCATGCTAACGTTCCTGTTTCTAACACTTGTGATTATGCTATAGATGACATTGGTTCTTTTCTCTTTGCAACTTTGATTTTGAGACAGGTCCAGGGTTAACAAAGATAAAAAAAAAAAGAGGTTACCATGTCTATGTAAGGTATTGTTCAATGAGCTTGGAATGGAAAAAAAAAATGCATGACCTTCAAGTAAGATATTTAACAATAAAAGGTACTGAGTGCAAAAGATATTTTGAAGCAGCCAGTGGGGGATCCAAAGCTGACCTATGGCTATATCTTCTTACATAATCTCTTGAGGTTGTATGAAGAAATTTCCAGATGCTTAAGAAAGTGCACTGTTAGTAACAAGGAATGAATACAGTGTATTCTCAACTGCCACAATATTTAACTTCATTCCTTCCAGAAAGTTTTGTTGAGTGTCTACTATGTTTTGCACAATGTCCGGGGTTCTGGGTCAATAGAAGAAACCCAGACAAAGTACTCTCCTCATGGAGTTTACATCCTACTGGGGGCAGACAGTTGCCCACAGATGGTAAGCATGTACTTACTATGGTGCTATGTCCCATTGAGCCAAGTAAGACAGAGAAAGGCAGAGGGAGTAAGGAAACAGGCAGGAAGGCTGCTATTTCATATGGGACAGTCAGGGGAACAGCACATAGAAAGACCTCAGAGATGACTGGCATGCCCACGGAACCCCACGGAGGCAGTGTGGCTGGAAAGAAGTGACTGAGAAGGACACTTGAAGTGCACGAGTTCAGAGAGGTCATGGGTGGGGTGGGTGGGGTCTACCATGAGGACCACCTTGCAGCACTCACTCTGAATGAGATAGCCAGCCAGTGAAGGGAGTAAGGAGAGAATGGCAGACGTTGACTTTCATATTAAAAGGGGTAGTGTGGCTTTTACGTGGTGGTGGAGAGCAGTCCCAGTTATGGCTGTTACCATAATCAGGGTGAGACACGCGTTGACTTGGACCAGGGGTTGGAGAGGGGCAGGTGAAGCAAAGTGGTCTGATTTCACATTTCTTCTAAGGAAAATAATAGGACTTGCGGATGGGTTAGATAGGGGCTCTGTGACAAAGAGGAGACAAGGATGACCCCAGGATTTTGGTTTTATTCATAAGCCAGATCTTCAACAGCGGTTCTGTGTTTTGACCCCTCATCTTCCACCTCAAAGGCAAGTATGAATAAAAGCACAACCCCGCCTATACTTCTTACAGTTGTTCTATTAAGGAGATGATGGACAGAGTACATCTACTGACTAGAAATAAATCCAGTTTGTATTTAATTCATTGGAGAAATTGTTCATGAACAGTTACCCTTCTATGCATTCTGCATGTAATGCTGACAAGTTCAATTTCTGCCTGAGTTAATGGCCACATAAATGTCTTTTACACGAGTTAAGGTTGCTTGGAGGCAGGAAGGATTTCTAATTTTTTTCCCCCTATGTTTTGCATTGCTAGATAGGATTTCTCAAACTTGCTGTTTAAGGTCTAGCCTCCCCTTTGTACTGGCGGGTAAATCTAATTAACATTAATGAGAGTTCTGTGCACATATTGACAGGATAATAGACCTTTTAGGATGGTTCCTCCCCTCTTGTGCTACCACTCCCCCACTGCATACCAGCTGATTATTTCATTAGGCAGCGATATAAACCCAAGCAGGAGAACGCACACTTTGTGGAAATTAAATGGAAAAATCTGCACTCATCCACACTTTCACTTATATTAGGGTGAGGAGGGGAGGGGTACAGCACAGAGACAAGAGAATCTAGGTCTCTTGAGAGGAAGCTTTTATAAAGATAATTTTCCAAAGTCCCTTCAGAGTTGCGTGCTTACTTACGGTTGTTTAGAAAAATGGATGCTGACCATGACATCTGACTCTAATTTTCATTACTGTAAGCAAATTGGTAGAGAATTGAGGGGAATTAGGTGACTTCTTAGGTTTCACACTTAGAATTAGCAGACGGGTGAGAGCTATTCCAATTCTATGAAACAACTAAGGGAATGATATAGGCATTAGTGTGGGCTATAGAAAGAAAAAGATTTGCTTTTTTAAGATAACCATTTACCAGCTGCTTATATCAGCTGATAAATGTGTCTAAGCATTTCTTTATTCTTAAGGCTACAAGAAACTGAATTCAATTTATACTTATTTATCCTGCTAAAATGTTCTGCATATGATTAATAGAAGCCTTGTACTCTGTTTTTTCCCCTTGTGAATCAAATTTGGCAAATGAAGAACTTCCTATTTTTCTTAGCAGTTCAGTATATTTTGGAAGAGTCATAGAAGCTGGAATAAATTATTGTGGGGTTGAAGGCATATTCGTGGTACTGGTTACATTTCTCAAACTTCGGTTACCAAATAAAATTGTGCCTCCCTGAGCTGTTAGGTATAATGAAAGTTGAGTGCTCACTTTCCTCTAACAAGGCTGGTTCAGAAAAGAAGTTGGGAGTGTGAAGTTTCTTTTGTTTTGTTTTGTTTTGTTTTTTTCCTTTCCAAAACTTGAAAGGCTGTGAGTCTCATGGAAAAAGTGTGATATACTAGAAATATTGAAAGCTGGCAGGTTTGTCTGAATCCAAACTTTCCATCTTTTGGGTGGAAATCCATCAGTTAAGAGAGCTTGACCCATTTAGCCATGCAACAGCTAAACCCTTAATCCTAACAGATTCATTCTGCAGCTTCGATTGTGCCACTGATACTGAACTAATTCTGACTCAAAGGTCAACATGCTAGAGTGAAAGGGTGGGTTTTTCTTCTTCTTCTTCTTTTTTTTTTCCCCTCCTGAGAACTTTAGGAGCAAAAACGTCTCATCAAAATGGGAGCAAATATCTCTGAAACCTCATTATTTTCTATCCTATTCACTGACCTCACATTGCTATAGCTTTATAAATACTGTTTTTCAAACACACAATGAGATGCTTAAGACGTAAAGAGGGAAATGGGGATACCGCTCAGCATTTTCATTGCTTTAATCTACAATCTTTAAAAATATGAATGAGTTAATAAAAAAAGTAAGTGGAAATAAGGAAAACAGACTGTAGAAGTACCAGTACTCACATAGGTCTCTGAACCAAAAACACTCATGGAAAATATTTAGTTTGTGGTTCAAAAAACTTGGCTATTAAAACAATAAACATTTGTCTTTTCTAACGGGACTGAAAATGTTCAATTAAAAACTATGTATTCAATTCCTTTTTTTTTTTTAAAGGAAGAGCAGACCTTGTCTCAAGTGTATAATACCTCTTTGTACATAGACATCAATTACTCTAAAAGTGTGTTCACCGACATGTATTGTGATTCCCACAACGTATTCATGTTTATTGCCTCTGTGGCTGACTCACAGTAGACACCTCGTCAACAACTCTTGTGAAAATAAATAATCATCTTGCAGGTAATGAATCTTCTGAAGTCACAAGATCGTAAGTGATTTACATAGGATTTGAACTCAGTGTTTCTGATGCCAACCACAGTGCTCGCTACACTTCATACACAAAGAATTATAAGTTAGATATTTTATTCTATGTAAATTAACATGTAGATATAGTTAGACATCGGAACCTTGGGATGGATTTTATATGAGGTTTCTTCTGACTTGATGATCCTTTTTTATATCCACTATTTGCTCTGTCTTCTCAGGATAAATCATAAATGTATGCAACAAAATTTACTTATCAAACATTATTCATTTATTTAAAAAATATTTTTAAGATTTTATTTTTAAGTAATCTCTACAGCCAACGTGGGGCTCAAACTCACAACCCCGGGGTCAAGAGTCAAACTAACATTCTACCGACTGAGCCAGCCAGACACCCCAAAACATTGTTTATTTAGAATAGAGCTCCACTCTTTTTTCTTTTACCTCCCAGCCACGTATAAGCCACTAAACCAAGTGCCTAAGGGAGATGTAAAGATCAACTGGACATAGAACTTGGCCTTGCTTTCAACCCAGAGGCAGAGTTAAGAATACACACTACTAATAACTATAATACAGAACCGAATGTGACATGTGATGTGGAAGGGCTGGACAAATCGCTGTAGTAATTCAGCGGGGTTCCAGGTGGCCAGGGGAGGTGTTGATGAAAGCGATGGCATTCAAGCCAGGCTGTGAGACACAAGTAGATTCTGATAAACACAGAAGTGGCGAATATTTTTCTCTCATATTGTCAAAAGGTAAAAAGAAAGATAAAAGAGAAAGATGAAGAAGATCCATTTTTGGTGAGGGTCTGTTTCTATACGGGCGTTTTTATGTACAGTTGATGTGAGGGTAAATTTTTTTTTTTTTAAAGATTTTATTTATTTATTCGACAGAGATAGAGACAGCCAGCGAGAGAGGGAACACAAGCAGGGGGAGTGGGAGAGGAAGAAGCAGGCTCATAGCGGAGGAGCCTGATGTGGGGCTCGATCCCATAACGCCAGGATCACGCCCTGAGCCGAAGGCAGATGCTTAACCGCTGTGCCACCCAGGCTCCCCGATGTGAGGGTAAATTGATAGAGTCTTTGGGAGAGAAATTAAGCAGCTGCTGGTAAAAGCTAAAATACATACCACCTTTGCCTTAGCAATATATTTCTTGGAATATATTCTAGAAGCATACTTAGATGGGTATATGTGGGTGTTTGGCATTTGTAAAGGTGAAATATAAAAACGACCTAAAGAGGTGACAGTTAAGTGAACTGGATTATTACAAAGAATGAATATGTACAACATGGAATTATCTTTAAGATAAAGAGCAAAAAGCCTGAGCTATAGAAGAGGGGCCTATTCATATATAGAAAATAGAAAGCCACCATGATACAAAGCAACGACAAGATATGTATATGTCCTCTAGACTGTGTGGGTGTGTGTACGCGCATGGGCATGTGTGGCTGTAGACATAGGTACAGGACAGATGGCTCGATGTTTACTAACCGAACTGATTCCATTCCTTTGGGAACAAGTCAAGAGCTTCTGTTTTGCCTGTTGGAATTTTCTTCCCTGATATCACATATGTATTCTGCAGATCATTAAAGAATACAAGAATCATTAACGAATACAAGATCAAATGTCAATGCTCTGTCGATGTGAGAAGAGAACCTTCGCTGCTTTGTTTCACAGAGCCGCTTGATTCCACTCTGCCTCCTGCTCTTACCCCACAGGTAAGCGGTTTTGACTAAGTTATCTGATTACAGAAACTGTGTGACCCCTGAAGTCTCGGTCAGGCAATCTGAGCTAAAATTCAGGATCGCAGGACCAGACTATAGACCTGATTCAGCTACATTTGTAGTTTAGACCCTCATCCTCTAAATAGTCTCATGCCAACTCACAGTGTGAGGAAAGAAAAGTCTTCCCAACCATAATCCCATTCCTATGTCTCCAGGCGCGCTAAGCTGCCATCTTGCTTTTCAGATGAAAATGGAAATCTTCCGTGCTTTACTGTGCTCCATGCTGTTCTGAATTATTTTAGTTCTCTCTTCCCTGTGAGTCTCAGGCAGTTTTGCCCATTTTTTTCTAGGACTATTTACTGCCTATTGAGGTGCGCTCAATCAGCCCATTCTTAACTCCTAATTTTAAATTTAGTTGCCTTCTATACCTTGTACATCCTCCCAATGCACTAAGTTGCTTATCTTTCACTATTTAAACAAGGCATTCAATTTCCCTTTCTCAAAATTATCGTCTTCCAAAACTGGAAGTGAAATGGTAATTTCCCTCTGATTTAATCACATTACGGTTGTTATCAGTAGGGGAATAAATGCGGAAACTCTTACCAACAATATATTATGTCAAATCAATGACAGTGTTTTCCCTGAGATGCAAACATGTTTCAGTCATCTGACAAATAAATGGGCTGTTTAAATAGAGGGTTCCATGAGGAATTTTGCAGTAAGGATTCTGTTCTGGATGGAAGAGAAAGGAGAGAAGCCAATGTTTGAATGTAGGTGTTAGAAAGAGGAGGCAGGAACGACAGCAGAGTATCTGTCCTGTACGGGGACCCAGATTCTATCTGCAAACGCTTAGGAGGGTGGGCTTTTGGCAAAAAGTCAAGTGACTATGAGCGAGAAGGTCACTCTGAATCACAGGAACACCAAAAACAGTGCAGCACAGAGTGAGCGGGAGGCAGGTGCTGCTCCCACTTCAGAGAGGAGCACGGAGGCTCTAGCACGCCATTAACCATCCGCGTGGCCATCACAGGGCGGAATTGAATGATAACTTTTTCTCCCCCATTGCCTAGAAACAAATGGACATGCGCAGTAGACAGAATTGGACAAAGTTCTGTGGGATTGGGTTTATTAGTGAGCATAAGAGAGACACAGCTTGGGACCCTCAGACATTTGAGGAGCATTTTATTGGAGGCTGAGGTTCTGTGTGATGGACTTGAGGAAAGGGATAGAATTTGAGTTGTTAACGGTTGTTGGTATCCCCTCCGTAGCCACAGACTGTGGGCTCTGGAGAAACTTGTTATATTCAACAATTGAATAATTGGGGTGGTGGCTCTTACAGAGTGTCAGCTGATCAGGCTACGATAAAGTTGAACTAACGCTGAATATCAATTATAAAGCCTTTACATGTTTGTTCATTTGTTTCTACAGTATGTAGAACAGTAGTTTTCAACATTTAACTCCAGATCCTGGGCAGGCAAAGACTTATTGTAGGAATCCCCAGACTCTGTTTATCTACCAAAGAAATAGGTTAAATAAATAGATTTAATTAATAATGGCCTGCATACACCACTATTTTTCAAATACATATTGAATTTACATTGAAGTGAGAATTCATCTACCACAGTTACTGAATTCACAGTAAATTTTTGTCCTAAGGGTTTTCATAACTAATTAATGCTAGAGGGATAATCTTTGGAGCCAAAGGGCATTTTTGACAACATTTTGGACTATTCAAATGAACCCAAACTCTTGCTCTAATCTGTGCTTTCAATCTGATTAGAGAAGGGCTGGAAATAATTGACAAGTAGGGACAATCTAGGACAGATCTTTTTTTCTTCTCTTCCCCAAATTTATTGAGTTATAATTGACAAAATGTTATATATTTAAAGTATACAACATGATGATTTTATATATATATAATATATTAAATATATATTATATGTAATATATATTAAATATATAATATATTATATTATATATATTATTATATATATTATATATCTATATTACATATATATAATATATATACATACACACACATTGGGAAATGATTCACATAATTAAGTTAATTAACATATCCATCATCTCACATAGCTATTTTTTTAGGAGAATGTTTAGGATCTACTCTCAGCAAATTTCAAGTACACAATACAGTACCATTAACTATCATCACCATACTATATACATTAGAGCCTCAAAACTCATAGCTGAAAATTTGCACAGGACAGGTCCTTTAAAATGGTTTCCAAGACAAGGCAAACACAATATCACCCACCTCTAGGTATAATTGATAATCTTCTCATTAATCTTTAAATATTTTATGCTTAAATACACCGGGTTTTACAATTACTCAGGATCCAGGGACTATAACATTTTTGGGATGTAAAATCGCCTGCATACCAAAACCCTTACTTCAATCTACAAATTATATTTGCTGACTTCAAACAAAAACTTATCCAAAAGATGTTTTTGAACATCTTTGGGTTCTAATATCCAAAAATATTGGAATTCCTACAGCTGTAATCTATGTGATTCTTTGAACATGCCAAGACGGTCTTCATAATTTCTAGAAAATAAGCACCAGTATCAACATTATTAACCTATTTTCAAAGGTAGGGACTTAATGATTTTTTTATTGTAATTAAAGTTTGAAGTGCCTGGAACTAATTAAAATTAAGCAACCATAATCCTAAATACCTTCACAATGTATGTTTTATTCTGCATCAGAATGAGTACATGAAATCGACTTTCAGTCTTAAAAATAGTTTTTTCCCATTCTATCTTCTTTCAAGAACAAAGCAGTCTAAATACACTTTAAGATAGCTCTGTGTAGTTTTGAATAATTTAATGACCAAATATTTTTCCAAGTCTTTTTTCCCCTTGGAGTAGTGTTTTTCCTTTGAGCTCTTTATCTAATTGCAATTATTGACAATATGAGTTATGAGTAGAGAACAATAAGAAAATTGACTACATGTAGTCTGATATTTGGCTGATACACACCCATGTAAACTATATTGGTGGTTAAAATATTGAAAGTCTTGGGTGTTGGTTGGTACATGGCCACCACCCTGGTCCTTCCCTCAGGATCCCAGAGTTCCTTACAATCCAGACATTATGGAGGGCTTGATGCACTAATGCTTTATGGTCTCAAGAGGTTTGACATTTATGTGTCATACAGACCATTAAATATGAATTATATTTAGCAACTTCTAACTCCAAATGGATGGGAATTTTGGATAAAAGCTAAGCAAAACTTTAAAAAATAAACCACATAGAGTTCAAAAGGAAGAAAAAGAACTTCTAGGTTATTAAAAAATAATAAAAGGAAAAAAGGACCTTAATTGAACACCAAAGTCCTCTGGGGAGTATCAAGCACACATTGGCAGATTGGCATTTAGTGACTGAGAGGGACTGTCCACTGAAGGTCAAGGCTTCTATGTGGTCAGTGTCCTCACATTGAAAGGGGAAGGAAACCAAGATCACTACCTAAAGCAAGACACTGGAAAGATTGCCCCTTTGTAAAAGAGTCTAGAAAAATGTTTCCCATTCTCCAAGAAGGGGCAAGGCAATCTATTACCTTTCTGGTGGTCTGTTGGAAAAGTCTCCTGTGAGAAATTTTAACTCCAAACTTCCTTGAAGTATAGGTGTGGGGATCAGATTGAAAATATTTACGAGGGTATGGAAATTCCAATTCCAATCAGCGAGACATGAATTCAAAGACTCATCTCAGATGTGTAAATCCACCAGAGCCTTCAGTGATCCAAAGGCAAAACCAAACATCTCCACGATCCAGGTCCAAGGGACAACTATACTCTTGATAACCTCACAACAATGACAACAAGGAAACTGTAGATGGTTAGAGGGAATCATTCACTATGAGGGGGAGTGGTCAGAGGGAAGGAAAAGGGAAAATGAGCATCGCAAGGAATTGAGATAACAGAATGCTACGAAAACAGAGAACAATTTTGGTTAGAATAACTGAAGTGATAACAAATAACAGAAAGAGCACATTGATTTACAAAAAGAATAGGTAGATCTAAAACACCAAATAAAATCTTTATAAGTGAAAATTAGAGTAGTTGAGATTAAAAGTAAATGAGCTTAATAACAGATGAGGCATCAGGCACAGAGAATTGTAATTTAAAAGATATATTTAAGGAAATCATCCAGAATGCAGTGCAGAGAAATAAAAAAGTGATAAAATACGGAATGAAGCTTAATAGATACAGAAACTTCTAATAAAAGTTCCGGAAAGAGAGAGAATGGGGAACAGGTGATATTTGAGTGATAACGGTTATGGATATGCCAGAATTTAAATAGAGGAGTTCTTGGATTATAGGAATTAACACTGATGTAGGGATACACATAATGCACGCTCCTACATGTCTAATGGGAGTGTAAGGTTTTTCAAACTCCTTGGAGAGGCTATTTGCAATGTCTAAACTTCTGATTCTGCTTCCCACTGCCAATCATGCCGTCTTTTGAATCTTGGGCCATGGTAGCTTCATCCTTCCAGTTATTCAGGTCAACAACCATGGAGTGATACCTGATTTCTCTCTTTCTCACACCCCATATCTATCCAATGCATGTGGAAATTTGGATGGGTCCATCTTCAAAATATATCCAGAGTTTGACCGCTTTCTAAGGCCAACACTGCTACCCTCCCTGTTTTGAGACCTCATCAACTCTTGCCTGGATTACTGTAATACCCTCCACATAGATTTCTCTAATTCTGCCTTATTCTTAACACAGACAGACCAAACAATTTTTAAAAATAAGAGCTGTACCATGTCACTCCTGGGCTTAAAACTCCCCCGTGGCCCCCTATTTCACTAAGACTAAAAGCAAAGCCCTACAATGACCTATATGGTCAATGGAGTACAATACCATACAATAACATGTAAGGTAGTTACCTCTCTGACCTCCTTTTAATCCACTTCCACTCTGTTCATGCCATACACACCGGCCTTGGAAGCTGGCTACCACTGGGCCTTTGCACTCTCTCCTCTGAAATCTACATGGCTCATTCCTTCTTTTAAGACTTTGCACAAATGTAACTTTTTCAGTGAGGCTACCATATACAAAACTGCAGCCCTACTTCCATGTCCTGCTGTGGTATTCCCAATTCCCTATACCTTTCTTTATTTTTAGAGCACTTACATATTTCAATATACTACATAATTCATTTCTTATGATCATTATTTATTATCTGTCTTCTCCTATCAGAATGTGTACTCTACTGGACAGGAATTGTTTTGTTCAGTACAACAGTACTCAACATATAGTAAACACTCAATAGATAATTGATTGAATCAATAGTTCTGAGAAGCTAAATAAATGCATGCCATACAACCCAGTTGTTTAGAAGACATCTGTATTTTCCCATATGTTTGAAGTATTTCACTAGTAGAGCTAATTTAAATTTCATAAGTTAAAAAATATTAATGTTCAGATCATGGGGAAAAGGGGAACTAGATATTTTATATTCCTACAAGGAGCACACGAACTCCACATTATGAAAACCAAACAACTTGTGTATTCAGGGACATTATATTTTAACTGAGTGTATTTCAAAATTATTATTAACATTATTTTTTATTGATGGCTTCCTTTCAAAACAGTGCAACAAAAATCTCTAAGAAATCTAAGCTAGAACATAAAGAACATCTATATAGATGTGCAACTCTGCTCCAATTCCTGCAGTTTTCAATGCTTCCCTCCTTGGTCCACTGCTTGTTGCTATCATTTTGAAAGTGTTTATTATTGAGGTCAAGGAAAAAGGAAGGAATATTTGGAATATAACTGGAAGCACTGAGATGAAATACTGGCTGGTGAAGCTAAATACATTAGCTTTAATAAATTAATAAAGTAATACCAAGACCCTAAAAGATTCACCATGGAGGATGCTGCTGGGTACGTCTCTGCTTTGGGTTCCCTAATTCAGCTGAGCGTTCTGGTCACCTTGATACAGCCACATTCTGTACTCCCTCTTTCTTCCCTTATATATCTCACTCAAGAATAGACAACATCCCGATCCTCTTAGCTCCACTAAGGTTTGGGCACTTAAAAACCAGGGGGAAAAATTAAGAAATACATAGATACTCTGTAAGAAGCATAAAACAATTCTGCTTTTAGAGTATGAGTTTCTAATCTTATCATTTTTGCTCTCTCCTTGACTTATAGGCACTCCTATCTATAAGAAAACACTGAAAGATGAACACCGTCACAGCTCTTTCTCTGGGGTTCCTATTTCCATCTTCCTGGCCCACTCCCCATGGAGGACATGACTTCATAATCTCCAGGAGTTTTTCCTAGGAATACTTCCACCTTTTTGGTGAACACACAAGCTACGTGTCTACTCTAGAGCACACTCAATGGCTGATACCAGAAATGAGCTGCCTGGACCCCCATCTGGGACAGGACAGCCCTCCTGCAGGACCAGGGTTATAGCCATACCTTAGTATAATAAAGCACCATAAAGTACACAAAATAGCAGCAATAAAAGCGGGGTTTTTCTTTCATGTGCAGAAACATAGATTTTTTTTTCTTACACTTTAAGTGTGGAAATGCCCAAGACTGTTATTATAATTATTATGGTTATCTTCATTTACTCCATACCATCTCTTTTTTTTTATGTCACTTATTAACCCCTAGAAAATAGAGTTGTCTGTGTAGAACGTTCTAAAAATGCAGGCTGAGGCAAAAGAAGAAAAAAATTCTGTACTTTAGTGCTAACATACAATTTCCAGAAAAAAAAAAAAAACTAGGACAATGCACCATTTATGTTTTATATTGCAGTAGGACTTCAAGCCTTTTCCAACAGCTCTTTCACAAAATTGATAGATTATTCTTCCTATTAAAAGAGTCTTTTATTCTGGGTGCCAGACCTGGTTCTTAGGTTGAAATATTGCTTTAGCCTCTTCGCTACCACAGTGGCATTTCACTGCTGAATAAAATTACAAATTGTGTACCCGATTCTCCAGGCCACAGAGGAGTCTCAAAGGGCTTGAAATGTGCACGATGGGGGATACGTTTGTTTGTTATTCCTAAAGAGACCTGATAAAAATCCATGAACCCATGAAAATTTTGATCTGGTTGTATGTTGCATAGAGAAAGATGGATTCGGTTGGGAAATGTGGGTTCTAGGCTTGCACTGGCCACGTGGACCAGTCACCTTAGTAATAGACAAAGGCAAGAACATATAATAATGGTTAGCATTTATCGAGTGTTTTCAACTACACCGGTTCTAACTGTGCCCGCCCCCCAACTATTCAGCGAAGTAGGAATTATTACCTCTGTTTGAAAATGAGGACATTGAAGGAGGGTAGAGAGATTAATTTTCCCAGCTAATAGGAGATGTGATTAGACATCTAACCAGATGTTTCTGGTTCCAAAGGTTATGTGTTTCTGGAATAGCATGATGTACTCCAAATCACCTTAATTTTGTGCATCTTAGTTTTCCCACCTACGTAATGAAGGTATTAGATAGCATGGCATCTAAAGCTCCTTCTAGCTATAAGATGTTACAAAATCCAGAATATAAGCAGCGCCTTGTGCAGGAGCAAACACCAATTAAA
Source organism: Ursus maritimus (assembly GCF_017311325.1). Lineage (NCBI taxonomy): Eukaryota > Metazoa > Chordata > Mammalia > Carnivora > Ursidae > Ursus > Ursus maritimus. Next base: position 32,729,605 of record NW_024425341.1, on the reverse strand, counting down.
GCAAGCTTAATTCCACATCAGGATTCACCTGGATTTTCTTATTCGTACAACTGGAGTCAAAGTACGCTAGGAGCTGGAAGTTAACAAGGGGCAATTCTGTCGTACGTGGCCCAGCTGCTGTCCACCATGGTTTTGCCACCCAGGAAAGGCCTGCGAGAGTCCTGCATGGAATATGGAGGAGATAATTCAGAGGCATCCCTTCAAGCTGACCTGAAAACCACATCGTAAGTGAGGTCACAGTCTTTTCATGGGGGATGGAGGCAGCTTGAAGGGGCTCCTTTCAAGTCCACTTTGGGAGAAAGGTCACCACGATAAGTGAGAAGCCAGGTTTAAGACCGAAGGTGACACTGACACCAGAATTAACAATCCTTCTCTTCTGCTGGTTTTAAGGTTCCTTTTTTTTTTTTTAAAGAATTTATTTATTTATTTATTTATGAGAGAGAGAGAGAGAGAGAGAGCGCACAAGCAGGGGGAGCTGCATACAGAGGGAGAAGCAGGCTCCCCGCTGAGCAAGGAGCCAGATGGATGACTCCATCTCAGGACCCTGGGATCACGACCACAGACGAAGGCAGATGCTTAACTTACTGAGCCACCCAGGCGTCCCTGGTTTTAAGGTCTTAAGAGCTAAATTTATAATAAGGATTCCAAGAAAATTCTCTTCTCTTGTCATAGGGCCAAGTTATAAAAGAAACAACTCCAGAACCAAAGAGGCCCAGAGGGAGGAGTTCGCAAAAAGACCTTCCTTCAGTAATGATCACGGCTGCTCTTAAGCTCCTCGGTGTTCTTCCAGTCAAACCCCAGTTCAATCCACATCTCCCACTCAATATTCTCCCCAAGCATGTGTGGGAGTCTCCTGCTTTGATCTCTATTCTTCCCACCCTCATCTAAGTCACCATCATCCCTGTGTCCTGCTTCTAGTCTTCCCATCCCCTCTGGCAGAAAGCAAACTCTTTGAAACATAAGCTGGGTTATGCCACTCTGTCTGAAAGATCATTAATGGTTTCCCAGGGCACTAGGAATACAAAACGAGTTTTTTCTCTTGGCTTATGAGGTCCTCCATAGTGTGGTGAAGTCCACCTTCCTAATCTCATCCCAGGCCAGCTCAGCTGTCCAGCCACATTGGCCTTCTTTCCGCTCTTTGAATAACTGAGGTTTTTTCCACCATCAAAGCTTTGCATAGGCTAGCCCCCTTGCTTGGAAGGCTCTCATGTCTGCTTTTCCCATGGCTGCCTCTTTCTTATCCTACACAGATTTCAGGTTAAATGGCACCTATTCAGAAAGTGATATTCAGGTCACCCTACATAATGAGATGTCATTCCCCCACATGCTACCTTCTTATAACAACAAACTGCTTGCTTCTTGCTTTCTTCATTGTACTTATTGCAATTGTTTTATTATTTATGAGCTCTGTAGGGGGAGAAACTTTTTTCTTCTTCTTCTTTTCACCTTTGTGCCCGAGCCTTGTATGGGCCCCAGGAAATATCTTGGCCTGCCTCCTCCCTTTCTGCTGGGTTCACTCTGTGATTTCCTTGGGTTTTGGTTTAGAAGTCACTTCCTTAGAGAGCACTTCCTTGACCCCAGACTAAGTGAGATCCCTGTTCTTTGTTTCCATAATCCCTTGGACAGTAGCTGCCATAATGCTCATCGCATTTCACTGTCATGATTGCTGTGCTTGTCCTCCTTGCTTCCTCCAAGATTATTATTGGTGGTGACACATGTTCACCCCCAGATCATGGGTACCAACGTCATATTTGACACGTAGTAAGAAATCAGGAAATGAATATTGGAAAAAATGGTCCATGAGAGAGAGCATGGAAGTCGGAAAAGAGATAAGGTTTCACAATATTTTTGAAATAATTGACTAACTTACTAATCCACTGATTAATTCAGATACAACCTATTGATGGCCACTTTCATACCCTGATTCCTAACCATGCAAGATACAGTACTTAGCACCAAGCAACATTTAGTCATACAACAAACACCTACTGATACACACGTATTGAGTAGCTATATGTGCTAGGCCCGAGTTACAGGCTGACGATATGACAGGAATATGATATAGTAGGGAGAAGAGAAATGTTCATGAATATTTATGCTGAGGCAAAAGGGTAAGTGGCATATGAATGGCATAAAACAAGTGTATTTAGAACCCAGCGCAGATACGGAAAGGGATGGTCATGGAAATGGCTTGTACTGCAGTCTTGAAGGATGGGAATATTTCTGTAAGGCCAGATGTAGGTAGAGAAAAATGCAAAGGTACCAACAAGAGGGAGAGAACACCAGAGCAGGGCAGTGAGGACTGGCTGGGATGTGGAGGTTTGGCAGACCATGGGATATAAGCCCGGAAGAGAAGGCGATGGAACCAGATGTTGGAGCACGCTGCATGCCGAGATGAGCATGTGGGGTTGCACTCAGCAGAGAGAGGAACCTTTTAGCAGGTTTGAGGTTGAGGGTGGCCTGGCTGGGGGTTCTTTAGGACACAAATGCAGTAGTGGAGCTGGGCAGGGAGACCTGACATTGCATTTGAGAGGCTTACATTCTAGGCATGAGGGGTCAAGGGCACTCTCCAGAAAGCAGCAGCAGGAATGGAAAAGAAAGGATGAATGAGAGAGATTTTGCAAAGAAAGCTCTTGGGACAGAGCTCACAGCTAGAGGGAGAGATAAAATAAATGCAATATTAATACCTAATGTTTCTATGAAAGCAGTGTTCTGTGTGCTTGCTTACATTACTCTAATTCACACTAGCTTTATGAGGTGGATACTATTATTCCCTACTTTTACAATTTCCCTACTTTCCAACTGATAGAGAAATCAAAACACATTAAAGTTTAGTGACTTGCCCAAGGTCACACAGCTTTCTTTCTTTCATTTTTTTTTTAAGATTTTATTTATTTATTTGACAGAGAGAGAGCACAAGTTTGGGGAACAGCAGGCAGAGGGAGAGGGAGAAGCAGAGTCCCCACTGAGCAGGGAGCCTGATGTGGGGCTCAATCCCAGGACACAGCTTTCTAATTAAACATTGGTCATGAGAAAGTGTGGTATAATATCTTGTTCTGTTTTTTTTTTTTTAACTTATTTACCATGTAGAGAAGTCATAATATTTCTGTCACTTTTCTTATTTATAAAATGACACTAATAACTCCACAGATTTCTTTTCTGGGAATACCATCACATTTTAAAAACAATGACAAATTCTTATAGTTCCACAGAGATACAGGTGTTGTTATTAATAAATTGTCTTTTGATTTATACTTCATTTTGCATATCTTGAAAATCCCAAGAAAACAAATGGGAAATGAAATGTCAAGAAAAAGACTGGGGGTCTTCTAATTCACTGAGTAATACTTATGTGCAATTGAGAAGTTTTCCCCAAAGATAAGGGAAGTCCTTTCACAGATTTCTTAGAGAGGAAACAGAACCCAACAAAGCCTTTTCTGTTTCATCAAAATATAGAATTTAAGCAAGTTAAATTGATTTCATCTAGCATCACATCAACCTAAAGCAAATGGGCTTTTAACATTTTATAAATCAACCTATTATTTCTGATGTTTATTCTACTTCAAAGTAAAATAAATATAAATTAAAATGTAAAATTTAGTCCCTTCTCTTCTGACACTTGAACACCAAGATCTTAAAGATTTTTGAAAACAAAACTCCCACTAACTTCATACCACTAGAAACCACGCTAGTTTTGTATCTTTAGGCAATAAAAAAACAACAACAAAAAGGAAGGATCTACCTCATATAACCTCTTTCTGATAAATTACTTTAAAATGTGAAGTGATGCTAAAAATCATTTTTTTTAACCTTGGTCCATCTTTTATTTACTGTGTTTTATAGTAGGCAAATCATTTATTTTCTCATTCAACTGCCATCCATAACAATAATTTAAAACCAGCTAATAAACATTATGGTTTGTTAGAACTGCTACCGATTAAATCTTAAGTGTCTAATACATACAAATATAAACAGAATGTAATTAGAGCTATTTAAAGAACCCATTTTTAACTTAGATTAACCATACTTTCCATTTGCTGAGGATAAACACTCATAAATGAAACCCATTGCTGAGCAAGAAGCAATTACTTCAGTTTAAAATATTAATATGCACCGCCTTTTAAAAAGCCATGGAAAATCATTTATGTACTGCACTGTACAGACTCAAGTCATACCCAGAAGGAAGAATGGGGTAGCATTCTGTGTCCTAATTGAGAAGCAATCAACTGAGGTATGGCATGGCCTTACCCTTTATAAGGCCCATTAGACTCTTTGCTTCGATTAGTGCAGATTTCCAACATCATATTCCTATATTTGTTTAAGTATGATTTAAAACCACACATACACACACTCAGAAAGAAAGGGGAATTTTGCTGTTGAAAAATCAACTCAATCAACCTGTTTCTAGGAGTAAGTGAGACACATTTATAATCTAAACTAATAACTGACTTGAACATACTGAATATAGACAGTCTGGAAGAGAAGGAAATGCAGACAGCCCACGAATCTTAATTGCACATTTCTTGCCTAAAAATACACAAAAAATACATTGAGTCCAATTGAATGCAGCCAGCTAATCAACTGCACAGTACATTTTGTGACATCACTGGGCTGACACACACAGCTTGGTTTGGGCTAGAATCCTATGTAGTCTGGTTAAATGCGTGCATTTTTAGTTGCTGGTATGAGTTAACCATGGGTCAAATCCAGTTACAATGAGCACCATTATCACAAAATGCTTCCAAGCTGGTCCCCAAAGTCCTCAGAATAGGGCTTTGTTGATTTCATCACAGGGACACTGCTAATGGAAGAGCCTAGACAGACCTATGAACCCTTGGGTGCTTGAAATGACCACAATCGTTGGAATCTTTGATTTGGTCTCTGAATATAAAATGATGCAGGGTGGGGATATGGGTAATTTCAATATCAGCAGACAAAAATCCCTAGAATATTGCCCCATGAATGGTTCATATTTGCCGATGGCTGTGAGTGTAGAGTACAGAACCAAATTTAATGCTGATGAATTCAGAAGATGATTGGCAGTTTTGGTGATATGGCTTGAAATGTAAATGACATTTATGATTTCAGCATTTTATCTTTCGATTCAATTTACAAAATTATAGCCAATTATTTTTATTCTGAATTATGGAAAGCTCCATTTTCATTAAAGATATGAAGTGCCATAGTTTTAAGGGCTGGAACAAAAAGAAAAATCTTAGCAGGGTGATTTTAAGGTTGGCCTTAGGCAAAATTACTACACAATGGACATTTGGTTTTGGTGCCCGTCTCCATTCTTCCCAATGATTTTCTATTCTGTCCTGGTACATAGAGACTTCACAGGGCCCTTTGGGCTCCAGGAGACCTCTACCATACCTGCTCCTTTTGTTATTGTGCTCAAGCTTCTGTCCTCAACAGAACTCCCTGCTATTGTCTTTCTCCTCTTTGTTTTCTGACTTCGTTTTTTCTGTATCTCTTACCCTTTCTGCCTGATACTAGCTCATCTAAAAAATGAATTCCCCTGAATTCAGTAATAAGGACCAATGATTCATGTTTCATCCATGCTACATAGCATATTTGCATTTACAAAGAAACTTTCTGGGTACGTGCCTAACCCAAAGCACTGTTTCCATTAGTAGAAATAGCAGATTGGTTCAGAGGAGATGTTAAAGTCTGAAGACCTTTCGAAACACATTGTACAGGTGGCTGCATATTCTATGGAACATTTAGAGCCAGTCAAGTGTCTTTCATTAATCATCTTTAAGTAAAATGGCCAAGTCACGTGACTTTGGCTTATAGCTATTTCATGCCAAAACAAGGCTTTTAAGAAACTTGCAGCAAAACTTCAAAAATGTTATTTTACTGAACAAACCACATGATCTTTCACAATTTCCAGGAACAAAGAAGATTCAACTGACTGAATTTGTCACTGTTCGACCTACAGAGTAGAATAACCTGAAAACTGTGAAAGTAGACAAACTCACTTTGGGATATCATGATAGTCAGTGTGTATCCTGGCCACCTCTCCAGCATCATCCACCCCGACACAAAAAGAGATAGTAAATGTGTCACTTTGCTAAATATAATGTGGATCAGAGTGCCAACGAGATTAATGTGAAACAGAGATTTATCAATGTTAATACCTCAAGGAGAGGCAGGTTGTACTCCATAACTTTATACAATTTTACAACTTGCCAACTAAATAGTCTAAATTAGTTGACTTTATTGTTTGGTAAATGCTTGATAGCCAATAGATTTAATACATTGTTAATTATCCTATTCTCCTTAAAATAGTATTTTCATTTTTATAACCAAGAATATTTAGAGGCTAATTAGAAATCCAGTAATGTGAATTGTAAATTATGTGTAATTACAATAAAACTACTGAAGAATAACACACATTACTTATAAATTGTAACACTGTGATAAATTAAAGCAATTACAGGTAAACCAATAATGTTCTTTAATTAAGTAGTTATGAATGAGAATTTGTGCTTTGCATTTACAATAACCTATAAGGTTGGGGATTGCATTTATAGCTTATGCAGAAATCGATTGCACTCTGCTGTGATACTCTGCTAAGAATAGCTTCTAAGTTCATTACTGTCATTATGCCATTATCACGTAAAAACACCCAGGATTGTTAAATGTAAAGTATGCTGACAACCAATCAACCGTGTTTCTTAATATAATTATAATTATGTCACTATCTCTTCTTAGGCCCTTATGAATCTGAGAAAAAGTTCATATTTCCACAAGTCTTCAATATTCGTTGCAAAGGAATAGGAGATTTGTTGTAAGTTTATTGAAAATACTATTGTGTTTGACGTTAATAAGGCCATTCATCCTCATAATTATCCTACTGCAGCCTGTCGCTTATAAGACTCTAGTAATAGTTTTTATATTGCTGCATCTGTTTATTATGTTATAGCTTGCTCTCATGTTGAGCTAACTCCTTGACATGTACAAGTTGCAATCAATGTCACAGGATGAATGGAGACCAGCAGATCACCTTTCTGTCCTGAACTCAAGTCATGCGTATTCGTGTGGGTGTGTGTGAATAGGTCTCTGGAGGAAAAAGAGCTAACAGAGGTTGGTGGAAGAGGGGAAGCTGGAAAGTCCAGATGATAAGAACATGCTGATCTGAATTTAGAGTATCCTGAAGCTTACTTTGAAGATGAATATTTAAAGGATGAGTACAAAAGAAACAAACAGGTAAAAAGAGCATTTTGACTTCCCCAGGTATACACGTTATTAATTTGTTTGAGGCATTAACATTTATAGTTTTCCAAAAATTAAGGACCGTTTAGACTAGCAACATAAGAGCATTCCAAATATAATATTTTGAATACCTTTGAATGATATACCCAGCCAGGGAAAGCCAGTAGAGACTACACATCAGTGACGACTGTTGGGTCAAACCTACTTGCAAGCTAGTAAGTTTGCCTGTTAATGTTTCATGGAAGCTGGCAGAAGATACAAGACACCCGTGGCAGTGATTCTGTAGCTCGAAGCACAGCAAGCAGCATGACCATCACCACGTTTGTGCTGGTTTCCCTCATCCTTGCATGGGCGTGTTATGGAAAGGCCCAGACCGATGCTATCCACACTGTGGCTTTGCACTGCAACCGAGGAACACTGTGCTTGGGGAATGCATCATTTTTATAGCAAGCAGTAAGCAAACCTCTTTGTGGTTTCGGAAGCAGACATTACATCATCTCTTAAGGTTGCCCTCTGTTTACATGACCCTGAGAAATGGCCCCTGTAGAGAGCAGTCAGGGCTTTGCCTAATTGACAAAGTCAGTAAGATATGTAGGAGCCCAGGAGACCTGTGGGAGACTGTCTTTCTCAGCAATCAGTATAGACATATGCAGGAATTTGATGGACAGCTAGGTAGAAAGGCAGCCTTCATCCAATGGTTTCAAGTTCAATACTCTGTTCCTAGGACCATGGTTGTCTCTATGTGTTTAATTAAATATTATTCAAAATGACAAAAGAAACTCCTGGAGAGCTATCGTTTGATGTACCTCTTCTCTGTATTACTCTTCAAGTGATCGGCTTCTAGTCTGTTATTACTCGGAAACTATCTACTCATATCATTTCCTCTCCCGGCTTCAGGTCACTTCTCCTTATCCATCTAACTTCAGAATCCTACGCTTACTGAAACAGTGGTTTGATATGCTTCTTCCGTGTTGATTTACTTGGTAAACTTAATTGTGGCAGCTGATAAGGGAGCATGGTAGGCCATTTTATTCGTATTCCTTAAAGAAAAAGCAAAATACATGAAGCCATAATGCACTTTTATTCTCACATCCGAAGACAATCTCCAGCTTTTAGTTACTTATGCTGAGTGATCCACTGAAATATTTGAGCAATGGGGCCACACTTTGACGTACCCACAGAATTCCTATGTGGCTACAATCATCTGTAATCAGTGCCCAGCTCTCTTCCAATTCTTTATCCTCTTGCCTCAAAATGTTGTCACCCTCTGCAATACATGCTCATTTCTTTGCTTTGAACTAATTTTCTATACTCCACGCTGAACGGCCGTGGCAGTCCCCTGTGCCACATCTCATGTTGTGTAACCTCACTGGATGAGTGGGACTAGGAAGAGCACCGAAAGAAAACTTTACAATCTCCCTCTCTGGCCACCTTTCAACCTATTCTCAGCAAGCTGTATGTCTAGGACTTGGGCTGAAATTTCAAGTAATTCTGTACTTTTTATGATTACTTTCAGGTAATAAAGAAACAATCCCTTAGGTGAGGCTTTAAAAAGTTGAATTCAGTGTAAAATCAAAACCTCGAATCTATCTAACTTATTCTTCCCAACACCCATGCCCGCACGCACACGCACACACACACACACACACACACACACACACACACACACACCTGGGGATGTTGGAAAGCCTAAAGTTGGAGTAGGGGGGCTGGAAATCTCCGTCATGGTATCTCCTCCCAGCCCCCTGCTGCTGGGAGGGCTCTTTTCTTCAGTTTTTTTCTGTCAGAGCTGGCCACCTGGTTGGTCACTCCTGCAACCTTTAACCTTTAGACGACTTTCAGTCCCAGGAGACACACACTCAACTTTTTGGGTGACTGAGTTCCCCTCAACTGGATTCAGTTTATGATAAACATTCCCTTCCTGAGTATCATGGTACTACGGCTTACCAGCTTCCCAAAGGAATTCTTACTCTCTCTAATCTGATCAACCTTCAACTTCCCTTTTATACCTTAAGGGGGTTGCACATCCACAGCATTGGTTTCAGGGTGTTTTTTGGGGGGGGATGTCTAATCAGTACAAGCAGAGGAAATACATTTATTAACTCATTAAAACTTTGTCTCTAATTATTTTTTTACAGATTATTCTTTATTTCTTATTATGTTGCAAGCTTTTTGAAAAAGTGGGGGACACTTCTTATACTTTATTTTCTGGATCAATGGATTCGATCTGTCAATTTCTATGCCTTCAGAGACAGAGGGATGATACAAATATATGACTAAATGAGGCAGCCAGAAATGAGGGAATGAGAGGTATTGAGGTTACTTTTTCTTTTTAAGATTTTATTTATTTATTTGACAGAGAGAGAGAGAGCCAGCGAGAGAGGGAACACAGGCAGGGGGAGTGGGAGAGGAAGAAGCAGGCTCCCAGCGGAGGAGCCTGATGCGGGGCTCGATCCCAGGATTCTGGGATCATGCCCTGAGCTGAAGGCAGATGCTTAACGACTGAGCCACCCAGGCGCCCCACTTTTTATTTTTAAAGAGAAGCCAGGAATCTAGAATTTTATGGAACTGATTGATCCATTAATTGAAAACATATAGACACCTTGAAGTCATGTTTGCATAAAACCAAAATAATCAGTACATTTAATTTATTATGAAAAAAATCACTCCACTATTGGGAATAAGGAAAATGATAATGAAATGTTTCATTTCTAAACTTGTTGTAGTTAAGCTTTAATTAATTTAAATAATGGGATGTACTTAACAAATTTTTTCAGCTGAAAAAAATAATCTTCTTGTGGACTAGGAGTGTATATTGCAGACGATGACAAAATTTTCATGAAAGAGGATAAGTTAAAGGATTAATTTATTCTTTTCCTACTGTTTAAACTATGAACAAATTTAAAAAATATGTTTACCTTCTGTTTCAAGAAAGTCAGTTTCTAAGTAAACAGTGTCTCAACAGTTTGAATTGTTCCAAATGTTCTCTAAAAGTTGAGAAAAAGCTATTAAATATTTATCATCTTATATTGTGTTATTTACTGTTATGATGAATATGCAAATTTTATTAATGCTATTCAGAAAGCCATGAAAAAATTATAATTCATGAATGAAAAATTAAATGTAACAAGCTAGTTGGAAAAAAAATTTAACCTACATGTGAAATACATTGTCTGGTGATTTCATGTGAGTAAACAAGGCCATGAAAGATTTTAGGGACAAGGAACTGACAAAAGTGACAAGTAGAAAAGTAGCCTAAGAAAATATTTATTATTTTCAGAATGGCAAAATAAAGGAATTATCCAGAAGTGTTAGGAAAGACGCTGAGATGCTAAGTAGGGGGAGGTGCTGAGAGCTGTGCCTTAATCAAAGGGCAGGGGAGGGGCAGGGTGTGGTGCTGGTGTGGGACTCTGACCCCCACAGGCTGCCCAGGAAGGAAGCTTTCCACCTACAGCTCCTTTCCTGCTCTTCAAGATATTATCATCAGGACATAGATGAGAAAAAGAGCAATTATATTTCATCGAATACCTACAATTGGAAAGTTTCTGGGTTTAATTAGAAGTAAAACAATAAAACAGAAATGCTAAAATTAATACATGTTATGTGCTATAGATAACAGGTGTCATGCCACTGGGCTTCTTGTGTGGATTCTGCCTTACTTCGCTCTACTTTTCCTTGTCCCACACATACTGCCTTCAAATAGACAATATGATACACTCATATATACTGTTCACTCTTTTTCTTCTGCAAACTGTTGTAAGCTCCATGAATGTAGGGATCTTTGCTTTGTTCACTGACATTCAAGTACACAGAAGAGTACCTGGCATAGGTTCTCAATAAATATTTGTATAAAGTTCTATAGAAGATATGTAGGAACAAAAAGAATTGGACTATTCAGAGATTTTTGTAGAACTGAGAAAGGATTTCTTCAAAATCAAAAAAATTAAGATCTTGTAGATGGGGCTCCTGGGTGGCTCAGTTGGTTAAGCATCTGCCTTCAGCTCAGGTCATGATCCCAGGGTCCTGGGATAGAGTCCCATATTGGGGTCCTTGCTCAGCAGGGAGCTGCTTCTCCCTCTGCCTGCCCTTCCCCTTGCTTGTGCTCACTGTCACTCTATCTCTCCCACTCTTTCTCTTTTTCTTTCTGAGAAATAAATAAATAAAATCTTTATAAAAATATTAAATATTTATTATTAAATATATTTAAGGGCCCCTCAAATTATTTAGACATAATCCATCCAATTAATCTCCAAGCCCTATTGCTCCTAATCCTAAACTACCTTGTAAACATACCTCTCTTATTTTATTTGTATCACATCTCTAATAACCCGCTTCTAGACATTTCAAAAATGTCCTGTTTTTTTTCACTTCTAGTCCTTATATCACATAAATCATCTCCAATGAGCCACTATCCCGAACCAATTTATGTATTTCTTTCCTGTGTTAGCTCTGAGGGTTTTAGAAAGTCCCTGCTTTCATGGAATTTATAATTTAATTTTGGATACAGGTGTTAAACAAGTAATGACCCACATATCTATAGAATTACAATTGTAATTTGGTGTTGGAAGACAGTATAAATAGAAAACTAATCTAGCCTAGAATCTCAGAGAAGAATCTCTTCCTGAGAAAGTGAGGTATAAGAAGAAATTTGAGAGAAAGAGGGAACTATTGAATATGTTAAAACTCTGGGGTGGAAGTGGTAGAGAATCGTGATTTATACCTGGAGCGTTAGGTGGAAACTAGATGATGCATCACTGAGGGTCCAGATACAGATTTTAACCTTTACTCCAACACCAAGGAGAAACTGCTATAGGGTTTTAGTGGATGAAGAAACTTGATCCAATCTGTGAAATCACACTGGCTCTTGTTGGGCTTTTCTTCATGCCTCAGTGGCTCCCTATTGCCTGCTGAGTACAGATCTTAGTAACATCTTAGCTGTAATGAAAAACTGTACACCTTGGACCTTGTCATTAATCCTATGCTTTTCCTGCTGGACTAGCTCTGGCTACCAGGACCACCTGCCGGCCCCTCAGTCTTTGCGCCATATTTTCTTCCTTCTTCTCCCCTCTCTTTCCCTCCCCATCTCTTCCCTTCTTTCTTATCGAATGCCTATTCTACCTACCTGCTTCTCAATGGCAAGTATCCCACCTTAAGTTTTAGGCTCAAATGAATTATTGCATCATCTTCACTTACGTTTGAACCACTTTACAGCAAGCATATTTTACTTCATGACATAGTGCTTTTGTTTGTATCTAAGCTCCATTAACGTATCTTTCCCTAACGACTATACCTAATTCTGCCTTGGTGCTTCATAGGAAATGCACAATACTGAACACCGACAGCATATTTATTTGTATAATTTATTTGTAAAATAAATTAACCAATATGTTCTTCCTGAATCTAAGGAAAAGTGCTGGAAATATTCAGAAAATGATTGCACACCTTGAAACGTAACAGGCACCTTTTGTTTCTTAGTTCAAACTGGTGAATGTAGCAAAATAAATTATTATATTCACAAAAGCAGCATTCTGGCTTCACTTGCCTGCAAACAAAGCCAGTGTGGACTTATTGTAGGTTATTTTAATTCTGCCTTCTAACAATCTAAAATGCCTTGTTCTCCTGATATCCTCTGATGCCCCCAACCAGTGCTAATTTTTCTGTATTTCCATGGAAGGAGCATGAGCCTTGGAGTAAAGAGCCCTGGGTTCAGATTTTAGCTCTGTGATTATGACCAGGTTCTAAAACCCTTTGGGTTGGTTCTATCATCTGAAAATAGAGAGGTTACATGGCTTATAATGATGAATGATGAGCACAGCTATCTAAGGCACCTATCACAGTGCTTGACACATCATTTTACTTATGACCCCCTGTCCACGGTCCCCTGCTTCAGGTGAAAAGGTGCCCCCCTCTCTCTCTCCAAGAGTCACACAGGCATCTATATTATTTATGTAACACATCCTGATTTCTTTAGGACATAGCTCCATTAGTTATCTCCTCCTTTCCCTCTTAGCATCAGCAGTCTCTTTCCCTTTACTTACTCCTTCTTTGCTTTACTCTCAAACATGCTCAGCTCTCCCCATCCCCAAACACCCTGCGTTTTAGTAGCGAGTTACAACCCCTTCCTTCCTTCATTCAAAAGCAATAAAAACTAACATATGTGGACAATGCTAGGTTCTGGACCCTAAGAATGAATATGACACTGTTTTTAACTTAGTACCACAATAGAGGACACAAGGTGTGTGAACAAATCATTGTTCAGTAAATGTGATCTAATAGCATAGGTGAGACCTCTGGAAAGGTCTACGGAAGCACTGACTTGAGGAATCTGTTCTGCCCAAAGGACTTCAGCCAGGAGATGACCAAGGTAGACCATTAGGCTGCTGGGAAACATTGGAAGGTATTCTATTTTGAAAACAAACAAAACGAAACAAAACGAAACAAAACGAAACAAAACAAAACAAAACAACACCAGCATTAGCAAAGGTAAGAAGTATAAAGAGTTGACACCTGTTTAAAAAGGGCAAACAACATGCAGCTGATTTCAGCAAATGGTGTCAATTGGGTGCGGCCACAGTTGGAAGAGCCCTGAAGTCTGTAGGTCATGGAAGCCATTGAAAAATGTTCACCAAGTAGTGATATCACTAAATTTGGATTTTAGAAAGATAACTTGGGATAGAAAGAAGGATGGTTGATAAGGGAAAGGTTAGAGTAGGAAGCCCTGTTGAAAGGTTATTTCAAAGGATATGGTTGAGATGCTCTTTGCTCTTGCTGCCACCATTTTCTTAAACCAATCACACCCCACAGACCAAATTCAGTGGTCTTTCCTCAGACCTCGATTTCTCCTGTGTGTATGATATATTTTATACCTTGAATGATCTAGTTCTCCTCACTTCTCCTTTCTGTCCTGGCAACTGTGTTATTACCTAGGCTTCCTTTTCATTCTTTGACTCCTTGGCTGCTGCGTCTTGCTCTTGATTCAATGAGATGGTCTGTTTCCTTAGCCCCCCCCCACCTTTTTTTTCTTTTTTAAGATTTTATATATTTATTTGAGAGAGAGAAAGAGAGTGTGTGGGAGAGAGAGAGATCACAAGCAGGGGGAAGGGGTAGAGAGAAAAGCAGACTCCCCATTGAGCAGGGAGTCTGATGCAGGACTCAATCCCAGGACCCTGGGATCATGACCTGAGCCAAAGGCAGACGCTTAACCAACTGAGGCACCGAGGCGCCACTGTTTTCTTCGCCTGTGTTACCCTGCATATTCTCTGACCCTCATCCATGTGTTCAAGTAGCATTTCTAAGCAGAGAAAAATCAATTCCAAACATACAATCCCAGCCATGTTACTGATTTTGAGCTCCACTGATGTAGTTCTATAGGTCTGCCGGATGTTTCTGCACAGAAGCCCCACCAACGGAACAACTTCAATATGTGCATCTCCTTCAGTCTCATGTTTCCCGCGTCTTCTCTAACACCTCACTGAGGTTCAAAAACATGTTTTAAGCTGCGCCTCTTATTTTTCTTCTCGTCCTCTCTCTCTCACCAACCTTAAAGTCTCATGTTGCCTTTTCCTGAGCAACAGTTCTTCCATCACTTCATTCCGTCCCATCCCCACTGCTACTTTTCTAAGTCCAAGCGTTGTTCCCTGGATTATTTTAATAGGGTTGCTCCAGAACTCCCTCTTTCCAAACGACTTCATAATCATCACGAGCGTAATCTTCCGAGAGTGCCATTATAATCGCATTGTTTCCCTGATCAAAATATTGAATGACTCTCACTGTCTGTTCAATTAAAATATAAATTCCTTAGCCCGACAGCCCCAAACCCTTGAGAGTTTGATTTCTTACTATATTTCTTACACTTGAGCCATTTTGGACTATTCCTTGTCTCCCAAATATATCTTGTACTATCTTATTTCTATGACTTTGGTTATGTTATTTTCTTTACCTTTCCTTTCCAGCATCATTAATACCTGTCAAAAACCTTAGTACGCTTTAGGGCTCAACTGAGTACACTTCTCCATAATACTGCCTCTGCCACCTTCAGTGCAAAGTCTCTTGCTCTCCCTTCTCTCTGCGCGCGATGCTTACTGCATTGCCCTACCTCACGTTTGTTGCAGGTTGCTTCCTGTTAGGGAACTTGGTGCATGTACGTTGTATCCATATCCAGATTTGAAGCATCATGAGGAAAGCATTTATCAGGCCCAGGATCCAGACTCCTTGTGAAGTCTGGAGGCCCATCATGCTAGAATCTTCTCATGTAAATTTCTCCAACCAAGCGTTCTCTTTCTCTTGACTTTTCCTCTTTGTGCGCATCCCTGAAAGCTCTGATGTGGGACTTGAGCGGATACCTCTGGGGCTCAAAATCACCATAGTTTATGTCATAGCTTTCCAAAAGACAGCTTTTGTGACTAAATGACCTTGGTGCTTGGCCTTGGCCCACCTCCATCTCTGTTCTCATTATAGCACTAAGTTGCTTCGCTTTGTAGACAGCGTCTCTGGTGTGTGATTCTGAAATATAGTTGAGGTACAAAGACTCTGTGTCCTTTTTGGGTCTCAGCGAAATGCTTTATTCGTGGTAGGCCAAAACTATTTGCTGAATGACTAGCAATTTATCTAATCGGATTTCTGTGCTACTGGTATTTGTAATGTTATTTGTATATTTTAATATACATAATTATTGAAACATTAGCGGGTCTTTCTGCCCATTTTAATGGCTCATTACCTGCTCTAGCATGTTATATCCCGGTTTATATAAGAACAGCTGTGTCTAATATATTCCTGTAAATCATTCCCGTTCATTTTCATAAGGATATTAGACTCAGCAAATACGTGTCATGTGGGTTTTTATGTGCCGGCCTCCGAACATCACAAAAACTTCCCAGAGCCAGAGATAACTGCACTGAATCAGCTGTTCCCAAGTTTACTTTTAACCATTGCTCAAATTAGATATCTATGAGCTCCCCTTAGAGTCCAATCCCAGGCTGCCAGCTGCTCCAGATGTAAGAAGCTTTTATAGCCTTCAAACACATTTTATCTGTCATCATTTTCATCAACAGGAATATCTTTCTCTCTATTCTCTTTCATAGAACCTGGTAAACAAGGGAAGAGAAAAGCTTGGCTTTATTGTAACTCCAAAGAGGTCCGTGTGGGAGAAAAAAAGCACAGTGTGTCTTTCTCTGAGTCTCTTTCTATGCATTTCTTCAAAGGCCTACCAGCCACCACCTTAATCCATCTGTTGAAGATGCCCAATTTTTCAAATGACCTTTTCTTTGGAATTCATTGAGCATTCAGTTTGAGGTGACAGAAAGCGATGAAGAACCTAGGGAGGGATATGTTCTAATCTCGCTTCCACGCTTACTAATCAAGTGTTTTTACTGAATTCCCATTTTTTCTCATCCGAAAAATGGACATAGATTCTGAGAGGATCAGAAATTAAAAATGATTATATGGCCTCTTTTAAATAAAATAAATTGCAAACAGATTTGCATATCCTTGGATCCTAATCACAGGGCTAGGACATACTAACCCAAGATTGCCAAGATGTAAGGAAAACGCTGTTCACCACAGTATTGTTCATCATAACAAAGAACTGGAAACAACTAAGGGGCCTATTAGAAAGCCATTCAATCTAAATTGAGGAAAACCCATATAATGGAACACTATGGAGCCACTCTTTAAAAGCTGTGTGGTTTTGTATGGCTTATCAGGAAATATTTCCAAGAAGTGGAACTAAGAGTAAAAAAAGAAAGGTAGTGAGAGAAGGACCTTATGTAGACATATACATTATGTAGACATTATACGCTGTAAAAAAAAAAAAATCTGCACACATATGCTGGGTTTGCATAGACATTCTGGATTAAAACAGAAAACTGATAAAATGACCAACTTGGGGTCGAATAACTGAGGCGAAGGCGGTGTCACCCTACATGTTACACCTTTTTACCCCTGTTTGTGATTTATTTTCTTTATAAAATAGTGAGTGCTGTGTGAATAATATAACAATGGGACGTTCTGCTCTTCCTTTGTATATGTTTAAGAAACATAATACCTATTATCTAAAAACTAAATACCTATTATCTAAAAATAAATGTAAGAAATTTTATAAAATTTCAGTGGGTATGTTGACGTAAAAGATTGTTTTGCCACACAAATAATATCAAAATTCATCAGCAGACTCCAAGAATTAAGTCTAGAAGATGTGTTGCTTGTAAAAACGTGGCATTGAACAGGTTCATGCTATTGGGGATTGGGTCATGGGGAGAATATTCATGAAATTAGGTTTTTTTTGAGCACCTATTTCTCCCCATTGCCCCCAAAAGCCTACTTTTTAGGTACAAAAGGCATAACCTTGGTCATTGCATTATACTGATTTTTTAAAATCTGAAGAATGGTTACTAGGCAATATATGAATAAATACAGCAGAATATGGGAACATTCTCCCTATGTAAAAAGTGCATGAAGAGCCTGAATAATAATTGGAGTCCAGTCACAGGATTCTGGAAGCTGAAAGAGGCCTCATCATCTTCCCCTCAAGTTTTTTCACAGGGTAGTTGGACCCAGGGCATTTTGGTGGTTTGTCAAGGTGAACGAGATGGGCTGAAAGTGGATTATGTCTCTGACTGCCCCTCATCAGCACACTACCTTGTCCACGTGAGATATGTTCTGTACTCAAGCTGAGTCACTAGCAGGTTTCTGAGAAGTTAAATTTTGAATAGCATCATTAAAGAAAGTGACTGTCCTCCTTAATGAGTATGAAATATACATCGAGCACTGTGATAAGCTACCTGCCTGATGGAGTCCCTACGATAACTGTACATGGCATTTATTTCATGAATAAGGAAAACTCAGACATTAAGTACTTTACAAAGATACAGTTTATACATAGCAGAACTGAATTTAAACTCAAGTCTCACTCCCCTCGTTGCTGATGGCCTCAATAATATGAACAAAGATATATCAGTGGCGATGAAAAAGGTGTACAGAGAAAACAGCCAGTTGAAGGCTTGTTACAGTAGTAGAAATAAGCTCCTTTAGTTACGAGTAGTCAGGTAGTGTGAAATGAATTCAGAAAGGAAAAGCAGAAGTCAAGTCAGAAAACCAAACAGATAAAAATTCCCTGTATACACTATTGAGCTAGCTCACAGATGTTATGTCTAAATATTCGAATACCGGTAACCAAATAGTGGGAGTATTAACAAAATCCTTCACGTTTGCTTGCGTGTCTTTACCCACAGATCAAATCTGTAACCCATTTTAAGGTTAATAGCTCTGCTTTTCAGGTGTATTTGGTTTGCTCACCTTTTAAGGGTCGTGCAAATAACTGTGATAACCTAATTTATCACCTACACTGGGTAACGCTATCTTTTACTCTACACTGAAAATTAAGCTCTCTGCAAACCTCAAAAACGGATCTTAAAATATGTGCAGGATGAAAAAGCATTTTTTGCATAATGACAGGTTTAATTCTGTTGATCCTGTTAGCGTCTATTCTTGAAAACTAGGCCCTGAAATTTCCTATTTATGCTCCTAAATTCAGAATAGTCTAAAATGTCACTTTTATTATTCCTTATATTAGAGTCCTTAAAATTAAAAACATTCATCAGAAAATGGCTGTCTTCAAAATATATTGTCCAATATGGAATGTAAATATTAAATTTAAATATTTTAAAATTAAATTATTATTTAATTTATAATTGCAGGAGCACAGTGTAGTGAGGCTATGTGGGTGGACAGATCCATTCATGTGCAGAAATATGTACCCTAGCAACACTTTAAAAGCCACAAACCAAAAATCTTCGGCTACTGGACTGAGGAGAGGAAGGTTATGAAAAGCTGGGGAGAAACCATTACTGCTGGACATCTCAAATCAGTTCCTGATCACTAGAAGTCCCTTTCAAGAAATGGGCACAATGAATTTTCAAAGCTGTCTCCATGTCACCAACAAAATGAGAATCGACTTAGTTTTTCAACAAAACACTTGTCAATCAATGACAGGAGGAAGGGGGAGGTAAAATGCCGTCCCCGGCACCCCCGGGGTATGAAGCAGAATCATACAAAGATTTTATTTAAAAATAGAACTTCCATGGCTTAGTGCCCTAGTCCTAAAATGTAGTTACAATCAAGAACCTGAAAAATACACATTATTTTAATAAGATGGTGACAGACTCATTCTGTGCAAGCATTAGATTTTATATACATTTCAAATATTTTCTGTGCTGCCAGTTCTAGTTTGTAATTAAGATTCTTGAAATGTGTAAGTGCCTCCTACTTTTCGGAGCTTTACATGTAATTCATGATTTGGTCTGAACCCTGCAACACTGACGTAAGTATCTTTCCACACAAAGCAGGGGCTGTTCAGATGGTACCTGTTCTGTGAATCTCTGACTGTCTCAGATGGGTGTAATTCCCCTCTCTAAAGCTTTGGGACTTGATTATCTCATACGCTAATGGCATTACCAAGTGCCAGTTCTCCCTCCTTATCATGTGTCTGTGACCATGACCTAAGTATTCTCTCTTCCGCGTTCCTATCCCCACTTCTCACCCCTCAGCTCTAATACCTGGCTCAGAACTTTGTCAGGATGTCCAGCGAGGGGGTCTGTGGGCTGGACATGGCCTACAGATATGCTTTGTATGGTCTCCAGGCCTTGCGAGTGTTCAGCTAACATGTACAACTTTGTGAAATTTCATTGAAAAATTGGAATTTCTACTTTCTTTTGAGGAAGCGGGAAATCGGACAGCTCTGGATGCATATTCCTTCGTCCTACAATCGGCTAGGGCCAAGCGGTGGCTTCCCTCTCTAGGATGTGTCTGTGTACTGTCTTCCCCGCTCGCTGTTGCAAACTACTTTGAAGCACCATCATGAATTCACAACTGTTTCCTTTTTTGCCCCCGTGGCAGAGGAATATTTATCTGTGCCCAGATCTCTATCAAAGGTGAGTTGACAAAGGAAAGCAAGAAGGCCACTGGATGGTTTCCAACATGGATCGGCCTTTGCGGGCATTTGAGTCTGAGCTTTGTGTTAAAGTAGGAAACTGAAGCACACAGTCTATGTAGCCTTGGGCAGCCTTTGGATTTTATACCTGTTTTATCACTTATTAACTGTGAAGCCCATACTTCTTGTCTCTTACCTCAGAAGTGGAAGTAATCCCAGGTAGTTTCCTTTTGAGGATTAAGGAAGGTGAGGAAAGAATAAATACTTAGCACATTATCTGCAGCATAGCGAGCACATAGGAAATGATAGATATTACGACTCTCCTGACCATGTTTAAAGTTGAGAAATTCTTTTGTACGGAGCTCTCACACAAGAGATCTTAACCAGCAGCATAGGTTAGATTTGCCAGGCTGGCTGGAGCTCATGAACTAATACTGTGAGTCACTCATTTAATACATATTTAATAGACAACGACTGTGTACCTGGTATGATTCTAGACTTTTGATATTTATACTGTAAACAAAGCAGACCTATCCCCTGTTCTAATGGAGCTTACATACTGGAAGAGGAGACACTAAATACTAAAAAAAATAACTGTGTGATATTATGCCAGGAACAATATGTGTTGTACAAAGTAAGGCAAGGCAAAGGCCTAGAGAAAAAAGGGAGGTGTGCACTTTTTCATATAGTGGATTACAGAGGTGGTTTCAAGCAGGGAGATGAATCAGGTGAGGTGAGAGCCATGGAGGCACTTGTGGGGAGCGCTTTGCTGGCAGCAGGGGCAGAGTCCCCGACGTGGAGTGTGCTGGCTGTTACAATCAGTTCTAAGGAGACCAGTAAATGAGGACAGATAGCTGGAGATTCTTCTAGGAGCCATATTATGTTGTCAGCCTTAGGTGAACACTCAGGTTCTAACCATGATCAGAAAACCCTGGTGTATTAAACTGCATAATTTACAAGATCTTGTTTTGTCCTAAAAGCCTGCTACGTGGATCACAGGTGGTGGGGAAGCATGAAATCAATCAGGAATGTGTTGCCATAGACCGTGTGAGGGATGATGGTGGCTTGAGCCAGAGGTGGTGGCAGCGGAGGGTGTGAGATGGTTGGATTATTAGGGCAGCACCTCTGCTGGTGGATATAGGGGCATATGCAAAAGAAAAGTGCAAATGATGCCTCTTGGGTTTTTAACCTGAGAAACTGGCTGGATCGTGGTAAGATTTATTGAGATTTAGAACACTGGAAGCATGCCAAGTGTTTGCGGTGAAGGTGGGAGTGGACATCAAGAGTTCATTTTAGACACATTAGGTCTTAGATGTCCAAATAACACCTAAGAGGAGATGTTGGATAGGCACTTATATAGAAGTCTGGAGTTCCAGGGAGAGATTAGGGCAGGAGATAGGTATAAATCTGGAAATCATTACCTTATAGAGATGGCATTTAAAGTCATGGAATTGGTTGAAATCCTGTAAAGTGAAAAGGAAGCGGCATGAGCCTCGAGCCCTGAGCTACTTGAGTGCTTTGTGGTCAGGCCTAAAATGAAGATCCATCAGATGAGATGAGAAGGAGTGGCCGGTGCAGTCGGAGGAAACCCTGGAGTTTGGCCATCAGTTGGGCCACAGATTGTGTTCATATCCTCATATGTGAGGAAGGCAAGCTTGTCCTCCATGGTCATGTAATTTTAGACTAACAGCATTTTGGATATGAAAGGACCCTAGCAGTAGTATTTTGCAAATCCTGTACCTTACAGAAGTTGAGACGGGGATGTGGGGAGGTTAATCCCCCAAAGTCATGTAGTAATTGGTTTTAGTTGATTAGGGATCATGCTTTCAGCTGGAGGGATAAAATACTGGACTAGAGACAAGTATCCCATAATGACGTTGGAATTGTTAACAGTGACGCCCATCTCTGGGCAGGAAAGGGAGGGACCGGGAACAGTCATAGTCTTCTCAGAAACACTCCTTCCCAATGATCAGCCATAGCGACGTTGTATGAAGCCCCTTCGGTCGTATGATACAATTCAGACAGTGGTAGGCTGCCCAGGAGGAGATAAATGTTCTCTCCTCCCAAGATTTTTACTCTTCTCATTGGGAGAAGGGGTGAACACTCTAGAGCAAACAAAAGTTTTCACAAAGAAACTAATTCAGAAGTTAGGTTTTTAAAAAATCAGAAATGAGAGAACCTAAGGCAAATAATGTGGATGTTTCCATAAGGAAGGACAGTGAATAGGTTCACTAGCAGAGGGTCTGGCATCCAGTTAATATTTACTGAGTAGATGAATGCCTTCTGCTTGTTCTCAGGAAGAGACCACTAATGGGATAAAGCAACCAAAGTGTGAAAGGACATCAGGATTCTTCCAAGAATTTCAAATTAAGAAGTTAGATTCATGCAGGTGATGCCGAGATTAATACCTGTTGTAAAACAGAATTTTCTTAAATATTCTACGATAAATGACTACTTTCAGTTAATCTTCATTCTATCACATCATTTCACATGGAAATCCCTCTGTCCTCCTGGAGCACATACTTTAAATATCTAAATATGTGTGTGCCTGCATCATAGAGCAGGGATGTTCGGCTTGAAAGCCAAGAACACTGACAGAAACTGAGTATAACTACATTTGGGGATCATTTTTTAGTGATTTAGTGTATTTTTTCTTCTTCTCTCTCTCTCTTATTTATTTATTCATGGTTTGTTTCATTGTTGTTTGTTTTTGTTTACTTGTTTTGTTTTATTTGACCATAGTTGCTCTTTACACTGAAGTCCCTTCAATTTTTCGTTATGACACGAAGGCAATCCTTCACTCTCGCATTGGATAATGACTTTAAAAATCTGGCTATAAAATCTATGTTAGTCCCCGAACATCAAATAGATCTAAACTGTCAACAGGGAAGAAATGAAACATCTGAGACTTTGAAAAATGACAGCATATCCAAATTGTGTGTGTGTGTACATGCATACACACACACACACACACACACACACACACACACACACAGATACCTCTTTATCTAGAACATACGGACTTACAGATTTTTATGCCAAGCCATACGTTTCTGTCTGGCATCATATGGCTCAAATCTGATTAAAACTATCCAGTCCTGTCGCACGCGTCTTTGTTATATATGATGTAAATCACGTGAGTGAGAATTCCCATTAGAGCAGGGGGAAAAAGAACTGCTATAATGATCCTTTTGCAGTTTGTTTTAGGGAAGTGAAAGATGAGAAAACTTGATGGAAACATAAAAATTCACTTTATAATAATAATTGGATGATTCTTACATAACCAGTAGTTTTGGTGGGATTTTATACTTTAATTCATGACTTTTCACAAAATAAGATCCAAAAGTGGGAAAACATCATAGTAATATTCTATGATTTTAAATATAGCGGGCAGCTGGAAAGGGTGTAAATGCGTGTGATGCTGTGAGGGGTGTGTAAGGAGCTTTCAGCTGTGAGTATTTTTAGTAAGTATCTGCAAGTCATATAGGGGATGTACCCTGGGAAAAAGATCACAAAGCTTAGTCTCACTACTTAATGGATAGATTCCATGAGAAATCTCTCAAATAATCCTTGTGGACAGGATGTGAGACTCACCTAAGGAATTTCTGGCTAACCTGAATTCCTCTTCCTTTCATTTGGGAGTTCAGATAGTGAATTTAGCCTCAAAAGTAGATCACATTCTCAGGGGCATCAGGGGGGACAGCTGAAGAGGCGGATTTTTTTTTTTTTAAATTTGTTTTCGTGTTGTTTTCTTGGCAGCAAAGGAATTTAAACATTTGTTCCCAGATTCTTACTAGGGTGGCCCAGACAGTAGATGTGGTCACTCAATGAATATTCTCACCAGATCTCTTCAGCCATGGTATTCCATTCCATCCCATAATTTTGATTCATCATTACAGACAGATGCACATATTTCTGGCACAGAGGTAGAATATAGATAGACCCCTCACAACAGTACAAGTTTCTTGGTTGTAAAAGGGTTGAGATTTGGTGGGGGAAGCTTAGTGTCAAATTCTTCCTGTCTCTTGTCATGATTGGGAAGCGGTGCTGCAAGTCAGCATCCCTGGTCTCCACTTGTCCTTCAAAATTGAGTTCCAGTCTTAACTGTGCGCTCTTACAAGAGTTATTACCCAGTTCTCCTGGCAGAATATCACTCTCTGCACCAGTGTCAGTGCACACCAGACAGTGCACTCATCACGTGCTACCTCTCCGCCATTTTGAAATATTATTAGCGTCAAACCCTGTTGACAGTTTGAACGGATATCCACAGAGTCGGACTCTACTACATGAAACTGTTCTGATGGCATTGTGCATTTATGTACACTAAATAAAAATATGGGCAAATATGATACTGTTATTGTAAATTTTATTCAGACTGGTTTCCTACCACTCTACTAATAATGATAGATAGAAAATGTCTAATGATCAGACTGAAAATAGCAACCATAACGTTGCTTTGAGGGAGTCTGATGCCTTTAAGTTTTACTCTTCTTTCTACTTCCTTCCAACTTGTCATCCTATATAGAGGGTTCCTGTTTATTTTTCCAAATTAGTGAAAGTAACTTTTACTGTGCTCTCTGACATGTTGAGAGTGTTTTGAATGAATCTCCACGACCACAGAAATAAGAAATAACTGGTGGTGTGTAAGAAGTGAATTATTTGAAAGAAAATTAAACATAGGAAAGCCTACCTGCCATGGAGAATCTGATGGAGACGAGTATGTGTGCATACACACGCAGGTGCAGAAGTAGATACACACTCAGTGAGGAGATTTGCCACTTGAGAATAAAGAAACTAGCAATATTCCGATATTTACTTCTGTTCCCAGTAATACTACTGGAAGCTTTCATTCTCCAGGGGAGAGCAAGGGAGCACACTCTTCTGTGCTGAAATGATGGAGAAGGACCAATGCTTATTCTCTGTTGTACTTCACACTGAGTGCTTTACACACAGCGGAAGCCCAATTAATGCTGGTGGAATTGAATGTACTGAATTGCACTGGAGGGAAAAGAGGACTCAAGGGATTTGGGGGCTCTAAGAGTATGCTGCAAGAGGGTCAGTTTCAGGTAGAGACTGAAATTTTAAATCTCTGGATTTGTCTGTTGTGAACTGGAGATATATAACTGGAATGGGAAGCAAATAACAAGTCTACATATTGGAACCGCCGACATCTGGTATCATCCATGAGACAGCACAGGCCATTTATACACGTTATGTGGAAGAAGAGTCTAAGTTCTCATCGTAACATTATTGTAATACATCTTGAGCTGCTATTTATTTTTCTTTAGGTTTTTATGAATTTTTGAAAGATGAACACCAGGAAAAGTGCTAGAAAATGGCACATTTTTCAGTTAGTTAATGAAAAAAGTTTATTTACTATATTTGAAGTTTAAGTTAAGCTATATTTAAATTTGAATTAAACTAAACAGCCAGAATATTTTTGGCATTGGCAACAGAGGCTTCTTTAAGATGTTCTCATAAATCAATTAAGAATTAAGATCTTCCTCAAATTTTGAAGATAAACTCATAATTGGGTTGTGATGAAGTGTCAAAAAATTTAGCATGGAAGTTGTTGTTTTCATGAAATTATGAGTGTCTGAGAACATCTGTGCTAAATTAATTAGAGAAATAAATCCTAATGAGGTGTATTTCAACAATAAAATATGTAGGGTAGTTAATGAGATACTTTTAGAATCCTATACTAAAAAAAAAATAAAGAATTGGATAAAAGTTGTTTAAACAGTTTTGTTGGTTTTCTTTTATTTTTGTATACATGATACCAAGTATTTTTCTTTCTGTGTTTCTCTAATTCCTGCAGTTCTTAACCACCCCTTTATTTTTTCATCTCTAATCAAATAAGTACAAGACACACACAGACACACACAGACACACACACAGACACACACACCAGAGTTGCTTTACCCAAGTCTCAGGGACACAAAGATAATATATTTCTCAATATTTGATTTTTTTACTTCTCAGATATCATGTGGACCTAGGCCTGGTCTTTTATTAAATCTGGTAATTTTAGCTAAAAAAACAGAACAAAAGTTTTTGTGAACTGAGGAGAGATAGTATCAAAAGTAACTTACAGAAACTTCATATTTTCTTTGAAAAAAACAACAGCCCAATTACTCGTGTTATTTTAATATCAAATCTTTGGAAATATTCAACATGCGTATTTAAATATGTACAACACTACAATCTCTGTTAAAATGCATAAATACGGTAAGGGAAAAATGTTGTTACTTTTTTTTTTTTTAAACTATCCCCAGAGAAGAGAGCTTTTTGATTAAAAAGTAAAACAAAAGGTAAATGATCCAGTAAATATTATCTCATAATTTAGTGACTGCTTCATCTTTTCAGCTGAATGTTCTTTCCTTTGAACCAATAGACAACAAACTTATTGAGTGGCAATATCTTCAAAACTACTTTTATTGAAAAAAATGTGGATAGAACATATGTAGGGGTGACTATTTTGAAATATTATTGCAAGCTGAAAGTTTGGACCCTTAGAACTGGATTCACCTGATGGATGACAAATATGAAAGGAGGATTATTTCCCCGGCAAATACTTAGGAAGAGATCTGGCCCGATATCATCTGGGTTATACTGAAACCTTACATGACCTAATTAAGAAAGAAGAATGCCAGGAAGCTTAATGAGTGGGAAGATACTGAATTTGCTGAGTAGAGATACACTGCAATGTAGATTTCAGTGGGACTAGAATATACTGTAAGGGTTATGAAAACTTGCATAAGCAAAGATGATAGGTCTTACACCCTTCACCTTTCATGTTAATAATAAGAGGAAATTTAAGCAGTGGACAAATAAACCATCAGCAGACATTAGACGTAAATAGAGCAGTGATGAGCAAATATGTGGAACAAAATAGTGAGAACCTTAAAATAAAACATACGAATGGGTAACTGTTACACTATCTGTTGCTAAAACTACCACAAATGAGTGTGTGTGCATTCACGCACTCGTGTGTTTAACCACAGACATACTGGCTTATCCACGACCACTTTCCCAAAGATTATATTTAAAAATAAGTGATGAAGTAACACTGAACTATTTTCAGTATGAAATGTTTCTTTTCCATTTTCTCCTCAGTGCAGTTGGATTGCATGAACTGAATACGGCTGTTTTACTTGATCTTACCAGACTATAGCAGACAAAGCGAGAATTTCTAATGTTACCTTTGTCACTGACTGTAGTTGCTAGAGAAATAGATTTGTTGATGAGTCATATGGCTACTAAGTTGCTGTAATACACTGACAGCTTTGGTGAGTATTTTGAAGGTAAAAGAGTCTATAAGGGCAAAGCAAGTCTTTTAAGCCCATTTTTGATGGAAGCATAACCATTACCTTTTGAGTAAGGTGAAGAGAAAAAAGACTGGAAAGTCAGGAAAAGACTGAATATATTTCATGATCAGTGTAATGCTGAAAGCATTAGAAGGTGCCATCAATACAGTTATTAAATACAGTTATTCAATATGTTCTTCACACAAATCTATCAGTACCATTGACAGCACAGAGGTTTTCCTAGCCCAAGCGTGATTCTGCAAACACTTGAAGTTGGAAGAAGATAAAGCTCAGTATTTCCAGTGACCTCCAATATTTCCAGATGTAGATAATAAGCTTTTTGAATCAAAGTCCTTGATCAAAGTTATGAATTTTGTTCTCGAAGCACAAGCAGACATGTGGGAAAACCACAGTGCTTCTAAATTTTAACTGAGAGCTGGTATCATAGGAATGCCTATGCCAAAGTTACCACCTTTGGTTCCTACGAAATTGGTTCAGAAGAGACTGATTGGATGTAGTTGCTTGCAAACTAGTTCCTGGATACGCAGCCAGGAAGAATGATAGAGGCGCTCTTCTTTCGACTAAATTCACTTTGTGCTCTTCAATATGTCTTTACATCTGTGTCAAAGCTGAAATAAATGAGTGATCGATAAAAGATGGGATGAATATCGGAACATGCCAGGAAGAACCACTCCACTTAAACATTACATTTGTGGCAAAATACTTAGTTTGAAATGTTGAGTTCACACATGGAAATTTTGGGTTACAGATTTGGGGACAGAACTCGTAAACATGGAGTTCGCCAGTTTTGAAATTGGAAGCTGAAAGAGAGAAAGAACTATGAGCCTAAGTGAAACCCCATGTTGGGATTGGGATTTCTCAGGAAGGGGATAACAGGGTGAAAAAGAGACCTTTCTTAGCCTGTGAGGAGTAACAAAGCTGCCCAAGGTAGGGAACAGGAATTTGCATTTCTGAAGGATGACTTCCAAGAACAGTGCCCCCCCCCCACCTCGCACGGAGATGGACCTTGGGTTTTCTTATGTTGGTGTTTACCAGTTGGAACTCATCCTGCAACAGGCTTGTGCCTCCACAAATTACTACCACCAGGCAGGGCCTTTTGGGATTCATCAACACCCAGCTGCATGAAGGAGAATCGATGTAACATCCAGGCTAAGGCTAGCAAAGGGCCTGGGGAGCTGGTGTCTGCTATTTAAAGATAGCACTCCTTCAGAAAACCTGACCCAGCCGCTGTGGCAGCAAAGAAGAAGGAGCTGGAAACCATAAATACCGTTCCTCCAGTTTCATGAAATACATCCTACCATCCAATAAACTTGTCCACCGTTAAAGAAACAGCCCCAGCATCCTTGCCCCTCGGTAAGAATCTTCACCCTTCAGTGCATGTGTATTTAGCATGTTCTAAGGCTCCAGAATGTTCACACGTAAATGTTCCCATCTGGCTTTGAGACACATCTGGGGAAAAGTTGGAGCTGCCATTTTCCAATATGAAGAGCAGAAGCTAAATTTTAATTGTTAGAAATATCAGGGTGTTTTTGAGAACATTGTTCTCTACTTCAGTGAAACTTTTCAGTTCTTTTAAAACTTCTTTGCATGATATCTCAGAAACACGAATTTTAATTTTAAAAGGGATCACGATGAGCTTATTCAACACTTTCATTTTATAGGCAATGAAATGGAAGTCTAGAGGGATTAAGTGACTTGCCTTAGGTCATTTTCATAAAACTGGGGGAAAAAAAGTCTTGAACTAATTCTCTAAATTTTAGATTGAGTAAGTGAAAAAAAAAAAAAAGAAGAGAAGACCATATCTGCATTCACTTCCTCACAAATCACTCACTTCATCTCCCCAGTTCAGTTTGCTCTCTCCCAATGCCCAAGGTTCCCTTGATCCAGAACTTGACGGTAAGTGGAGGGGGAAGGGAAGCCTATTGAAGAGGCTTACATTTTATTTTATTTTATTTTATTTTAATTTAATTTAATTTAATTTTATTTTATTTTATTTTATTTTATTTTATATTTTATTTATTTATTTATTTATTTGTTTGTTTGACAGAGAGAGAGAGAGCCAGCGAGAGAGGGAACACAAGCAGGGGGAGTGGGAGAGGAAGAAGCAGGCTCCCAGCAGAGCAGGGAGCCCTATGCGCGCCTGATGCTGGGCTCGGGCCTCGATATAGGGCTGGATATGGGGCTGGATATGGGACTGGATCCCAGAACGCCGGGATCACGCCCTGAGCCAAAGGCAGAGGCTTAACAACCGAGCCACCCAGGCGCCCCTGAAGAGGCTTACATTATAAAACACAAAAGGTAGTGCTTACATTTTAAACACAACACGAATAATAGTAGAAAAAATATTGGTTGGGGGGGGGAGTCAAAGAGTAAGCTTATGAAGTACAACTACCTTTAAATAAGCCAAAGAAAGCAAGAGTATGTAACAGACTTTTGCTAATGGGGACACGATATAAATAAAATACATGAAAGTTTGAGGAGGGTATAGTCAGAGAGAGAGGGAAAGAGAAGACAAATACAAAGAATATAGTCGGAGAAGGTTGCATACATGGAAACAAAATATCGCGTTCCTAGAAAGGTGAGCTTGCGGGAAATGAAGCTGTTTAGGCTTTGTTATCTGCCGCTGTATCGTCAATTGGTGTTTATAAATGGCATAGCTAATAAATAGTAAATTAATACTAGTACTACTACTAATAGTAAATTAATTGGGATTCGGAACGAAATTTAAGCCTTTCTGAAATGTTTAAATTTGTAAAAAAAACCTAATTTAGTTTAGGTTCTTACTGAAAGGCACAAAGCGGCCAATTGATAAATGCTTGTAAAATGCAACCACATTATTTCTACCGACAGGAAATGGAATCTCACAGAGTTAATAAGTATTTATTAACTTAACAGTTCACGTTAATGTGTTAAACCGCACCCCGTTTATTAGAATGAAATGAACGCATTATTAGAAATCACATCTTAGGTCAGGCAGAAGGGGGCCCTACACGATAGTCTTGCGGGATTAATAAATAACTACTAGCAGACTGACTTGCTAAAGGAGACATCAGTGGAAACAAGTGATCGAAGTTGACAATGGAATTGTACAAATGACCCTAATTAATGAATTTTCTAATCTTTTTCATGTTTATGAACATTAGCCCCTGTTTGTGCACCACGTGCGTAAATATGCGTGCGTGACAACTGGAGATGCCTGTAATTGGATGCAAAAGATGTTTAGATACCTCTTCTGTGGCATCTGTGTATTCTGACATATCATCGCGTCGTAAGCGAGGCAAGTTCTAATTTCCTTTTTGTTGTTGTTGTTGTTGTTGTTGTGTGTGTGTTTACTGTCACTGACTTGGTGACAGTTTACTTGGCAAATCCCCTAACCAGATCTCTGATAAAAACAACTGTTTACAAAACATCAAATCTTCTGCAGCTTTGGATTAAGGATCCTAACCTTAAAAAATAAGTTCTACTTCCAAACACCCCTTCTCTTTGTAAATACGATAGACCGATGGCTATTTTGCTCATGTTCCCTGACAGTAGTAAGATAATGTCACTCTTCAAATAAGTTCTTGCTTATTGGTTACCTTTTGATGAGTTTATCACCTGCCAGCAAATAATGGATAACTATTTGGCGAAGCAGGTCATGCCAGGCCTATAAATGAGACTATCCCTGTGTGGAGTCTGAGTATGACAGGTGAATCTCCATGGAATGGATATTTGACAGAATTCGAACTATCCTAATGCTTGTGTCTGTCTCCTCAGCCCTCATATATTTGGGGTATAAAGTAATACTTCTCGGGACGCCTAGGTGGCTCAGTTGGTTAAGCATCTGCCTTCAGCTCAGGTCATGATCCCAGGGTCCCAGGATAGAGCCCCACATCAGGCTCCTTGCTCAGCGGGGAGCCTGCTTCTCCCTCTCCCTCTGTCTGTCCCTCCCCCCTGCTTGTGCCTGTGCACTCTTTCTCTGATAAATAAAATATTAAAAAAAAAAAAGTAATACTTCTTAGTATGATGATGAGTCCATATACGGGCTTAAAAGGTAATGTTACTGTGTCATTAGGAACTTTGGTAATAACACCATTGCCTCATATCCAATTAATTAAGATCAGCTCATTAGCCAAAAACATTAGAAATTATAGTTGGTGGCATTTTCTTTGCAGGTTTTCTGGTTTAAAAAAGTATCTTTCTGATCTCTTAGAACACATTTTTTTTTTAACTTCTGCAAGGTATATACAGGATTAATGAGCCTGCATTTTTTCCCTCCTACATATAAAACATAACATGTTATGTCTGATGCTTGTTTACTGGTATTTTTATGAGCAATAAAAATGCTTTGCTCCATGTGTAGTACTCTACAACACATATTTTTAAAACGTGTGGAAAACTTATAAATTATTTCCAAAGTTTCAGTGGCACATCAGGAGGGTTAGACCATTTTGTGCTGCTGAAACATTCGAACCTACAATTGTGCTTTCTTACTCTGATGAAGCATTTATCAAGCCTAATGCAAATCAAATGAGGAAACGGGCCCAAATATTAACAAAAACTTTTTCCTTTTGTTTTCTGGAGAACACTTCATCTGAGATTAGTAGTTTCATAAAATCACAAATATAAATGTCAGTGAATTTTATATAAACAAAATTGAGGAAGGAAAAATGTTTGCATTCATTGATCCACGATTTGGAGCTCACAAAATACCTGATGTGTCTGAAGAGGACCGGAGGGGGAAATAAGTGCTGCCCTCACGTTTTCCCAAATACATCCTCGATGTCTATAATTCATTAGTTACATTACGGTGGGATAATGGTCAAGTCTGCTCTACAGGTGTGCAATTTTTACGGGCAGAAAAACATGAAATGAGTTCAGAGTGTAGTTTAATGAGCAAGACCACAGTTCTATATATTTGCTTAGAGTTACATGAGAGTGTAGACATTAATTCTTCCATTTACAGAACATCTTTTTTTTTTGTCACTTGAAATTCATTTTTATTCAGTCTTTTTAATTTAAGCATGCTTCAATGTATTTATAATAAATGAGGGTACATATAAACCTTCCAGAACATCTCTGGGAATACGGAATTATATTAATAACACTCTTAATGTCATTTATTTGACATGGGATCTGATTATGCCATTAAAGACCTAGTTCCTCTGATACTCACACAGGGATTAGAAATAACTGAATTGGGGAAACATCCCAGAAACTAGGAATAGTTATTTTTAAATTCAATGGTAGAATTCACACTTTTAAAATGGTACAATTCACAGTTTCTTCTCTTTAGGAATGCTAAATCTTGTTTGAGAGGAAATTCATATATTCATGATGACTTAGAAAACAATTTGGAAGCAATTTATAAAATGTATAGAGCGTTTCAGCCTGTGTGTGTCATTCTGAGGCTCTGAGGGAATTCAGAATATCAAAAAAACCCACTGTGGGTTGGTGTTAGTTCAGGGAACGTTTGTGGGGAAGGCAAATGGTGTGAGTGCTAAAAATGTGCAAGACTGTTATTAGTCACGAGGGAGGAGAGAAGAACAGAAGCAAAGGTCAATGGGAGCACGCCGCAGCGCAAAGCCGGCCATGAGCATTGTACAGAGGCAAGAAGCTACAGGTTGAACATGGTCAGATTGAAAAGATAGCATGGGGTCAGTTCAGACAGGCCCCTAATGCTGGATTGGGGGTTTTATACTTGCTCTATATGCAAATAGACTCTAGTACTAACCTGGACAGCCGGCAAGAAATAAAGTGGTACATCCAGAAAAGAGGTAGTCAACTAGTGAGAAGGAGAGATGAGGAGATGGTCATCCCAATTAGAAAAGCAGGAAGGGAGAAATGAACTCGGAACTTTACAGAGGTCGCACTCTAGGACCTAGTGGCTAACCAGGTGTGGGGTGAAGGAGATACAATACAAGGGACTTGAAATCATGCAGCTCAGGGAAGCAGGTAATGTGGGAGCCATGGATAGGAATAGCAAGTTCGATTGGGGCTGCATTCTTGATTATGGCATACCCTCGAGCTCCACTTCACAAACACAGCCCCCTGGTGGGACGTGTTCTGTGAACCACTGGAAATAAGTTGAGAAAAAGGTGTGAGCAGGAACTGCAAATTTAATAATGAGCGCTTAGCCTGCCATTGAGATGGTAAGAGTGGATTAGCAATCTAAGAAACTGGATGAGGACCAAAAAAAAAAAAAAAAAAAAAAAAAAAAAAAAAAAGAAAAGAAAAGAAAAGAAAGAAAAGAAAAGAAATTAGGAAGCAGAAATGGAAATTTTGGGAATTCATAAAAGAGATCTAGTAGAAAGAGTAGCAAAGAAGGAAATACAGAGAAAATAAGAAAGCTCTTAGAAGATCAAAGGAAAGGCAAGGAGGAGGTTGTTAAGAAGGAGAGGATAGACCTGGGCAAAGCTGCAGAGGCGGAGGGAGGAGAGTATAAGCAGAGGCCATCTGGATTTAAGGTTCTTTATTCTACAGGGGTTGTAAAAAATTAGATTAAAGGGGCTGATTCAGGAGGGATCACTTAGCACAAATGTTAGTTTCTTAAAATGGCAAGGTTTCAATTTATATTTTAGATGCATTTTCCTCCTATTAGGGCGTGAGCAACCAACTCATTTCTGTTTCTTACTGGAATTTAGCAGTTTAGCTGAACTAATTTAAGTTTTTTAGTATGAACAGCTGCGACTTTGTATTTAAATTTCATCTGCTCTCTGTCCTACTTAATGTTCCAGTAACAATCCATCTTACTTTCAAGTCTGACAATTTCATAAGGGTATTGACCACCCACAGAGAGTACGCCTTCAAAAGGGAAAGCCCTTTAAGAGCTGTGTTGAGTGAAGCAAAAATGCTTAGATTGTAGTCAATACTATTAGAACTGAACTGGGATAAGAGTGCTGTGATTCAGAAGAATTAGCTCCATTATTTTTACTGATGCTTCAGGAGAGCAATAGCATCCAGGAAAACAATAGAATTTAGAGTGTTGTGGTGGTCATTGGGATCCTATGCTCTACAATCGAGCATTCCCACTACAGAATTTCAGTAAAAGTGCAGTTAAACACGTAGAACTGAAAACTGTACCAACTCTTCAGACACTGAAGATTTTTCAGATAAATGGTTCAGGTTCCCTTAACTAAGAATAAAGGCAGGACTATATTCTACCTGGTTTCTAACAGAGACTTCTGATAAGAATTGACTTTTTTTTCCCTAGTAATAGAGTGGGGCATGGGTTAGTCTAACACATTAGAATAAATGGCTTGAATGTAATCATCATAAATGAAAAAATTAAAAAAAAACCAATGAATACTGACATTTAGATACCTCCTAATTTCAACATAAATCCTATATATAAGAGACCGAGATCACAACTGATGTCTTTTCCTTCTTCCCAGTGAACAGCCTTGTATTTAAGTAGTCTTTCTTTTTCTTTGAAAATCTGATTCCAATCCATTAATATTTCAAAATCAGGAGAGTGCTCCTTTAAATTAAGTCTGTACCCGAAGTGACCCATATCTGGCCATCAGGTAACCTGTATCAGGTAGTGCCACATGTTCACAATCAACCCCAGCATGCACCCTTTGGGCTGATAACTAAAATGTGACAATTCTGATAATTAAACCACCTAAAGCCAGCGGCTGTCTTGCATTAATTCAAAACAGCTTAAGGTGAAACTCAGCGCACTATCCAATTACCCGAGACATGGCATATACGCTCTCGACCATGTTGGCATGGCTTTCCTCCGATACACTAAACCTGATATCTGACAAAAACTGTAATTTAAACAAATAAAGGGGGTAGCGGATGGATTGTAGCCTGTTTAATCTAACTATGAGTTCCTCCGAAGACTTCCCTTGATTAGCAAGGCTGAGTAGGTCAGAGGATGACATTTTCCAATCAACCTAACATTCACGGAGAAATTATATTCTCCTGTATCATTCATTAAGAGCTAGGGGAGTTCAGATTCTTGGTTTATATGGAAAATCCCAATTAATTAAAATAATGAAGAAGAAAAATAAAAGCAAATTACTTTTATATTGGAGTGTAACTTTAACATTTATATACATAGATTCCATTAGCAGTAAAGGAAGTTAAGGATTTCAGTCCTCTTCCAAAATGCAACCAGAAAATACTGCAATGGGAAGCGAAGTTCCAAAGATTATAGCCTTACATATCTTTGTTGTTTAAAACACAGTCAAGAAGAACATCATTAATTTCAGGATAAATTTCTATTACCTATTCACTTAATTGTGCACATCTATTCTCTACCATCACTCCCACCATGATTAAATAGCATTGATTGTGTGCCAACAAATGCCCCAAATGTACATCATGTAAAGATTGTGAATTTGATTTGATTTGAATTTGTCCTTTTAAACTGGGCTCTCTCAGACAGCAAGGTTGGGAAACAACAAAGCACAGTTGAGCCTGATCTGGGAAACTGTTTAGGATTATTGTGTGACTTTGATAGCTTGCTTTTTTCTCACATGTACCTATACAGTGTGTATGTCATAGGCATGAGATAGCCAAAAGTCCTGAGGTCCTCCCATCAATGGAGGCTGCTTGCTAGTTTAAAAGGGAAAGAGTGATTGGAATTTAAAATTTTTATACCATATAGTAGCCTATCCTAGGTTGTTCCCAATTTTGAAGCTGCATCTTATCTTCAAAAAGCCAAGGAGTATAAACTCATCAAGTGCATTGTGGAGTCTGAGAAGCTGATCAGAGAGTGTGCACAGCAGACTTGCAATTTTTTAGTGAATTATATTGAAAGAAAGCAAATGTCCTTAGAAATACTCGAAGCAGTTGTGGGCATGATTTAAGACATGACTCAAGGAAGCGTCCATTCTAGTACAGACTGGATAGAAAGGCATCGAATAAGAAGGACATTGAGGACAAGTAAAATGAAAAATGAGAACCTGTATAGAACGAGGATAGACTTGTAGCCATCTAGATTAAAGGGTATCACAAATTTCCTAATGAAGAGAAATGAGAAATA
Organism: Ursus maritimus; assembly: GCF_017311325.1. NCBI lineage: Eukaryota > Metazoa > Chordata > Mammalia > Carnivora > Ursidae > Ursus > Ursus maritimus. The sequence goes on along the minus strand of NW_024425341.1, from coordinate 32,693,160 downwards.
TCCATTAGAAACAATGTATTTTGTTGAGTATATCACTATGCTTATGTTAGCAACCCAGGAAACCACAATTAGCTATTAATACATCCAATATATTTTAAGTTCTTTTTCTAGCTGAAAAATGTCCTTTTTTTTTTTTTTTAAAGCCATTTAAATACATGTAACAGTAGCTATTTAAATTGGGTAGGTCCAACCAGAACTGAAGCTTTAAGTCTGGCTTTTCCAGAATAGACAGTCTATTTTCATAGTGTCCACTATAATTGAGTCTATCAGACTGGCACTTAGGGTAAATAAGGCGAGCGGGAGGAAAAACTTCCCCAGTGTAGTGTGTAAGAACTCATGAAATAAAACAGGAAAGTATTTAAAGTATTTGCTGGGTTCTTAAGTACCAAATTTCTTCAAGGTAGCTATTTTCTCTACCTTCCAGATTTTATTTACATTGGCTCAGTGGAAAACTTTCCTCATAGTAAAGGACATTCAAGCAGGTGTCAGGCACTAAGAATAATGTCAGATATTAATTACCCAACTTAGAAATATCGCTGAATTAAAATGGAATTAAACTGAATTCAAACTGATCATTAACCAAAAGTTTATTAGTAAGGTGTAATAGCAAACTTAGACTGGTAACAATGTAAGATTTTTAAACCATTTTTTTTATTACTTTGAAGTTTTAATTTGAATATGAAATGAAGGCATGTGAAATTAGAAAAAAAATTAGAAAATTAGAAAAAATTAGGAAAAATTATCAAAATATTTTCCTTAACAATGGTAATGGACAGCTGAATATTCATATTAAGTATATATCCATGATGTACTTGATTTCTATTATATATATTAGATATACAGATTACATATATGTTACTAACACCATAAATTAAAGAATCCTCCCAAAAATCCAAAAATCTAGGAATTCAGGAGAAAAAAATCTCCAAGAATTTAAATAACTGAAGTGCATTTAATTAATGCATTTACATGTACTGGACTAATGCTTTGAAACGTTTGCTTCAAAATTAGGATATATTTTTATTTAATTTAATATCTAGCTACTTCCAAAATTATTAGCAAAACAAAATGAAGCAAAAGTTGTATGAGAAAATGTTGCGAGAAATTTCTCTAGCAGGCTGTTCTAGCTATTGAAGTATTAATAGGAAAGAAGATGTGACTCAAAAATACATACAAATGACTATAGTTCAAATCCATATTTAGAAAAATAACTAGCTTAATTTCATGAAGTTCTTCAAATATTTTATCTCTAAGAAGGGCTTAGTGAAAACACATATGCTATTATTAGCATATTATAAAATGAGTATACCTAATAAAAATTTTTTATAAAAAGCAATTTTTGAAATATTGAATTTTTGAATTAGCATTCAAGGTGCATTTCATAGTTTCAACTTGATTTACGACATTGCTATTCGATATGAGCCTTGGTCTCTATGAATTGTTTTTACTTGAACCAAGTAAAATGAAGTTGTACAGGACCGATTTTTTTTCACGTCCAGGAAATTGTCATGTTGCCTAAATTCTAATCATGGTTTAAAAAAATCTTGAACCTCCATACTCTATACTTTGTAGAGTTTCTTCTGAGACTGTAGGAATTAATAGAAGATTTCAATATCCAGAGCTCATGGACATTTCTCAGGAAAGAAGTAGCCGTTCAGATCAAGGGGAAACGAAACAGAAACTTGCAATGCTTTCGAATTACACGAAGGGCAACATGAAAATATCTGATAACCGTATGATCAATTAGGAGTTCTCAGGAAGATGTCACCTGAAACACTTTAGAAACCAAGATCTAGAAAGTTTGGAATTTTTAAAAATAAACAAACAAACAAAAATAGGATTTTAAATTCTGTCCACAGAAGCCAGAGGAAGACTTGCTTACAGTGCAAGTTCTAAGTCTGTGATACTGTGATATAAGAAATATGTATTTGATTTTTGTCCCTGGTTCCTGGCACAGAGCTTCTCAAACAATTGTAATAGGGGTGCGAGGAGCATCTTTTGTGATTTATAATAAGCCCATTTCAACCATATCTCGGTTGATGTTGATGAGATGACTGGTTGCTGAAAGCCTCTACGTAGCTTCAGGATGGAGGCTGTTTGGAACAGACCATATGATTAAGGGATTGGCATTTTTAGCCCCAACCCCTGACCTCTGGGGAGAGGGGAGGGACTGGGGATTGAATTAATCCCAACTGCCAATGATGTAATCAATCATGCCTGCATAATGAAACCTCCATAAAAACCCTAAACAGTGGGGTTCAGAGAGCTTCCAGGGTTGGTGAATGCATTTATGTATTGGGAGGGTGCTGCACTCCACACCCCACAAGGGTAGAATTTCCTGCACTAGAGACACTTCTGGGTCTCACCCCATATACCTCTTCCACTGGCTGTCCATGTATCCTTTATAATATGCTTTATAATAAAACAATAGAGTAAATAAAGTGTTTTCCTGAGTTCTGTGAGTTGTTATAGCAAACTGTCAAATCTGAGGAAAGGGTCATGGGAAACCTTGATTTGTAGCAAGTTGAAAAGAGTATGGGTAACCTGGGGACCCACTAATTGGGATTGCCATGTCAAGCTGGGGAAGAGTCTTATGGGACTGAACCCTTAACCAGTGGGGTCTGCACCTACTCTAGGTAGGTAGTGTCAAAAATGAATTATTGGGGTGCCTCGGTGGCGCAGTCCTTAAGCGTCTGCCTTCAGCTCAGGGCATGATCCCAGCATTCTGGGATCGAGCCCCACATCAGGCTCTTCCGCTGGGAGCCTGCTTCTTCCTCTCCCACTCCCCCTGCTGGTGTTCCCTCTCTCACTGGCTGTCTCTCTCTCTGTCAAATAAATAAATAAAATCTTAAAAAAAAAAAAAGAAATGAATTAAATTGTAAGATACCCAGTTGGTGTTCACAGAGAATTGGAGAATTGTTTGGTGTGGAAAACCCACACATTTAGTGTTAGAAGTATTGCGAGTAGAGAAACAGTGTTTTCTTTTAAAGCCAAATTATAATAGATAAGGATATAATAACAAAGTAAAATCTTGGGGTAAACACAAATAATTGAAACAATGATTTATAATGGGGTACTTAAGAGATTGGCAATGCCATTTTAGAATCTTTTGCTAGTATTGTGACAACTCAAAAAAAACAAACAACGGAAAAACTTTAGGACTGAAAAGGTAAACCTATATTTTTAAGAAGAAAGGATACAATGGAATATTACTCAGCCATAAAAAGAAACCAAACTCTGATATGGACTACAACATGAATGAACCTTGAAAAAATTATGCTAAGTGTAATAAGCCAAAACACAAAAACAAAATATTGCATGATTCCACTTATATAAGGTATATGGAAGAGGGAAATTTATCAAGACAGGAAGTTAAATATAGTTTACTACTGGCTGGAGAGAGGGGAATTGGGAAGTTATCATTTAATGGGTGTGGAGTTTCTGTTCACGATGGTAAAAAAAAGTTCTGGAAATAGTGGTCATGGTTATACAACATTGTGAATGTTCTTGATGTCAGTGTATTGTACACTTAAAATGTTTAAAATGGTAAGTTCTATATTGTATATATTTTACCACAATAAAAATTAACTTTTTTAAAAGAAAGAGGAATTCTTATAAATTACAGTTAATCTTGTTATTCCTATTTTTAAGACAAGCAGCCTTGAACTAATTGGGTTAGCCAAATAACTACTTGGTTACCTGGGAAAGCAAGGTTCTGTATGATGCCCAATTGGTAAATAAAATGATCAGTGTGCCATAAAGAAATAATCAATTCATCTAAAATTAAGTGTAAATAATGAGATAGTTCCACAGGATTCTGTCTGCAGAACACAACTATTTACTGTGTTTATCAAAATGTGTTATTTCCCCTGAGGGGCCAGTATGCTTCCTCCTATCCATTAATGAGGACTTACAATGGAACGTGTTCCCATTTATTTCCTCTGGCTACCAGAAAGCTCAAACGAAATATGATGCCCCGCAACTACACGCATCTTGTGGTTGGCGTATTTATATTCTCCTTGTCCCTGGTACTCATCTTCTCTCCCTGTGTATAGTTTATTTCACTGTAGCTTTTTTAAAAAATTGGGTATTGTCTCAAATTCTTTGTGAAATGAGGTGGGTTGTAAAAAATAACAATGCAGTTTGATCAGTGGCATAGAAGCTAATATTATGAGTATGCTCATGAAATTTGCAGAGCGTGCCTCCATGGATGACTTGGATGAGCTGGTGAACCCCCCTTCCACTCAACTCAAGGGAACACACACACGTGCATACGTGCACGCACAAACACGGGTACTTAGTCCAACCTTCTGTGTCCGTTTCCTCAGCCCTACCCTCAGAGAGCTCACGATCCGGTTAGAAAAACACCCTTTTTACCCATTATTTGAAATGTTAGATGAACTAGAGCCATTATTAAACAAAAATAACTGATAAGCACAAGTGCTTATGCATGCAAATGAAACAAAAAAACAAGCCATGATTTGAACAGGGACAAAATCTCCAGGGATGTGCATATTTTCTTTTTAAAGACTTCATATCATAGTTTTAAAATTGTTGATTAACAATGTGCCAGGTAGAGCACTGTTACTTTTCACTTTGGTGGTCGTTTTGAAATCATTCTGTACCCTGCTTCTCTTAATCATACATTTTGAGGATTGAGTCAATCTGATATTTTAAGTAATTACCTTAACGCTCATGACTTCAAGCTACAAGTCCCATTTTCAATTTTCACTAACTTATTGGACCAATTTGGAAGAAAGCATTGGACTAGGTGACCAAACTGTTAAATCTGACTGAAGTCCGTTCTAAAACAGAAGTCTATAATGATAGGGGAATACACAACTTTCGAATTAGAGGAGAACAGAAATAATTGGTTCTAATCCTCTCATCTTTCAAGTGAGCTCTTTGACACTAAGTGTCCAGGGTGCCAGCTATCATTGTCACTAAGGGCAAGGTCAGGATTGCAGTCCGGGTCTTCTGCCCCTCACCTTTGTCATCCCAGCTGGGCTACAGTGTCCTTGAGAATGGGCACCATCTTTCACGCATCTTCAAACTCCGATCCTAAGCAGGGGGCCCAAGTGTGAGCCCGTACACAGGTCCCGGTGTTAGGGATATTTCTCTATTCTGGAATACTTAAATTGAAATTCCAACACTGAGAAATAAAGGCTCACCCCTTTCATTTCTTATTTCTTTTCTGCGGAAACCCAGGAGTACACAAAGTGCTGAGGAACAAAGATAATGAATGAATCCCAGGCCCCATGTAGAGGAGTAATTAATCCATTTGCTTCTCATTTTGATTCTGTACCTCCCTTAAAATTTATTATTAGAATTGAGCAGATGCCCTCTACAAAGGGTTTTCCTCATAATGAAGTCAGAGCCTGGAGAGGCAGGGTACTGCCGCCTGACTCTGCAGGCAGACAGGGGGACTGCGGAAGTCCTTGAAAACATATGTTCTTTCAAGTAAAACCTTGAACTTCCAGAATTAACTCAACAGTACACTAGAGTATTTTCACCCTGCAATTTTTGACTTTCTGAACTGTATGCATATTTTCCCCTCCATCAAAAGTGTACAAAACCATAGAAGTTACACGAACGCGGAATAATTTAAAAGATAATTCTAATTGGGAAGAATGTCATCAAAGCCTGAAACTAAAAATGAGGTGAATTTTATGGTCTAGAGGCCTGGCAAGGAGATGAAGATATGAATCATTTAGGTTATATGTTAGAATTCCCGCAGACACTTCATTTGTCTGCTAACGTCAGAAAACACAGGTTGCTGAAGGGTTAATACCTGATAGTGAGGTTTTCTGCATTGTCCGGGTCACAGTTCTACAAGGCACAGGAAACACACCTAGACCCAGTTATACTTCATTGACTTGTACCACTTTTAATATGTGTTACAAATGCTAATAAAAGTAAAGCAAAATAAGCTAAGAGGGTCAGAAATTAAGACCAAGTGAATACACGTCAGAACCTAGGATAATGCTTCGTAAATAATATATGGTCAATAAATATTACTCCTCTCTTTATGGCTTCAAATATCACTTTTCCCTAGCATAATATATTTATTCATGACCCTCTTGTCTGTCTTCTGGACTAATATATTTATTTATTTATTATTATTATTAATTTATTTATTTATTTTAAGCAGGCTACATGCCATGGGGCTTGAACTCATGACCCTGAGTTCAAGACCTGAGCTGAAATCAAGAGTGGGACCCTCCACTGACTGAGCCACCCAGGCACCCCTGGACTGATATATCTAAACGTATTCTCTTTAAATTCCCGCTTTCTTTAACTTCTCTCTGTTAATTACTTCTTCTGAGTTTTCCTTCCCTTATTGGTGTCAGGTTCAGAAAACTAGTAAGAAATAACATCACCAATCGATTCATGGCATCTGCCTCTATGAATATTTTTTAAAAACTCCATATCCCCAAACAGTATCCTACACTGTTCTACTTTTCTAAACACGTGGTCAAGGAATAAATCCTCCTGGGAATGTGGAGCAGAAGGAGAGCCAATTATCCTTACATGGGGAGAGTAGGGAGGAGATGTTCACATCTGGGATTTCCCCTAGAATTGGAGCTTCTAGTTCAAGGCTGTTGTATCCTATACTAACTAGTTCACCGAGTTAATCTCATCATATACCCAAATTAGCTTGGGTAAAATAACAGAATGACAAAATTAAATAAACAAAACATGACTTATGTTTCAGAGACAGAAGACTTTATCTGACTCTAGCCTTTATTAGACCCATTTGGGCTGGTGCTGGGAGATGGCCAGAGAAGAGCCGTGCTCAATGCTTTGCAGATTTTACTGACTTCGTCAGTAATTCGTAAGGCTAACTGAAACTCCTTTGTGAGTTTTTATAAACATTTTACTGAAGCAAGGGTACATATTTTTTTCCTCATCTGCTTTCAAAGTGTAGGAGATAGATCTAAGTAATTTTTTTCCCCCCGGACCTACTCAGTACCACGCACTCTTCTAGCTGTTGACAATTTTCCTGACATTCTGTGATGTTAAAAAAAAAAAAATTACTTTTCCTTCTGTTATCTTGCTAAAAGTTGGGTAGTAAACATGAATACAATAAATTGCCACTGTTCATTTCTAAATCATCTTTTATGCCAGTCAGAATGATAAACTAATTGTTATTGATGAAATTATCATCACATTTTAATTCCCCAATATCTTTTGCTGTCCTTAGACATTTTTTTCAGTAATGATTATTAATATTTGTACAACATTTGAAATCATTTTCAATCAGTTAACCTCCCATATCTTTCTAAGAAGCCTGGAATTTCAAGTCCATTTTATAAAGACCAGAATCATCTATGTAGTTGATCATAGACTATCAAACTTCCTAACTTCTTTAGCTGGAAAGGAGAGAAGGAGTGGAGGAAGGTGCCTTTGGCTGGTATAGGTCAGGAATCAACATGAGGCAGCGTTTAACAACGTTTCAATTATGAAGTGAATGAATAATATTATGAAGTCTCATGAAAATTATAATAAATTATTTCAGAGAACAGGAAGGGCAATGCAAATGAAAATCCCATAATATTTATCCCATCCCCATTGACTATGCAAGAGTTGAATTTTGAAAAATTAACTTAGACACACTAAAAAAGTTCGCTTATTTTATTTTTAAAATCCAAGCCGAACATGTAAAAAAAAAAAAAAAGAAAGAAAGAAACACCTATTTTTGTCTTCAGCCTGTGCACGAAGGCATGCTCACAGGAGCCGATATTTGACAGATCACTTTGGAACGTGCAATCAACTATGCGCAGCAAGAGTGTCTACTAATTTTATAAGGGGGAATAAGACTAAGGGGCGTCTGCTACGCATCACAAGAATCACATCTGGGGTTTCTACATAGTGATCTCTAATGCAAAATGAATTAGGTGAGTATAGGCTATTTTAAAGAAAGAGCAAAACTTATCTCATTACCTGTTATTACTGCTCTACACGAAAACTTACAAATAATGTCTTCACAAATTTAAACGGCACTGCAAATATTAAATGCATTCCCATGAGAATAGATTACAAGCAGCGTCTTCACTTGGCACTTTGTTTTCTAAGTTAGCAGCCGTTGCCCTTCACGGCTATTTGACATTCTCTCAATTTCCCCTAATTTCTACTAGACTGTGCATATTGCTGAGAGAAATGGGGAATTTACATCCCTTAAAACCAGCTAGGAGGGTCACTGAAAACATTTTTTTTTTTTTTAAGATTTTATTTATTTATTTGACAGAGATAGAGACAGCCAGCGAGAGAGGGAACACAAGCAGGGGGAGTGGGAGAGGAAGAAGCAGGCTCACAGCGGGAGAGGCTGATGTGGGGCTCAATCCCAGATCGCCGGGATCACGCCCTGAGCCGAAGGCAGACGCTTAACCGCTGTGCCACCCAGGCGCCCCCACTGAAAACATTTTAATGTGGTTGGAGGTAATCTTTTTCTCTGAAAATTCTGCAGAGAACTTTTTTTCTCTTTTTTCCCTCCTCCGTACAAAGACAGTAGTTCATTGTGCAAATTGCACAGAATAGTATTCTTTTGAATGTAGGTCACCAGACAGCGTTGATTTCTGTAGCCTGGCCCACGTATTTCTGTATATGTAATAGTTAAACGGGAACAGTTCTGCTTTCCCATGGCGGAGAGATGTTTCACGGGCGAACCCACAGAGTGTCATGGAGCTGCCCAACACAGGTGACCTATTTCCATCCAAGACTAAGTGAGGAGAGCTGATTCTTCTTGTGAAAAGGGAGGAGAGGAGCACCTGGGTGGCTCCATGGGGTAAGGGACTGACTCTTGATTTCAGCCCAGGTCATGATCTCAGGGTCATGAGATCAAGCCCCACATTGGGCTCAGTGGGGAATCTGCTGGAGATTCTCTCTCTCTCCCCCTCGGCCCCTCCCCCACTCATGTTCTCTCCCTCTCTCTTTCTCTCTCTCTCTATATATAGAATAAATAAATCTTAAAAAAGAAAAAAGGAGAAGACTCCAGTACCACCCCTCCACCAGGGTGACAGAGGCAGCATGGAGGGCGACATAGAAGCAAATCCACAGAAAAGCACTCAGAAGAGAGAGGCATCCCCTTGTCAAGAAGTAAATAAGGAACTTAACATAGGATAAAATACTAGGAGAAAAAAAAGCTTCCCCGGGGCTATGTTTGAGGTACACGCTCGGCATTTACAAAAGTGGAAATACAGAATCATCTACAAATAATAATAAGGAACACAAACAAAGAAGCGCAGCAGAGCAGAACGACGTGTCGCGCTGAGAAAATAAATGATCAGTCGAGTAGGTCAATATAGAGATGGACCTTTTGATTAGACTAGACTATCCTTAATAGACTGCTAAGCTTTCCCTCCAATTCCTAAGTTTTCTTCCTCTTCCCCTCTTCGCCCCCTCATCTCCTTTCCTCTTTCTTTCTATTAACCTAACTGCACAATCTGTTACTTACATACCTACCTGTCTATCCATCCACTCAAATACACCCATGCTCCTTTGCACAGGTTATCTATGCATTCTGGACATCTATCCTTTCCCTTAGTCATTTTCAAGGACATTTTTTGTGATCTGCGTAAAACTGAGTAACTAACATGGGTGGTACCAACCTAGGCACTGAGTAACAATTCCGGAGCCTGGAATAGATCAACCCCACGAGGGAGACCCCTCACTTCAGGACGCAAAGTCAGGCAGGCTCATTTCGACTGACAAGTGCCACAGTTTGCACCATGGACATTAAAAATGTTTAGCAGGAATGACAAAACCTGTGATATGCTTACCCTAGGCTTCAGTGACCTCGTTCCTCTCCATAACAAAAAACCAAGCACTAACTTCAGCCCAGGCAGTCCCACACCCACCTAAAAGATGCATTTGCAGTAGGTGTGCTGATGTGACTAGTGTTGGGCCACTGATACATCACGTAAGTAAAGTGTTTTACTTCCTTGGAGCCTTCTTAAAGGAAGGCCTGACATCCTTCTTTTTCCCCTGCACTTGCTGTTTTGGACCTGATCCAATACCCCAGGGGCAGAAGGGTGAAGGGTTATAAGAAACCCAAATGACACCATGGAACTTTAAGTGCAAAAATAAATCCCCGGATAGGTAAGTCACAATTTTTTGGCGATCTCTTGCCTGAGGAAGAATGCAAATACTGATAAAGTAGGTAAAAGTAAACATGAGAAACTAAATAAAGTACTAATTAACACAGAGTTTCAGTGCTTCTTTTTTTTTCTGTTAGTATGACACCAAATATAGCTATAAAAGAGAAAAGCATCTGTTCTAATTAGTTAATTTTTTTCACCTTTTTTTATATCCATGTAGGTTGCTTAGTTTTAATAAAAATTCTATTCCATTTAAATTTGTTACTATTCAATAGTATTTTCATCATGACTTACGATTATGCATGATTTTCATTCCTTAAATCAAGTCCCATTTTATGTTGAGGTTATATTTTTTAAATTTTTTTAAAGATTTTATATATTTATTTGAAAGAGAGAAAGCATGTGTGAGAGAGAGAGAGAAAGCACGAGCAGGGGGAGGGGTAAGAGGGAGAAGCTGACTGAGCAAGGAGCCCGATGCGGGACTCGATCCCAGGACCCTGGGATCACGACCTGAGTTGAAGACAGATGCTTAACCGACTGAGCCACCCAGGTGCCCAATGTTGACATTTTAGAAGACAATTGCCTTTTTGCTCCTCTTAACCTGAATAACACTTAGGTGTATGTACCACACTTTTGACACATCTATTATTTTTTTTTAAACTAGATTATAAACCCATGGAAGACAAGATCTTAGTATTTCACACAGCTCACAGGCAAGTGACTTACACCCTGTGGGTTTTAAGTGTTTACTGGTATTTATGGTTATTTATCCGTCCTATGTAAAATGTCTTTTCCATTAAATCTTAGAAAGGATAGCCTTATTATTAATAATGGAATTATTTCTTTTACTAGTGTTCTTCACAGTTCCAATTATCTCAAAAAGATGAAAAGCAAAGGTCTAAAATACATGACCTTGTAAATCAAGGAGAACAAAATCTATGAATATCTGAAATCCTAAAACTTTTAAATGCTATTAATAAAGACATCAAAATTCTGTTTAACATACTTTGCATCTCTAATGTTCTTAACAAAACATGCATTTCAAGCAGAAGTTTTAAGGGTTTTAAATCGCAGATTTTCACAGCATTTCCTTCCGGCAGCTGATGAAAATTGGATAATATACAATCAGAACACTTTTTCTACACATTTTAAATTGATTGAAAAATAGAAACAGATTTAACATTCAAAAAAACACATTTGCAACTGTTATATAAAAATGGTCTGATCTGATTTAGTAGATACTAGGTATAGAAACTTCGAGCTGACAGCATTCTTTGGGATGTTTTAAAACAGAGGGAACGTATTACAGCACCCAAGCTGCTACTCTCTCAAAATAAGCACCTCTGACTAACAGTTTGCATCTTCTGTAAGGACTAGCATAAAAGAAAACCTTCCACTTAATGAAAGGTGTTTTCCATATATCATCGCAGGTACCAGCCTGACATTAAATCGGTTATGAATAGTTTTCAATATAGAAACATAAAAATAATAAATTGCTGAACAGGAGATATAGGAAATACACTGCATTTGCATAAGATTTGAAAGTTCAGCATTTATTACCATCTTAATATGATATATAACTTGGCAACTGAAACATAACTAGGTGACTGTTCAAGTTGTCAGTTTGCATTAACTAGGTGTATATTCAAAGAAAATAAATAATGAACGAAAGTATCTGCCTTACATCATGTTTACTAAGCTATAAAGGCATTGATTACATAGCCAGAGATACAGTCCGGAGAACACAATATTCTTACATAAGAGGAATCATATTTATGGCCAGAGAGATACCACATTTACTCTCAAATTCTGTTTGACTCAAGTAATTCATTCTTTTCCAGATATAAGGAAACATAGGACATTTTTCTCTGCATAATTTTTTTTTCTTTCTCTTCTGTAGGGTGTTTGGGCATATTCAAGTTTCTGTGTATTTTTCAGAAGGCCAGGTCACAATAGCTAAAATGTAAATGACTGTTAGAGGAACTGAGAAGAGAGATTTGAGAAGAAAAAGTCTTAACTCCTCCTCCCCAAAATACTTCAATGCCTCTGTCCATTGTCATCCTGGTACCAAGGCAGGGCTCTAGACATAGGGTCCATGGAATTAATATAACCAACCATGGTGAGTAAGAGCAACCTTCTATCTGTTGATAATAAAAAAGCCTCTAAAAAGAAAAAAAAACCCAATTGTGAGTAAATAGGATACATTTTGCTTATGTAAGGAATATTCTAATAAAAATATGGTTTCTGTTGTGAAGGTTTTTTCTCAAAACACATTTTGATCACATTTGAAACTTATTACAAAGCACTAGTGAGTGGAGAGGAAGGTTGCGTGCAAACTTACATATTGGTAAAAAAAAAAAAAATCCTAGAAAGAAATAACAACATTAAATTCAGGAAAGGTAAACTATATAATAAAAATAGTTATATAATAAAGAAAGTTAGTTTAAATAGGATTCTCACTATAAACATTACTATTATTAATACTTATAAATAAAGTTGCCTATTTATTGCCCAAACCAGAACATGTTTGAGAGTAAAATGGGAAACTATTAGTTATAGGCATTACCTGGGAAAATGTGAAGAAAACCAGGAGATGTGTTCACTCTATTTACAAGTGATGGGAGGGTACTTCATTTGACTGGAGTTAACTCTACCAAATGAGATGTCCTTTAACTCTACCAAAATGAAAACAGATTCCTTGCAATTATTTTTGTCTTTTGTGGAAAATTATAATGAATTAGAACTTCCACACATGGTCATGACAAGATAATGGGCACTGGGCATGCACTTTCACACTAAACAACAAAGAAACTGAACAAAATATATAAAACAACTGTTTTGAGGCAACAGACAACAGGCAGTGGAGGACTGCGGTCTTCGAGAGACAGGAAGCACATGAAGGAAACTCAGTATTTGTCGTGGCTACCCGCCCTATGGCAGCGTCTGGAACCCATATACGGAAGTAGAGCCAAAGTAGAGCACTGTGTTATCCTTAGTCAGAGTAGGCAGAGGTCAGAGTTCAGGACTGCAGAGGCATCTAGAACTTGCATGTAGGGTACCAGAAAGGAGTATGCTGCAGGGTAGGAATAGGAGAAGCAAGGAGTGAAAGTCTGCATGGAGATTCTCTGGGGCTCTTTGGCTAAGGATTGGGTTACACATATGGAGGGTGACACTCCAAGTGACGGAGCAGAGTGGACTCTTTGCTGTGAGGCTGAGAACTAATATCTCTGTTGATCCCTTTTATCTATGATCCTGTAGGATGGAGAGAGGGTAAAGCCAACTGAGGCTGAGTGGTAAGAATACACTGAGTATCTGAAAGCATTGAACTGAAATTACAGACAGGCTACACATTAAAAGTAAAGATGAAGACTTAGAGTAAAGGATATGCCCTGAGGCATAGGACAAAAAACGAGATACAGCCACCCTAACAAAAAGTAAAATCATCCTGATTTTTACATCCAGTTTAAAAATAATCTTAATTTAACTGTATATCAGAACAAAACTCAATACCTTTAAAGGAAGACAACATAAACCAGTATACCAGTAGTGTCCAGCGTATAATTAAAAATCACTAGAAATGTGGAAAAGCAGAAAAATGTGATCCATAGTCAAGAGGAAAAGCAAGCAACCAAAACATACCCCAATTAGTTTAGATATTGAAGTGAGCAGACAATAACTTAAAACAGCTATTAGAAATATGCTCAAGGACTTAAATGAAAATAGGAACGCAATGATTAAACACATGGAGGACTATCAGTAGAGAATAGAATATCTAGAATAGAAAAGCAAAATATCTGAAGTGAAAATCCACTGGGTAACCTTAGCAGAATACTGGAGACTGAAGAATAAAAGGTTGGCAAACTTGAGAAGAGATCAAAGGATATTACCCAATCTTAAGAACACAGAGGGAAAAAAAAAGATTAAAAATAAATGACTAGATATCTATAGGCAATTTTTAAAAATCAGCCTTAACCTAAAACTCACACTTAGTACAAAAAATAACACAAAATGGATCAGATATTTAAATGGGAAATATAAAACTATAACATTTATAGGAAAAAAAAGAGAACATCATAGAAAAAATTCTTTGGAAACTAAAACTAGGTGAAGACTTCTCACACTTGACCCCTAAAGCATTACCCATAAAAGGAAAAGTTGATAAATTTGACCTCATGAAAATGATAAACTTTTGCTTTATGAAAGACTCCTTTAAGAGGATTACAGAAAATATTTTCAAATCACATATTAACAAAGGACTTAAATCTAGAATATATTGATTACTCTCAGAACTCAGTATTAAAAAAAACAAAACAACCTAAGAAGAAAATGGGTAAAAGACAGGAAGAAAAATATTTCACCAAAGATGAATATGCCTGGAATATAAGCACATGCATGGATGTTCAATATCATTAGCTATTTTGGAAATGCAAATTAATATCATAATGAGATATCACTACAGACCTATCAGAATGGCTAAAATAAAATATTGATAATGCCAAATGCTGAGAAGGATGTAAAGAAAATGGACCATTCATGCACCACTAGTGGGAATGTAAAATAGTATAGCCAATTTAGAAAATAGCTTGACATTTTCTTTTTTTTTAAATTGAAATTCAATTAGCCAACATATAGTATATAATTATTTTCAGATATGGTGTTCAATAATTCATGAGTTGTGTATAACACCCAGGGTCATCACATCATGTGCCCCCCTTAACCCCCAACCCCACAGTTGCCCCATCCACCCCCCATTTCCCCTTCCACAGCCATCAGTTTATTTTCCAGAGTCAAGAGTCTCTCACGGTTTGTTTCCCTCTCTGATTTCTTCCCATTCAGTTTTCCCTCCCTTCTCCTATGATCCTCTGCACTATTTCTTATTATTCCATATATTAGTGAAATGAGACCATATGATAATTGTCTTTCTCTGATTAACTTATTTCACTTAGCATAATCCCCTCCAGTTCCATCCATGTCGATGCAAATGGTGGGTATTCATCCTTTCTGATGGCTGAGTAATATTCCATTGTATACATAAACCACATTTTCTTTACCCAGTCATCTGTTGAAGGACATCTCAGCTCCTTCCACACTTTGGCTATTGTGGACATTGCTGCTATGAATATTGGGGTTCAGGTGCCCCTTCTTTTCATTACATCTGTACCTTTGGGATAAATACCCAGTAGTGCAATTGCTGGGTCATAGGGTAGCTCTATTTTTAACTCCTTGAGGAACCTCCATACCATTTTCCAGAGTGCCTGTATTTGATATTTTAACATTTTAACATTAAACATGCATATACCAGACAACCTATCAATTGCACTCTTTGGCTTTTATCCCAGAGAAGTAAGAGTGTATTTTTATGAGAAATTTGTACACAGTGTTCATAGAAGCTTTAGTAGTTTCCAAACTGGAAACTGTCTTTCAAAGGGTAAATGGTTAAACAAATTGTGGTACATTCATAACATGGACTACCACTCAGCAATTGAAGGAAACGATTCTTGATACATACAAGAACTTGGATGAATCTCAAAGGAATTATGGTAGGAAAAAAAGTCAAAGTTTCCATACTATATGATTCCATTTATATGAAATTCTTTAGGTAACAAAATTATAGAGACCAAGTACAGATTATTTGCTGCCAGGAGTTAAGAATGGGGGAGGATGGGTGTGGCTGTCAACATGTAAAATGAAAGATCCTTGTATTTTTAATTACTTGTAATTTTAATAGATAGTACAGTTCTGTATATTGGTTGTAGTGGTAGGTGCACAAAGTTATACATGAGATGAAATTGCACAGAACTACAGACACACATGTACATACAAATGAGTGTGTATATAACTAGTGAGGAAGCTCTGTAGATTGCACTTGAATCAATTTTCTAGCTTTGATATTGCAACACAGTTACGCAAGTTGCAAACAGAGGCGAGGTTAGATTAAGGGTTCACAGACCTCCCTGCACATTTCTTTGAAACCTTCTGTGAACCTATAATTATTTCAAAATAAAAAAAGTTAAAAAAATAAACTAAATGAACACAACCTTAGGGACGTATAGGAAAATATCAGTAATCTAATATACATTTCATTGAAGTCTGGAGTAGAGAAGAGAAAATATTTTAAAATAAGGAAAAAATATTTAACACACTAATAAACTAACTTTCTAATTTTTAGATCCAATAAGCTCAGCCAAAACCATGCAGGAAATACAATCAAAAACAAAAACAAAAACAAGAAAAAAGGTCCTTAGCCACATCAGAGCTGAAAACCAAGGATAAAGAGAAAATCCTGACATTACTCGGAGAGCAAAAGACTCATTACCTATATAGCACTGGTTCTTAGCCGGGGACAACTTTGACCCCTGGAGAAATCTGGCAATTAATTTCTGGAGACATATTTGATTTTCATGACTGGGAGTGGTTGTGGGGCGCTAATGGCAGCTAGTCCGTAGAGGCGAGAGATGCTGCTAGCCACCCTACAATGCTTCGGGAAGTCACCCACAGCAAAGAATTGTGTGGCTTATGGTATAAAAAACGCTAACCGGAGAAATCTTGCTATAAGGAAATAATAGTAAGAATGATAGCCGACCTCAGATCAGAAGCAATGGAAGCCGGAAGGTAATTACATGGTACCTTTAAAGTGACAGAAAAAAAAAAAAAGCCTCTTAATCCAAAATTCTATGTCCAGTAAAAAATAAATAAATAAATAAATAAATAAATAATTCATTCATTAAATTAAAGATTTTCAGATAAATGAAAGCTGAGAAAATTTGTCACTAGCAAAACTACACCGCCAGAAATGCTACAGAAATAGCTTCAGGCTAAAGGGAAATGATACCAGATGGAAACTTGATCTATGGAAAGGAATGAAGAATCTGTAAAATGATAACTATATGGGGGTATATATATATATATCATATTTCATACATGTATCGACAGATTATATATTATAATTTTAATAATTATGTATTAGTACATATAATTATATATGCATATATGTACATATGTATGTATACACACAGCCCCTTTTTTTCCCTTCTCTTAGTATTATGGGCTGAATTGAATCTCCCCAAATTCATATGTTGAGGTCCTAAACCCCAGTATCTGTGAATTTGACCTTATTTGGAAATAGGGTCTTTGCAGATGTCATCACATTACGATGAGATCGTTAGGCTGTACCCTGTTCCGATACGACTGATGTCCTTACGAAAAGGGGAAACTGGGATGCAGAGAGATGCTTATGGACATGAGGAGAACGCCCTGTGAAGACTGGAATTCTGTTGCCGCCAGCCGAGGAACTAGCAGAAGCTCCGGGACAGATCTGCAACAGGGCTTCCTCAGCACCTACAGGGAGCACGCCCCGCTCACACCCTGATCTGGGATTTGTTGGCCTTCAGAACTGTGAGACAATACATGGATTACGTGTAAGCCACTCAGCTTGTGGAACTTTGTTACGGCAACCCTAGCAAACTAATACACTTAGTTTCTGTAAGCAACAATGCACTGCTTAAGTCAAAAATAATATTACATTGCAGTGTCTTAATGCATGTAGAACTAAAATATATGATAAAAACAGTACAAAAATGAGGGCTAAAGTGAAATTTTACTTTTATAATGTTTTAAAATGTTATTCAAAGCATGCTAAGTAAACTGTGGTAAGATTGCATATTGTAAACATTTAAAAAATTGTATTACGTATAACTAAAGAGCCTGAATGAAAGAATTAAAGTGGATATTGAAAAAAAATTTTGATGAGGGGCATCTGGGTGGTGCAGTTCGTTAATTGCGGACTCTTGGTTTCAGCTCAGGTCATGATCTCATGGTTGCAAGATCGAGCCCCATCTCGGGCTCCACACACAGTGCAGAGTCTGCTTGAGATTCTCTCTCCCTCACCCTCTGCCCCTCCCACGCATGCTCTCTCTCTTCCTCTCTCTCTCTAAAATAAATAAACAAATCTTAAAAAAAATTTTTTTTGCTTAATCCCTGAACAAAGAAATGAGGAACTGAAGAATAAAAAACAAATGCAATAAATAGCAAAATTGTAGATTTAAATTGCAACAATTTATTATATGCACTGAGCTGAACACTCCAATTCTAAGGCATACCAGACAAAATACAAGAAGGAAGTATATATTATCTCAAGACACTCACTTTCATCACAAGATACAGATAGGCTGAAAGTAAAAGACTAGGAAAAGATATACCATGTAAACAACAGGCAAAAGTTAGGTATAAAGCTCTATCTATATCAGACAAAGTAGACATGAAGATAGAGAATGTTGCTAGAGTAAAAGAGGAATGTTTCATAAATAAAAGCCCTGATTATTTAGCAATTTACAACAACCTTAAAAACAGGTATAAGTGCAGGTAACAACAGAGCTTCAATACTGTTGACAAATGTTGACAAATAAATGTTGACAAAACAAAAGAGAACTTGGTAAGTCTATATTCATAGTTAGAGACTGTTAGCACCTCTCTCTCAGTATTTTATAGAACACATAGATATTTTAAAAAAAATGTTAGGATGAAGAAGAGTTCAATTACAGGATAAAACAAATTGAAGAAATTTATATTTATATAACATGAAACCGGACAATTTCATAGTATGCATTTCTTTCAAATGCACTTGGGACATTCACCACGATAGACCCTATGATGTCATCAGCTACAAAATAAAATGTCTCAACAATTTCAAAAAATAGAAATCTCACAAAATACATTTCTAAAGAGAGAGGGATTAAATTAGAATAAGAGATGTAGAAAAATCTTGAAATATTTAGAATTAAAACCAGATCCTTCTAAATAATCTGCAGTGAAAGAGTAAATCATAAAAGAAACCAGAGGATATTTGCAACTAAACGACAATGAAAATATGAATAGAAATTTGTGGGATGCAGCGAAAGTAATGATTCAATGGAAATTTGTAGCATTATAATATTTATATAGGAAAAGAAGAATGATTTAAAGCTATAATCTAAGTTACTGTCTGAAGTATCTGGAAAAAGAAGATCAAATTAAAATGAAAAGAAAATAGTAAAAATAAAAGTAAAAATTAATTACACTTAGAAAAGACAGAAAATTGACAAATCCAAAAGTTGGTACTTTGAAAAGACTAATAAATTTAATGGACCTCAACAAAACTGATCAAGAAAAAATATTTAAAAAAAACACAAATACCAATATCAGGAATGACAGAGGAAATATGACTACAAATGATATGGAGATTTAAAGGACAATAAAGGAATATTATGAACATTTGTGAGAAACTGACAGCTTATATGAAATAAATATGCTGAAAAACTCTATTTACCAAAACTAACATAAAAAATGAAAACAATGTAAAAGCTCTGTATCTCTTAAAGAATTAAATTTGTAATTACGAACTTCCCCACCAAGAAAACTCCAAGCTGAGATGGATTGTCTGGTGAAGCCTATCAAAGTTTTATGGACAAATGAATCTAGAAAAGTTATAAGAAAAGACAGGACAGAATGCTTAGATACCTTCTAGTTCATTTAATGAGGTCAGCAGTACCCCGATAATAAAACCTGACAAAAATACTTCAAGAAAAGAAAAGTAGAGACCAATGTTCTCTAGAATATAGACTTAGATTAAGTTCTATGAACAAAATATCAAGTCAAATCCAGGATTACATAAAACCAAGTGGGGATTTATACTGGGGATACAAGATGGGCTTAGCGCTTAAAAGATCAATTCAATCCACGAAATCATCAGGAAAGGAAGAAAGGCCAGACAGTCGTTCCAGTATGTGCAGGAAGAAATGCTTTTGACAAAATTCAACACCTATTCATTATAAAGAACACTTAAACTTGGAACAGACAAAACTTCCTTAGTCTGAAAAGGCATCTACAAAAAGCCTAAAGTTAACATCATACTTAATGATAAAACATTGAAAACTTTCCTTCTGAGACCAGGAACAAAACAAAGATGTCTGTTCTCACTTTCTATGTCATATTGTTCAGGTAGCCCAAATTAATACAACAGCAAAGAGAAATTCATAAAAGGCATAAAGATTGGAAAAGGTGAAGTAAAATTCTTTATTCGTAGACAAAATGACAATTTACATAAAAATCCAGGGGAGCTTGCAGAAAAATTACTAGGAGTAATAAGTCAATTTGAATGATTGCAGGATACAAAGTCAATATGTAAAAAATCAATTGTATTTCTGAGTAATGACAGCAAGTCATGAAATGGAAAATGTGAAATTTTAAATGTAGTTTATAATAGCAAAACAAGCAAAATATTTTAAAATAAGCTTTAAAAATATGTGAAAGCTCTACAGCGAAAAGCATAAAATGTGGAAAAAAAAAAAAAAAGAAAGAAAGATCTAAGTAGAGAGTTACCGTGTTCATGGATTGGAGGACTCAACATTGTTAAAATAGTTATTTCTCTTCAAACTGAACTAGGGACTCAATGCAATCTCAATCAAAATCCCAACAGTTTTTGTGTTTCGCCTTTCTTTCTTTCCCTTTCTTTCTTTCTTTCTTTCTTTCTTTCTTTCTTTCTTTCTTTCTTTCTCCTTCTCTTTTTCCTTCCTTCCTTCCTTCCTTCCTTCCTTCCTTCCTTCCTTCCTTCTTTCCTTCCCTTTCTTTCTTTCCCTTTTTTCATACAAATTTACTAGTCCATTTTAAAACATAAATGGAAATATAAAGGATCTAAAGTAGCTGAAACAATCTTGAAAAAGGATAACACAGCTGGAAGACTTACATTTCTTGATTTCAAGACTACAGTGTTCAAGACAGTGTGGTATTGGGGGTATAGAGATAATGAAACAGATCAATGAAATAAACAGTTCAGAAACAGATATGATCAATTAATTTTCACTAAAGTGCAAAAGCGGCTCAGTTTGGGAAGGAATTATTTTTTCAATAAATTGTGCTGGAATAATTGCATAAATAATTGGAAAGAATGCATCTCAACCCCTACCTCAAACCATGCACAAAATTTAATTCAAGACCACCATAAATCCAAATGTAAGAACACAAACTATAATGATTTCAAACTTGATGTTGGCAAATATTTCTTACAGAGGACACAGAAAGCACTAACCATAAAAGAAAAAAATTGACTAATTCATAAAAATAAAAGCACCTATTTATCAAAACAGATAGTTAAGAAAATAGACAAGGCACAGACTGAGTGAAAAGATTCACTGTACGTAAAATCTAACAAAGGTCTTATCTCCAAAACTATTTTAAAAACTCCCACAAATCAGGCAAACACAACTAACGGGCAACCAGCTCAAATAAACACTTCAAAAGAAAAGGAGACGCATAAATGTCTAACAAACACATAAAAATATGCCTACACCACTAATCACAAAGGTAATACAGATTAAAGCCACAGTGAGATCACAAAAAAGCTAAACCCCAGAAGACTAATAACATCAAATGTTGGTAAAGATTTGGGACAAACAGAGCTCTCATACATTTCTGGTGGGAGCGTAAAATGGGACACAGACTTTGAAGCATTGTTGAGCAGTCTGTTCTAAGGTTAAATACACACCTGCTCCATGACCCAGAAATCCACTCTTTGCTATTATTCCAAGAGAAATGAATACGTATGGCCACAAAAGACTTTTACAGAAATGTTTGTAACAGCTTTATTCATAATATGTAAAACTTGGAAACAACCCGAATGCCCAATGAAAAAGTGATGAAAAAAATATAGTGGTATATTAATTTAATGAAATACTATGGAAGAGTAAAAGGGAAAAAAAAGTGTGAACTCAAACTACTTTTAAACTAAGCAACAGGGATGAGACTCGAAAACATTACATCGAATGAAAGAAGCCAGAAGCAGAAAAGCACACATTGCATGACAGCATTTAAATGAAGTTCAAGGGTAGGCAAAAATTAATCTCCAGATAGAAATGTACTGGTGAGGGAGAGTGGTTAAGGATCGACCCTGTCTTTACGACACAAAGAACTGCTTTTTTTCACACTTAATGAATATTGATAACTGAATGGAATATATACCCAGTAGCTATTTTTGTAATTCCCATTTTAAAAAGTTGCAATGTTACTGAATTACATCTTTTGATGCCAATTTTAATCTTGCCACTCTGTAAATACTTTATAACATACCTATTCTTTAAAATAAATAGAAAAACCACTGAAGAGTTTTAAAAAAGATGGTTAGGAAATATTACTTTAAATGTTTTTCTTATATGCAAAATGCACATAATTAAAGACAATTAAGTACATGTTCAAGAACAGGTTGAGGTGATACAGGTAAATAGGAGACTACGGGTCTCTCTAAACTGGAGTGTATCTTTAAAATTTAGGAGCAGGTCAAGAAGTTTCTCTGGATAACAGGTAAATAACATATAATGGACTTGTCCATTATAGATAAAATATTCATATAGTTAATGACACTAAAGGTAAAAAAAAAAAGATGACTTTCATTACAAAAATTATTTTTAAAAGCAGCAGTAGTTGCCCTAAAATGAAAATTAATTAAGTAGAACAAGTCATAACATTTAATAACAGTATACAAGAGCTCGAGCAGTGACAGTTTTTTGGGAAATGCAGGGTAGGTAGAAACTCTAATATATTCGTCTCCAGGATCTTGATCAGTAAGATACTATCTAAGTCGTTAAGTGAAACATTTGAAGTGTTAAGGTTTAATTACTATTTCTTGGGAAGATGCCTAAAAATTAACAGAGATTAGGAGGCTCTTAGTAAGGCCTTTCCTTGAATAGATAACTGGAAAGGCAGTTATCTCTCTTGAAATAAATGTGATTCCATTTCTCATTTATTATGCTAAATATAATAACGCCTTTAACAAATGTGTCATTAAGACTTTAGCTGATCTAAGTGTACCTCTATCTATTTTCTTGGTTCCTTTGAGAAACCGTGCAAAATCTTCATCCTACGTTAATTATCAATTTAATCATTCAATGCTAAAAGAAAATCTTATGCCCTAATTATAAAAGACAGTTGCTGTAAACATTTGACGTGATGAATACCTTTCCCGATCTTGGGCAGCCTATAATTTATTTAGCACAAATATGAGGAAAAACCTGAGTGCAGTGCTTCATCAGCAGTGACCCGCAATTAAAACAGGTGATATTTGCTAGGTTAAGAATAAAAGCAGCATGATTCCAATTAGCTGTCAAATCATCTGGAAAAACAGATGTTACATAAATAGAAAAATCACTTTTTCAATTTTGTCTTTCTTTTTAAGTCATTTAAAAAGATAGTCCCTTTATTCACATAACATTTAAAAACGGGAAACTAATTCACAGTGTTGGAAGTCAGGAGGATAATTAACTTTGGTGGGGATGGGGGAAAGGTGGGAGGAGGGGGGAGTGTTAAAAAGGGCACGGGGTTGTGGGGATCTGCTGGGATGCTGGTAACACTCTGTTTCTTAACCGTGTCCTGTTTTATGGATGTGTTCACATAGTGAAAATTCATCGAGCTGTGCACTTATAACCTGCACGTTTTTCTGAATGTTATATTTCAATAAAATTTACGCAAAAACATAAATCCTTTCCATAACTATATGGAATCACTTCAGCATTGCGTCAAAAATGAAAGGTTGTATGCTAGTGTCTATAATAGATAATAATTTTCTTGAAAACTTTCCTCATCAATTCTTCTAATCTCCAAGAAAATATAGCAGAATATTTTAAAAAATTTATAAAATAGGGCTTTAAACAAAATGGAGGCGCAACATTAGCTTTTGATTACAATCAGATTTAAAATTTAAATGCTACTTACCAAGAAGGTGTATTCTCCTCCAATTTTGTATCAGATCGTTCATTAGAGTTGCCAAGCAAAGACGTTGGTTGTCTTACAAACCTGGAGAAACAGTACAAGTAGAAAAATTGCTATACTATATTTATCTTACTATCGTTGTATACATTATACTATAATGTACATATCTCCGTAACTATAAAATGATAACTCATTCATATAACAAGCAATCGCTAAGTATCTTTGCATGTACCAGGTGGTACAGGTCAAATTAGGTAAATAAAGAAGTATAAAAACATGCCACATTTGTGAATACCATGAAAGAGGAATAGATAAAATGTTATGGGAATTAGGTGGTTACTTCCAAGAGGGGGATTGGGTAAAGCTTTGTGGAGGAGATGGGGCTTAAGCTGATCCTCAAGAAAGAATCTGATTTCTTAAAGGTGGTGGGGCAGGAGTTGGAACAGGGAAGAATGGATGGGGAGGGCAATCCGGGTAAATGAGAAAACATGACCAAGTAGAGAGTTTGAACATGATGGAAAAGGGGGTGGGGAAGCTGAATGCATTTCAGTTTCACTGGAGAACATTTTCAGAGGATTTGGAATCAGTGAAGTGCCAGGCCTGGAGGTTGTCGCTTGCAATGACTGAGGGACTAGCTTGACTCAGGGATTCAGCTGTGAATAAGAAAGATGGGAGCCCAGCCCTCATGAAGCTCGCAGCTCATCAGAACAAGCCAATACAAAAGATTATTACAATGTGTGGTGAGCTCTAAAGGTTTCTTTGGGAGTTTGTAGAAGAGGAACCAATGAGGTCCAACAGTCAGAGGTAAACAATTATGAGTCTCAGAGAAGTATCACAAAAGCAATGGAGTTAGATGCCATCACCCAAGGAGAGTTAGCGTATAAAGAGGGAGGGATAGGGACAGATGAGGTTACATTTACCGGAAAGGAAAAGGTAATTGAGGAAGCAATCGGAGAGGAAGCAGGAGGCTCGTAAAAACCTGGCATCAGGAAAGACGTGTGAGAAAAATTTTATGGAGGACACTGCTCAAGAGCAGAATGTTTTGAAATTCAATCAGGGCTAATACTAAAAACTGGTGCATTTCTTTTGTTTATTGACTTGATTAGGTGCAAGGTATTTACGGTTGATGTCAAAAAATGTGGGGCGATGGAAGCTGACCTAATATTTGGCCATTGCACACAAACATCAGCACTAATTTTTACAGCCAATGTCTGTATTTGTGCCTGAGTGATACAAGTTGTTAAGAAATTTTGCAAATCACCTTGCATGACGGCATAATCTGCTCTGGTAGGTAGTTATCTCCCTGAAATGGCACTCTTAAATTTTCTTAGCATATCAAGGATCTCTGCAAATGATTAAATTCAGGAGATACGAGTCCCTGCTGGTGATTAAAGTGTTTTTTTCTCCCCCAGCATGGTGACTCTTCCCTACAACTTACATAAGTTTGGACATGGAACCCTAGAGACAGCCACAAAGTGATGAGTTCATGTTTATTGAGCATATTAGTACTGTTTTAGGAGCATTAGTTCATTTATTTATTTTTTATTTTTTAAAGATTTTATTTATTTATTTGAGAGAGGGAGAGAGAGTGCAAGCAGGGAGAGCAGCAGGCAGAGGGAGAGGGAGAAGCAGACTCCCCACTGAGCAAGGAGCCCGACATGGGGCTCTATCCCAGGGCCCTGAGATCATGACCTGAGCTGAAGGCAGATGCTTAACTGACTGAGCCACCCAGGCACCCCGAGGATTATTTCATTTAATTTCCATAACAACCTTATAAGGCAAGCACTATTTTTTATCCAAATATTACAGAGTTGGTAACTGAACATGAGAAAATGTAAGGAACTTGCCAAAGGTCACTCTTTCCAAAGCCAGCGCTGATCAGTGCTTTTTCTCTTGGTCAGAGTTGGAACTACTGTTTCCTAATTCTCTTGGTTTCTACTTAATTCTCCAGTTAAGATCCGAGTCCCATACTAGGGTGCCATCCCGAGCATGATGGAACATCCTGAGCCAGAACATTTCTCTGTAGTCTCTAACTTGATGAAAAATTGGGTTTTTATGTTGTGGAACACACAGGTCCATGGCCTAGGCTTTACAGTTTAAGTAGCCAATACTCCGTTTCTTCGATTCCTGGCTATCGGATGTCCCACTGAAAGCCTGGGATGGTGGAGTAGGTGGTACATAGAGCCATGGCAGAGGGTGGGGGTAGGGACAACCCAATTCCCAAATTAGGTTTAGGGATTCACTGGTCATTTGTGACCCTAAAAACTGCAATTATAGGAGAATGGTGATTACACAAACTGCTATTTGCTTTCTGGAGTCAAGCCTTTGGGTTTTACAAATCGGTACAAGTAGCTTGGCACTGAAGGATCTCTGTCTACTTCTCACATGACTACTGGAAACGGTTGGGAGGGGAAGCTGTTGGTTCCACTGCACTTGGGAGAAGCTATGGGCTCCTCAGTTTGGATTTCCAACTGAAGAAACTTCAATGTGTTTCCACGTGAAAATGTGTGGGCCTCATTCTAAAGCTGTGCTGATTAAATACTCTTTTCTAGTTATCTTATTGGCTCTGTACATTTTACCATCTGGCACAAGAATCCAGTCATATCACCTAAGATTATTTCTAGGCAAAAATTCCATGGTTCTCATTTATTTGTTCATTGAAGAAATACTGCACATCAGCTATGTCCCTGGCACTGTACTAGACAAATACTGTTTAGCTGATGCTCTGCAAAAACAAATACAGCGACTGGCCTAAATAAACTTCTAAATGCACAAGTTGCAAAGACACTTTAAAATGCCATTAGTATTCTAGCTTAACATTGACTATTTTTATCTAAACCTGACCTGGTAGTCAAGAACAATCATACAGAGAGCAATGGGTAGCAAAGAAGGACATGAACTCATGAGAACATGGTGCATGTGTTGTGTCAGGTGTTGGTAGATGTTGTGTACATGCAATGTACTTCATCCCTGCAACAGTTCTGTGAAGTTGGTGATGCCTTCCCTGTTTTGCAGCCTAACTTGGTTGAGTCTGAGGAACATGCTTTCTCCACTAAGACCATGATGCCTCTTGCTTGCAGTTCTGTACCTATCTTGCTGTGTCCCTGAGTAGCACTGTGGGTAACCTCTGTCAGATTCCTTTTTCATAGGGATTCCTTTATTATGCCCAAAGGGTATCACTGGCTCTTTACAGTTAGTGGCCAGCATAGACAGACAGTCAGAGATATTGACCAACTATGTTTGAGGAGATTTTACTGTTTGTGGTTGCTATGACTTCTGAAAAATACAAATATATATTTTTTAATATTGATGATGATTACCATTGAATTTTCAACATGTTACTTTTACCCACTCAAACACCATATTAAAGCATTATCAGTTTAAGAGGTCTGTCAATATCAAGGTAAACACAATAGCTTTTCGTTGTAATTGTTTAACCTTGATATACTGATAATATCAATCCTTCATTGCTTATAGTTATATAATTTTAGAGAATATATTAATTATTTTCTTATACTGTCCTAGCACTTAATATAACTGCTGACCCATAGTTCTCTTTCCTAAAAAGCAGCCTCTCCATCAGATTGATCTTGAACGTTATACAATGATTCAAGAATTAATCTTCTTAGGGTTCACAGATCAGCATAATTCATTAAAAAATACTCATTCCTAAAGTTATCAATTGTAAATATGTAGTTTCAGTGAGTTCTCATTGCCTTAAAATTATAGGATTTTTGTTAAGTGTAATTATACGTCAAAAGACAACCCAAGGCAGCATCTATAAAATAAATAACTCAATAGTGGGATAGTTGGTGTGATTATTCCATCCACACAAATGATGCATTAGACTGACATACACCTGATCACCATAGAATTAATCACGAAGGTGTTAGAAACTTCTGGATAGACTGTGACTTGGGTGACTTATCTATAGCTTGTAGTTAACAGCCTCAATTTCTTGAAAATTACAGAAGATGGAAATAGCATGTTAATTTATGGGGAGTAATTACTAAAGGGTGCTACTGAGGTTAGCCATGTAATCAAGATTATGGTTTCCAAATATCAAGTGAATTAAAATAATCATTTACTATTAACTTTACTCTTGCAAAAACTATTTTTGGCTTTCAGTAATTTTAAATGTCTCACAAATATGTAGAAGATAACCAAGATCTAGGAATTTTAAAAAGTGGATATAGCATATATTAGTTAGAGCAATACATATTCTGTGTGGGTTTATAAACAGTGGTAACCAAACTGATTATTTTAAATGGCCTTAAACTTGTGAATTTCTATGTTTATTTATAAAATTTTTCTACATTCTGGGTTTTTTCCAATCAAGTCTTCTTAAATATATATTTGGGAGGATTCTGATAAGGATGATAATATACAAACAGAAGAAGAGTGAAGCAACCAGATTTCTAAAGCTCTACAAACCTAGGGACATGTATCATATCTGAAGATCACAGGAAGAAAGTGTCTATGATGAAAATAGAGTGGAAAGAAATGGTTATTTCTGTCAGTGCTAAAAAGCTTAGAGAGTCACTGATTAAGGTCACTGCCAATTTTATCAATGAGGAAAGTGCTTTAGCAAGGCTTCAAGCCCTTATTTTTACCATCTTCTGTGTAAGCATGTGGATGACGTTACTGTCAGGGTGTCCGAGATCAAACACAAAGAGCATTCAGGGTCAACTACACTAGAATTTTTATCAGAACATCTAGACTGCCTAAAACCTACTCCAAATAATGCATTTTATGTCTTCCTGACCCCGTGTCTCCTTCAAAGCCATCATCATCAAGAACAACAAAAAAAAGGAAGAAGAGGAAAGAAGGAAGGAAGGAAGAGAGGGAGGGAGGGAGGGAGGAAGGCAGGGAGGAAGGGAGGAAGGAAGGAAGGAAGGGAGGAAGGAAGGAAGGGAGGAAGGAAGGAAAAAGAACCAATAACCATATTAACATTTGTCCTTGGCTTCCCTGGACATAAAATCTACAACGTTCAAGACAAATCTTTCCTTTAAACATTTATCAGTAGAATAACAATAACTACTGACAAAAGTAAGTAAGATCTAATTATCAGCTCCAAGCTGATATCCAAACAGCACATTGCTAATCAACGGCCAACACAAACTACTTGACAGCTCAGGTGAAATCCATTAAATCATGTTCCCATTTGTAAGCCCACAGAAGGATGAAAGATGTGTGTAAATGGATGGTAGTAGTACTTGAATAATGTAATTGGAAATTATAACAGGAAAAAAATAGTAATCTCACATCAGAACACACTTTAAGTCACTTTGTACAGATGGTTTGACATGTGCAGACAAGGAGATGTCATTAGAGCCCTAATGAATCATCGGATCAACTCACCGTAGAGCAAGTGAGGAACAATAAATAGAAGTAGCCCAATAATTCGGATTGGTCATTCAAAGTCTTGGGAAAAGGTTGATGCCTTCTGAAAAATGCTGACTTAAGTGAGTAAGAGCAACTTGCTGCTGTTAAGGAATCTGAATATTGAGATTCCCCATTTGGAAGACAGGGCTCTAGGATCTCAGACTTCAAACCTATAAAGGCACTTCACCCACCATCCTGAATTATTCCTGATACATCTTCATCCTATCAGACCCCCTTCAGTTTTATTTGATCCTGATCAATATCTTGGCTGGTTTGACCAGTGAGTATATTGCTGTTAACCTTAATTGTTCCCTGCCCTGGTTCCCCAGTTTGTGGCCTAATAAGGGCCCGATTAGAAGATGTTTTTTTCAAGGTCAGACATATCTCTGTGGCTTACAAAGATACAACTTCCTCTCTTCCTTTCTTTTCTCTTTCTTTTTCTTCTTTCTCACTCCCCCCACTTCTCCCCCACCTTTTTTTTCTTTTTGATGGCCTGGGGCTTTCAACTGTGTAGTCATTAGCACCCAAGAGAACAAGGGTGAAAATGTAATATCTATCTGGGAAAGCCTCAAACTATATCAGCTCATTATCAGTGAGCCGATGTTGGGGCCCTAAAGCTCAAAGCATGCCCTATGGACTTCTGTGGGGCTTCAAAGTTCAGCCTGACGGAGAGAAAACTCATCTTTGACTCCTACAGTCGAATAATATGCAATTTTACAGAGATTAACGGATACTCACCAGTGTTTGCTGAGTTGCTAGAAGGTACTATTCATAAACTAATATTAGCATGTCGCCAGAATTAATTGAGAACTCTAAATTAGTATTCCACGAAAACATCTGACTGCAACTCAATGCCTTGCAATGCTCCTGCTATTCATTTTCACATGAAAATTGTTAGAATTCCTGAAATCTGGGAAGGGACATGGGTTAATGCTACCCTTAATGCTACCGTTTTTGAATTGGTCTTGATTGCAGACAAAGATATTTGAGTTAATGTATTTGTAACATTACTATCTGACTTGATATTTATTCATCATTTGCCTTGTTGTGTAATTGCTTTATTGGTAATATGTTAACTGTTATTTTGTCCCTCTCCACTATTATTATTATTATTATTATTATTATTACTATTATTATTCGGTCTTTTTCCTCTGAAGAGTAGAATAGATTGGGATATATAAAACCGTCAGTGAACCACGGTCAAAAGATTTGAACACCACTGCCATAAAAGGATGGAAGTCAGGACAGAAAAAGTTTCATGAGCAGGGACTTAAAATAACAATTCTTGTTTGTGACCAGGTACTTGTAGATGCCTGGATCCAGGAGAGAAGCTCAGGGGACTAGGTACCGGAGGAATGATGTCAAGAGCAGGCGATCACTGAGCCTTGCCCAGGGTCAGCCTTGTTTGTACATCACAGAGAACCAAAATCTGTTTCAATTTTGCCATCTTATCTAGGTATCATGAGGACCATTAACATTTTGCCCATAATTTGTTTTTGCCTAACGTTACTAGAAATTCGTTTTCTACTCAGAATGTAAATTATGTTTCCTATTTGTCCTCAAACCAGTGTAGCATTTCTTTATGCTTTTTATGCATGATATTTACTGTGTCTTTGACATTTTTATTTTGTAGTCAGTATTAATAAATCTTCATGAAAGTAACAGAGTCATTGTGATTGTGTTAAAAATGCATTGCTTACAGTTCTTTGAAGAAGTATGAATGTTCAGCTAAAAAGACAATCAAACAAAGGAACAAACACTGTCATAAAAGGAATTTAATTCATCTTTGCATTGGTGAAATTAATATTTTTAGCTGAACGGTTAATTTTTTTTCTGATCTCCCTTCTTTTCAGCTTCTAACAGCCTGAAACCAGGGTTAAAGTACTATCTAAAAAAGTCATCTAGGCAACAATGTATCTAAATCAGACCATAAATACAGTTGTATAGTTTTCCATAAAAATATAAAAAACTTACCAACATTTTTCACAACATATTTCTGAACTACATTACTCACATGAACATTCTTCCTGATGTCTGAGCTAAATTTCTTTTGTTTGTACCTATACCTATCCCTACTGATACCTTGAATAGGAACTGAGATAATTCTTCTTATGAAACATACTGCTCTACAAACAAATTAAATTCATTTGAGTTTCTTTTCATGTTTCTTATGTTTTATTCCTCTGGAAACAGAGGTCTATTGCTCCAAAATGGAAATGGTAATTCAGTCATCAAAATAATTAGGTATCAATAATAAAAAAATATAATCCAGTTGTATATATAATATAATGCAGCAACAACTTAAAAAATCTATTTTATTCCATTTTATTTGAGAAAACATGTAAAAAGCTATCTACTATAGTGCTTGGTATATCATAAGGCACCCCAAAATGTTTCATTTTTCCCACTTTGTGACTTGCTTCTCACAGCAGTTTGGACTATGACAAAGCTTCGCATATACAAATATACGTATGTACGCATATATGTTTTTTTTCAAGGAGGATTTCTGTTTATGAAGGTTGAAAGAAGCTCAGATTGGGATGATAAAAGGAAAACACAGGTATTGGTAAAAAAAAGATGGAAAAAGGAAACTGAAAAAAATATTTTTTAGTGCATCATCAGGAAAAATGAAATGATTCACTGGAAATTTAAAAGTTTTACTGCTCTTCACAAGAAATATGGTAGTATATGGCAAACTAACATTAGCTTGTGGTCTTCTATGATCCTAAGCTCTTTTACATGCAGTTCTTACCGGTCTAGTATTTAGAGGAGTGTGAGTGTGTGTGTGTGTGTGTGTGTGAGGGAATTTGTGTTATTAAAGGACACCGCCCTGATCCTTTTAATGCTGAATTAAATATCTACTTTCCTCTAAGGAATCCTTTTTTTTTTTAAGATTTTATTTATTTATTCGACAGAGAGAGAGACAGCCAGCGAGAGAGGGAACACAGCAGGGGGAGTGGGAGAGGAAGAAGCAGGCTCATAGCGGAGAAGCCTGATGTGGGGCTCGATCCCATAACGCCGGGATCACGCCCTGAGCCGAAGGCAGACGCTTAACCGCTGTGCCACCCAGGCGCCCCCTAAGGAATCCTTTTAAGGGACTTTGCTTTTAAACGCCTTATCAAATAACATCACTTTCCATGAAAAAGTCTTAAACATTAACATAAAATGTAATAGTTTTCACCCAAAACAAAGATAAATCAATATTGGAGAGGTGAGCATGGATCAGAAGAATTGGGTCATGGATCCAATTTCTGGGCACATTTTTCACAAAGGCTCAAAGAAAAGTATAAATATCACACTGGCAAACTGCAAATTAGTCTTCTTACTGTCCATGAAATTCCCCTAAATTAACCAGATGTTAACAGAGAAACTCCCAGAAGGGATAATCTCATTGCTTTCTTTAACTGATAGGGACAGGTAAGTTAAAAGAAAAAGAAGAGAAACAGAAGCAAAAGACACAGAAATGATTCATGATACAAAATACATTCTTCCATTAAACAAACCATCATTAAGCTAACCAAATAAAACTGTGATGTTAAGTACTGACAACAGATTTAGTTATGTAGCTATATTATAAAGACTTTTTGGCAAGTCATAGATTAAGGAATTATGAGGAGCATGGAAGAAAGAAAAAAAGAAAGAAACACTTGAATAAGTAAGTAGTGACTGAAACACCCAGCAAGTTCCAGCTCCGCTAGGAAGAGTGTCCACATAATGAATATTTCAGGTGCATCCTGAGATCCTTATATTTTTCAAAGACAAGTAGACAGGATGCATTTTACATTTGTTAAAGACTTCTGATTGGCATATATGTTGAAAGTCTGCCTCAAGATTGAAAGGCGGAATGTTCCTCAAAAGCCAGGGCTATGAAATATTTATTCCCCCTTCTTTCATAGAAAAGAATGAGTTGACTCTGTGACATAAATCTCTACTAATACCAACAAAATTACACATCTTCTGTTAAATGATTATTCTTAGAAGGTGAACCAGGTCTTGTTTGTTGGAGATGATCATAGTAGAATAATGTAAGTATTGTTTACAGTGTTCTTGTGAAAGAACAGAAAGAATGCTTGCATTCCCAAGCATTAGAGTAAGATCTCAGGACATAAGGTCTGCCAAAGATTGCTTAAGAAAGACAATGCTGGACAAAATTTTTTCTGGGAGTGTTTAGTTTCTTTTTAATTTTAAAATTACATTTTTGTCAATATCAACCTCTGCTTGTGAGAACCTTTTGTATATAAAAATTCTGTAGCTATACCTTTGAGTATACTTTTTATTAAGCAAGGCAAAGACTCGTGTGTCTCCAAATATTGCTCAAATCTCCAAAGCCAGCTGAATAAATAAACATTATGTGATCTGTAGCCCAAAAGTCTGCAAATGACTCTATATGATGTTAAAAAAAAAAAAAAAAGCTATGATTCCTTCTAAGTATTTCTTGGAGCCAATGATCAGCAGTTTTGTTTAAGTTCTGGGACCCCTGAGCCTCCATAAAAATAACTTTGAAATATTATATTATGTGTGAAAATTTTCCACACATGCACATTTATAATTGGCAGGAAGGCCCTCTGCCCTTCTTCAACCTGATAATCAACCATAGTGCCTACTCAAACATGGAAAAAATAAAAGATTCAGAACTCTAAAGCACATAATCTTAGTGCCATTTAGAACCATGTGTATTTCTGAAATCCTCTATTACTGCAAATCTCTTGGTTGTATTTTCTATGGAATTGTCTGTTTCTCATTATCAAAGTCTAAAGAAATTTGATACAGTCATGTAACACTTGGTGAAGGAGTGTTAAAAAAATGCATTCCAAGGTGTTCAGCTTATCTTTTCTTTCCAATGTAGTAACTACTGTCTGACTTTCTTCCCCTGGAGAAGCCAATTGGGACGGTGAAGAAAAAAAAAAAAATCAAACCAAAGTAAATTAAGCAATGGCCCTGTGCCTAAATCAATCACAGACATCAGCTTTTAAACAATGAATTGTAGTTAACAGGCACGAGTGCAACATTCACATGGAGAATTCTTACTTGGTAAAGTCACCTTTCGCTTGTAGAATGTGTACCATGCAATTTTTCGAACCAAATTTGCCAGAATAAGTTGATATGGGCAAAGCCTAAGGTTTGGAATGCTTGTAACTCTAAGAGTCAGAAGGCTACTGGCCTCTGTATATCAGACTATGAACTCCCAGAGATGGTCTATGGTTCGTTATATTCTTCAATATGGCCAGAACTCAAGGACGGCGTGTCATCCTTCCCCAAGAGTCAAGGTACTGGAGAAGAGAAAGTCTGGGGGGAAATGTGTAAATAGTAGTTTCAAAGGAAGTATGTCTTATTCTAACAGGTTTTGTTTTGTTTGGTTTTTTTGCTTGTTTGTTTGTTTTCTGCTCCTGTAAGCCAGTTAAGTTATTCAGATATTACACAAATAGTGTTCAGGCAACTCCAGTTGCACATCTGATCAATTAAGATAGAATTCTGTTTTTGCAATTTAAGAATTTAAAAGGCATTGTAGTTAAGATACACAGCAAAGACCTGCTGGGATAATTGGTTGTCAAAGTATATTGGTACCACTGAGTAGTCTTAAAATAGCAGGAAACACAACTGAATACTGGAAAGGAAATCGCTATTTCACTTTTTCAAATAAAACATACTGCACCTCTGAGTTCACAATGGGATATTTGTTGAGAGCCTGTAATTAACTCATAATGATGAGAACCACAGTAATAAACATTTCCTTAGCAAAACATTCACTTGTTTTCATAATTTCCTACTCTTTTACTATTTCCTTGTCAGTTCCTAGTTAGCTTGTCACTATTAATCAACAAAAGAATGGAGAAAAGGGTGAATAACTTTTCTAGAAGGGGATATTCATTTTAATTATATAGAAAGAACACTTTTTGATAAAAACCAGCACATCATCAGAGAACTCACACAGTCTAAGCACAAATGAGGAGGATTTTTGACACATTCATAAAATTAGCCTACTTTGAAAACCTAGAACCAACAAAATCAGAACACCGCTCATCGCGGCATCACCTCCAGCAGCTGCCTCGTGCTCGGCTCCCCTCCTGTCTCCCTGCAGATGGCTGGCAGACTAATCTTCCCCAATATCTTTTTGGCATGTCACTCCTTTGCCCCAAATCCTTCAATAGCTGTTCAATACCAACAGCACAAAGTCCACATTCCTTGGCCAGGCATTAAGCCCCCTCCACAATCTGGTTCCAATTTTCTTTTCTGGCCTCATTTCCCACGCTTCCCTTATAATGTGGTGGGCCACGTGAATTCTCTGCTCCAGACGACCCCACTGCCTTTGGAAAGACTCTATGCTTCCTTCTTTTCCTGTTATTTGCTCAAGCTGTTCACGGCCTAAAGTGCTCCCCCTGGTCCGTTTCTCGGCTCTCCTCAGGTAGGAGCCCTAGCGCGGCTCTAGATGACAGCGCGCCCTGGCCGCGACGGGGACCCGGTCAGCTCCTGCAGACAGGTTCCGTGTGAGACCGCAGGCTCCACGCGAGCACGCATCGATTCTGTACTTCTCTGGAGAGCCTGTGTGTCTCCCGCGTGCCCAGCATGCTATCCTGCATGGTATGGGGGCACCTGATGAGTAGCTACTGATACGCGAAGTGTTTCCCAGCATCTGACCTGGCTCACCAGTGTCGTTTGGAAATGGCCAGTTTTAGGACCAAAGTATAGGATCCCATCCCCCCTCAAATATTTCTACAACCTCTCCAAAGTAAGAGTAAGGCAGAGAGTCAAGCACATAAATCTTCCCAAGTATTTGGGCTGACTTTGTGAAAGATCTAAATTGAAATGATTGCATATTAAAATATATGCCCCGGTGAAATACTTCTAATGAATTAGGTTATAAATAATAACAAACAATATTTCAGATATTCCAAAGTCGTTGAGTACACCATGCCATCCTAATTACTCGTTTCTGTTTTGGCTCTTGGTACAATAGGCTGGCTCGAGGAGAGGACTCTTGTTACAACTGCCTAACTGAGCACATTGTTTCCATCCATCCTTCTTACAGCTCACACAGCAGTATTTCTCTAATGAAGATCCCATCATGTCACGCCCCTCCTTCAACTCTGCCAATGACTTGCCCATCATGCCCGAGTACAAATCCAGTCCCTTTCCATGACTTACAAGGTCTGCTGATGAGATCTTACCCTCCACTATCCCTCCCCTCATCCACCACCCTCCAGCCACACCAGCCTTCCTTCTGCTCCTCTTTGCATTCACAGCTCCTCTGACCTAGACACTATGCCCCTCAATCTTTTCCTGGCAGATCCCTATGGCCATACTCAAACATTTCGCCTCTGTAGTGCCTTTCTTACCACCAAATCTAAATTCAGAGTTTCCCATTTCCTCACCACATTCTCTATCCCATCGCTCTCTCAATTTTTTTTAAATAGCCCCTACTAGTATCTGAAATAATCTTATTCTATTGTTTATTTGCCTGTATCTATTGCCTTCCACTCAAAGTAAATACTACTGAGTTGGGGGCCATGTGTGTTAGATTGTATTCCCAGAAAATTACTTGGTACAGAGTGTGTGGTCAATTATTATTTGTCGAGTGAATACATTTCCTTAAAGTTATACAGCTAGTAAGTGATGGAACTAGCTGAGACCCAAGTCTGTCTATGTCTCTGACCAATATGGCGCTTCTCTCACTCTGTCTAGTGCTGACTCTGCCACAAATATCTGCTTCACCATCCTTTTAGCTGAGAGCTAACTTGTTCTGGCATATATAGAACAGAGGCCTTAGATGTAAGATAAAGACAGCAGAGAAAGTTAGTAGTTTGTCCAGGAAGATCATTCTGGCCAGACTGGCCATTCTGACAGAACTGTGACCCAGACCTCATTGCAAACTAGGAAGGTATCAGTGTCATCTGGAGGGGCTATCATATACTATTAAATTTGTTAGAAAAAAGTTAGTGTTTATCCCCAATGTGTAAGGCATGCAGGATGGATAGAATGGGTAAGAGGAGAAACATCTATGTAAGAAGTTAAGTCAACAATGCACATTCATTCATTAGATATTGGGCAGAATAGTCAAAGACAACAATAAAGTCACACAACAGGTCGATTAAGAGGATGATGGTGTTGCTGACAGAGCTAGGACACTTAGAAAGGAGAGGAGGTTTAGCTGATAAAGCCAGGGAGTATCCTCGGCCTTGATTTAGACTTCCAGGTTTTGGCATATTGTTGGTGTTCATAAAAGATTTGTCCAATGTCCTCATGTCCCCTTGGGAAATGCATGCTCTTTAGGAAGAAGGAGAAAGCTGAGGTAGGGGTAACTGTAAATTCCTTAAAGTCTGAGACCATGTCTGTCTGCTCCTTCCACTTGTTCTTTCTTTGTTTCTTTCTTTGCTCCTTCCTTCCCTCTTCCTTCCTTTCTTCCTTCCTCCCTGCCTTCCTCCTTCCTTCTTTCTTTTCCTTCCTTCCTTCCTTTCTTCCTTCCTTCCTCCTCCCTTTTTCCTTCTTTCTCCATAGCAATTTATATGCAACTATTTATATGGCAAACCATTCATAAATGCCAGACATATAAAGATTCCAAAAGCAAAATTTAACTAGACTCTGTATATTCACTACTCCCCATATTCCAGGGAGATTTGCAAAGCTGAGGAACGATGACCTTAAAGTCAAACCATCCTGCCTCCTACACTTCCTGTAACCTCAGGCATTTGTGATTCACTTTGCTCATTTGAAAAATGAGGCTAAACCAACCTCTGCAGGGTTCTTGTGAGAGTTACAGAAAAAAAAATATACTTGGGATATTGAGCAGGATGCTTGAATCATAACTGATGCTTAATAGGTGATACATCCTTAACTGTATTCGTTTTCAAGTCTACCTGTTTTGGCTTTTTGATAATTGCTATACACGTTTAGAGAAGTATGCATCACTCTTCAACTTGAACTAGTAATCTTACCTTTATGGGAAACCATCTCCTACGTGTCCAATTGAGTGTCATGTTTTGAAAGTAAAACTATAAAGGTAAGGAGTATTATTACTACCAGGAAACATTTTCTGAAACACAAAGAAAGCACGCAGTGGATGGTAACATGACAAGTTAAACACTGCAGTTTACCTCAACCTTGCTCGCACTGGCCAATTTATACAGATATTATGATTTTTTTCTCTCCAAAAAACACTGTTATCAGTTCTACCTCACAAAGCACAACTGAACTCGGTGCTTCCTTGCTTATTTTCTGTTGTATTTCTCCACGTCAGCCTTTCTATCCAAACCGAAGTATATACTCAGGAAATTATTTCATTTGTCTGGGAAAGATGCAAAAGTAGAAAAGGCAGCTCTTCAAAACAAAACAAAAACCAGTCTTGCTTATATTCAAACCAAATCTCCATCCTAGCTAAAGTATCATCTACCACCTACAATGTTATTCTGAGAAGGCAACTTTCTGGATACAGAGTTTCCCTCCAACGGTTCATCATTAGCTAGCACTGCCAATGACCATTTTGTGCGACTTAATAAATGATGACTAACTTAAAAATTAGATAAATATTATAGAAAAGCACCACAGGGATTGAGTCATTGGGCCCTTCTGGCCTAAAATTCCTTGAGGTGTTAAGTGTGTTAGAAAAAGAGTAATGGTGAGTTCTCAACATTTGCTGCAACATGGACGGCACTGGAGGAGATAATGCTAAGTGAAATAAGTCAAGCAGAGAAAGACAATTATCATATGGTTTCTCTCATCTGTGGAACATAAGAACTAGGAAGATCGATAGGGGAAGAAAGGGATAAAGAAAGGGGGGGTAATCAGAAGGGGGAATGAAGCATGAGAGACTATGGACTCTGAGAAGCAAACTGAGGGCTTCAGAGGGGAGGGGGGTGGGGGAATGGGATAGACACGTGATGGGTAGTAAGGAGGGCACGTATAACATGGTGCACTGGGTGTTGTATGCAACTAATGAATCATCGAACTTCACATCGGAAACCAGGGATGTACTGTATGGTGACTAACATAATATAATAAAAAAACATGAAAATAAAAAAAAAAGAAAAAAGAAAAAGAGTAATGGAACACTACTTCTCAGACAAAGACATGCAAATTATGCTTCCAGTTACAGAGATTGTTTTAAAAAGATGTGAATGCCAAATGTCATGATTCTGCAACAATTTATTTGCAATTTAACAGCAGAGTAAAGTCAAACATTACCATTTATTGCCAATTGGAAAGGGGAAAAAATGGGAAACTCTGTCTAGGGAGGGATTCCGTAGTTTGGCACATTTGCTGGTTCTTAAATTAAACTGCTTTTCTGAACGAGTTTGTCTACGAGTGTGTGGTAGCCCAATGTTCTTCTGACTAATTTGGATTGCTGGAGGCCATGGAATCATTGAGTGGTTCCATTCATGAACAGCAGATGATGCATGACAAAGCTGTAATGCTCTTAGGAGGAAGTTAGCTAGGAAGAGTCGTTCTATACCAGAGGGGGTTTTGATAAAACTTCCATCCAGGCTACAAATTGTAGACATTGATTTGAAATAAATTGTGACTGATGATCAGTCGATGACGATTTCTATAATCATTATGCCGTCAGTAATTTATCAAGGTAATGGTATTTGTGTCCCTGATGCCACATTCATCCAGTACTGAGGGACTGAAAAACATGCTGTGATTTTTAAAAGCCCTTATTAAGAACCGACTGGTTGTGTTACACTTCCAACTGTAAAGTAATCAGTGGGATGGCTACAAGTGAATGAAATATTTAAAAAATCCTGCTAGGTTTGTAATAAAATTCTTTTGACAAAACCTTCTATAGTAGGGAGACAGATATCTTATGCTTACAGCATTTTAATTAAATCTCCTTTATCAAGATTGTTCAGTGTCGTTTGCCAATATGCTTTGGAAAGAGATATTACAGCATGCTGGGCAAAGCAAATCTGCCAAAAAACCTCCCCTTAACCCTTCTGGACCATTCCCCCCCTCCTCCGTATACTTCTGTTCCTTTCAGAAGTGCAGTTAATTCTTCCAAACCATGATTTTTAGCATGTACACAGTCAACATGTATGTTCATATCCTGCATTTACTCCTGCGAGACACAACATTAATGAACAATATTCCCATCCTCAGTCGGGGGAAAAAAAACCCAACACAACAACTAATGACATTAAACACTAAATGTCATCAGTATCTCTTCACCAAAAGTGAAACTGAGCTGAGAAAGTCAACGACAGTGGTATAATTAACAAAATTAACGAACGCGTTTTGAGACTGCCATTATGAAATGAATTACGATTAGATTGCAAATGTTATGGGATCATTTATTTTTTCGTAGACCACGGTTTAAGTACACATTACCCAACATAGCTTCAAGAGTTTGCCGCATAGTGATCGTTTGACATCTTAAGAGTGTAAGTTAGTATAAAACAGAGTACTTTGGTGGGAATCAGAAAATCGAGTATTTTAGATATTTGTTTGAAAAACTCCACTCAGTTCCTGGAGATATATTCCTGTTCCTCAGGGGAGATTGGGCATAGAGCACACGGGCAGGAGGTCCATATTTAAAGATCAGATAAACAACAACGGTACTTGACTTCGAATGCATAAACTTCAGTTTTTCTAAAAGCTAGAAAGTATGGGGATACAACGACAGTGGCTATCTACAAACTTCCATTTGTTTTTGAAATATTCTATCTTCACTTGTCTAAAATAATTCCTCTGGCTTTATGATCTCAGCTCTCGATGTGCCTGTGGACTGCCTGGCTTGGCTTCCTGGCTTCCCATGTTCCTCTAACAGCTAACCAGGCCATATGAGATGAAACTGCTTCACTTCCAGTGGCAATGTAATTTGGAAACTAAATAATCTTGGATGTGTGGAATGGAAAGAAGGAGGAAACTGAAAAGAAGGCAGTATATTTAAGGGCTATTCAAAAGAAAGGTAATTGGAGCTATGTCTTAAAAAACCTTAAAAAAATCAAGGATGTTCTATTAGGGTAATAGGGAAATGTTAAGAAAAATATGTTGCCAATTATATTTTGAATATTTT
The DNA here is from genome assembly GCF_017311325.1 of Ursus maritimus. Lineage (NCBI taxonomy): Eukaryota > Metazoa > Chordata > Mammalia > Carnivora > Ursidae > Ursus > Ursus maritimus. The sequence continues at coordinate 32,651,937 of NW_024425341.1, read as the reverse complement.
GATATTAAAACTTAAGACATAGAACATATGGAACATATCGCAAAAGCAGTAACTCACCTATTTAAAAAACACTTAAGGAGAGTAACTGTATTCATGCAAATCATAGTTTTTATTATAGTAGCATGGTTTGCAGACTTGTAAGCATAATAACTGAGAATGTTAAAACTCTCAATATAACAAGTATTACTACACTGTAGAAATGCGGATTTTTGTTAAACTTGGAAAACAAGTTTTGAGAAATAAAGCTTCCTGGGTAGCTTTTTCAAACAAATGCCATTTAAAAATACTTTAAATGTCATCTGAAAAAAGTAAATACCAAAATTTATTTCTAGACACACTTGATACAAAAATGTATCAAGTTTCTATTAAAAGCATATAAGATGATTTATTCTGTGCTATTAAAATTTTATCTTGTTCATCAAGCCATATTGACTAACAAAGTACAGTTAAAGCTGTTAGAAATATATTTGTAATCCTTACTTAAACAAGGAAGGGGTTATACAGAGAAGCAAGAACAAATGAGAATTAGGGCTAAGAGGTAAGTGGAAAGAAAGAAAAAAGAAAAAAAAAAGAAAGATGTCTTGCCTTTTCCAACACCACGGATGGACCTGAAAGGTATTATGCTATGTGACATAAATCAGAGAAAGACAAACACTGTACGATTTCACTTACATGTGGAATCTAAAACACACAAAAAGAAACAAACAAAACAGAAACTGATTTGTACATATGGAGAACAAACTGGTGGTGGCCCGAGGGGAGGTGTGTGGGGAGACAGGCACAACAGGTGAAGGGAAGAAAGAGGTACAAACCTCCAGTTACAAAATAAATAAGTTATGTTGATGAATGCACAGCACAGGGAAAATAGTCAACAATACTGTAATAACTTAGTACGGTGACAGATGGCGACTACACTTACGTGGGCAGCCATTTCATAATGCATAAAAATATCGAATAACTAGGATACACACCTAAAACTAATAGGATAGTGTATGTCAATTATACTTCACTCAAAAATTAAAATTAAATAAAAATAAAGATGAAAAAAGATGATTAAGGGAAAAAGAAATCAAACTGACAAACTGGGAAAGTAAGGCGAGGAGCAGGAGAAGGGAGAGGTAGAGAGAAGAGGGAGAGAAGAAAAAAGCAAGAAAGGTGAAAGGGGAATGAAATTTGAGAAGACACTTCATTAATGAAATGATAAGAGAGATGGGGGGAGCCGCTTTTAATCCCAATAAGCAGACAAGCCCAAAATAGCAGCTTTGCCTTGCCAATCCCCCTTCCTCTTAAGAAGCAACATTTATTTCAGTGTTTCCTGCAAGTCATGGCAAAACTACAGAGATTACCTTTGTGTCTATCAACAGATCATAATGGGTATTTCAGAATGTTCAAAGATAATTCATAAGAATTCCAACAATGTCTGTGTAATGTCATACAAAAGGACCTGGGGAAACTCAACATACATCAGCTTGAAGGATGACACCATATTCCATTAGCTTGCTTTTGCTTTGACTTTTTAAGTGGCTTTTAAAAACATTTTTGAATTTTTAAACACATTAAAGAAACACTATAATGCTTTTTAGTGTGTGCGTATGTAAAGTACATTTTTTTCCCCCGCAGCATAATTGAAATCTAATTAATCATTTTCTCTGGAGATTTTTTTTAAAAGACAACTATTGTGACAACAATAGAAAAATGACTATGCTCATCACCACTGAAAATGTTTCAGTTGGGGCAACAATATAGTTTTGTGAGTACACATTTTTATTAGTTACATTCACACAATTTACATAGAAAGTAACCATCCAACTGTGATCCCTGGGACTCTTACATCTTTCTCAGGACAGGCATTATTTCTTTATCTTTTAAAAGAAGAATCTGATTTATCCACTATTTCAACTATATTGATTTCTTTCCCATTCATGAATTAGGGGAATGATGTTCCCCCATTCGTTATAGACTCAAATAGTAAGTATTTTTGTCATGACAGTTTCAGTGCTGATTTAATTATCTGGAAGACTCCCTTACTGCAGCTGAAATGGGAATGTTTGTTCATACTGTTTAGGAGTGAACTGTAAATTTTAGTACCACATGGTTATTTTCTGTTATCCATCTGGAGCTCACAAAACAAATGGATGTGTGCGTTGTTATACATGGATAAGCCAGTTGACTCATAAAGGAATCTGTGGTCCCCCTCTTGAATTGTGTCATCAGCTCATACAGACCCTAACAGCAGCCTGTACCCTCCAACAATATTCCTGCATCAAGGAGGTTCAAGGCCCTCTTGCCGTTGTAGGTCCCTGAAACTATGTTTTGCATTTGAAAATTAACCTTAGAGATTCAAGGTGGACACTAATTCATTAGGTCACTGTTTTCAATCACAAACCTATTCTTAAGTCCCTCAATTTTTTTCCTCCTTAAACAGATTAATTCTTTCGGACTTGGGTATTTCCAGTATTTATTATATTATTATTCTTATTATCACCAAGAATCCTGGTAATAAATACCCTGGTATTCAATTGCTAGGAATGTCGGGATTGATTTGATGATTGGTGTATGTCATGGTAGAGCACTCAGCTTTCCATTTATGTCCAGGGTTAGCACAGGCAGGTAGAAACACTGTTTTTTGGATTAATAATAACTGTGAGTACACAGGCAGGTAGAAACACTGTTTTTGGATTAATAATAACTGAGTTAGAAATTGAGTATCCACTTAGCTCCATATTGTATTGCAATGAGATTATTCATAAAAATATTAGCATGCAAACTTTTCTATAAAATCACATTTATGCGGTGTCTCACTGATAGGATCTAAAAACCGATTCTACTTCTGGCTTCATTACCAACAATCTTAGAGCAAGCTTCTCCGTGTCTCCATTTCTCCATTTGTGAAGTAAGAGTCACTAGATGACCTATGAATCTTCCAGCTTAAATGTTCAGCCCATATGCTGGAGTATAGGTTTGGGACTTCATAGGAGGGCAGTATAGACATTGGCAGATTGTATTCTTTCTTAATTCACTTCAATTTTAAGATAAGATTTTTTTTTTAAGATTTTATTTATTTATTCGACAGAGATAGAGACAGTCAGTGAGAGAGGGAACACAAGCAGGGGGAGTGGGAGAGGAAGAAGCAAGCTCATAGCGGAGGAGCCTGATGTGGGGCTCGATCCCAGAACACCGGGATCACGCCCTGAGCCGAAGGCAGACGCTTAACCGCTGTGCCACCCAGGCGCCCCTTAAGATAAGATTCTAAACCACATAATTTCTAAAAATAGGAATGCATTGATTTGTCTATTGGCAATAGGAGGAATAAATTGCACAATTTTTAAAGCCCTCATATATTCCATGTAATTTTGTGCATCCAACTAACAATGCCTGGAAAAAACTAAAACAAAATAGTATTTGCTTTTTAAGTAAGGACTAAAACTGAAGCTTTTTTTTTTTTTTTAGTCTTGAAAAGAAAAGTTTTCTAATTACACATACACTGGAATAGAACTTTCTGGTTTAACAATTATCGTCTAATATAGGATTTCTTTCATGTGTATTTATAATTTTTGAAGGAAGCAATTATAATAATTTTTGAAGGAAATCTTATTTTGGGCTCTCATTTTTTTTTTTATTCTTCACTTACAATTTTATTTTTAAATTTTATTTTTTTTATGGTAAGAACATATAACAGATCTACCCTCTTAACAAAATTTTAAGTGTGCCATACAGTGATGTAAATCATAGGCACAATGTCATATAGCGGATCTCCAGAATTTATTCATCTTGCCTAACTGAAACTATGCCCTTTGATTAGAAAGTTCTCCTTTCTAAGCAAATCTCCTTGGTGTCCCACTGTTGGTTTCAGCTCCGGTTGCGATCTTAGGGTTGTAAGATCTCTGTGCTGGGCACAGAATCTTCTTGAGATTCTTTCCCTCTCCCTCTGACCCCCCTGCTTGGGTGTTCTCTCGCAAATACATAAATCTTGAAAAAAAAAAAAAGTTCTCCTTTCTCCCCTCCCCCTGCCCCAGACATTCCACTCTTTGATTCTATCATTTGGACTATGTAAAATACCCTATTTAGGTAGAATCATGTAGTATTTGCCTTTTCATGACTGGCTGAACCAGCATTACTTCACATAATTCCTCAAGGTTCGTCCATGTTGTCACACAGTGCAGAATTTCTGGGCTCTAAGTTTTAAGAAAGTTAATAGTCCTTGTTAATATTATATATGTGTGTATATACATGCATATGCATACATACATATATTAGTATATCTACCAAAAAAGCCTATCTTGTTTGTATATTATATATTCAGTATATCTACAAATATACATACATCCGATTTATATACACATTTTCTATCTAATATACAATGTATTAATATATGTGTCATAAGCAACACAATTAATTCGCCCAATGAAGGGGGGAAAGAGAAAAAGTAAATTCAGGATTTTGGTTACTAAGTAGATTTAGCTTCTTCTGAAAAAATATGGGTCATGTAAAGCCCATGAGTAGGGTAGTTTTGGGGACAGACTGAGGAGAAATCAGTGCAAATGATACTAGTCAAATTAAATTTATCCCTTAAGCTTTCATTTGATTATGGCACAGTATCTATTTTTGTTTAAAAGATATCGTACCTCAAGAGCAAGACAGGTTTCCTTTTTTTTTTTTTTTAATTTAACCAGTTAAAAGTACCCTAATGCTGAAGGTTTAGGTATGTAAAGCTGTGAAATTACTAATTTGCTGTATTCCCTGTTATAATGCCTTCCATATGGATAGGATTTTCATATCTAAAATATATCCATATGGAAATTCTGGAGACATGAATTTCCTCCTGATGTCGCAACGAAGCTTCCAGCTGCTGGTGTTCTGGAAGCAGCATTGTCGCACCACAGGAGAGCAAGGACACTGCAAACCCCACTGTTGCGGTACCTTGGGATGTAGGACCTCGAGAGGGGAGGGCAGCTCCTGTTTTTGCTGCTGTGAACAAAAGTTATTTTTTGTTTTTAGCTGTCATGTTGGTTGAAATAGTGTGACTGTTCTGTAAAAAACATAATAATCACATAGCCTGCAATTTACCAGTTCTGTATTTCAACGCATTTTTGCACTATAATATTGTTTGGTGAAGTGTGGTCCACGTTCCATAAGCATTAGAATCACAGTGGTGGTGGTTGTAATGCAGATTACTGGGCTCCAAACCCAGGATCAGAGCACAGATTATGTGTGGAGTTTCTTCTCATAGGTCCCCAGTATCCAGCCCTGAGCCTAACAAATGGGCTCATAAAAATATGTGTTCAGGGAATGAATTAATGAACACTTAAGAAGAAGAACCGTTACTCTATAGTAAAGAGAAAAACCCAAGTGAGCCAATGCAAACTCAAGCAAAATTGTCATCTTACTATTATTAATCTTTAAAAATTGGGACCAAAATAATTCAAAGGAAATTCCTACTAAATCTTTATGTTGAGTCAATGGGAAAATTAGACTTATTTTATAATAATCCACCCTGGAGACAGTCTTACAGAGCCATAAAGTATTCTTTTAAACAATCTAATTCTTTCTAGAAGTTCTCTCTGTAGCATTCCTGCAGAGAAGTTCAAATCCTTAGCAATATTCTGTACTTTTCCAAAACTAGAGTTTAAAAATGTCATATAGCATCTAAAAACTTCATAATATTTGTATATATGTGTTCAAAAATTACATATAGACAAGGTTCAGGTGATTCAGGAGTTTTGGACAATAAACAGTTCTAACATTTTAAAATTATTCAGAGAAAATCATAGTCCGAAAAGCAGTAAGAATAGCAACAGAAAGAGATAGGAGTACAGTAAAAAAATAAAATAAAAGTAGGAAAATGACTTTAAATGTAAAAACTGAACAACACAGTGGAGAAAGAGAGAATGCATGTGAGAAGGAGAGTTTGTAAGTATTTTTCGGAAATGATGAAAAACCTTAGTATAAAGAAGAATGACGAGACTTGGAAAGTTGGGAAGCAAGGAAGTGAAGGAAGGTGTACTATGCCAACAGGATAGAACAAGAAACTTGAGCCACTGAATTATCCTTCCCTGAGTGAAGCACACGTGCCCTCTTCCTGCTTGCCTAGGGATCAGGAATGCAGGATGGAATCAGTGGTACTGGGCAATGTTTTGTAGTAGACTCGGAATGGTTTATCCTCATTGTGGGACTAACTAAATTTCTTGCTGTCACGAGTCCTGTTTTTAGCACTACAGCACTAATAAACACATGAACCCAAGCAGGACTTACCAATCACTAGGTCCTAAAATCAAAGCAGGTGCAAATTCTGTACCTGGACCTATGTACCCACCCATGCACTTGATAGAGAAAAATGGCAAGGTACGTGTGCTAGATAGGGGGGTTTCTCAAACACTTAATTTTATAACATTATATGTATTTTTGTATCTGGATATGTGTATATGTATACATAACAGGTATGAGATCTATTTCCTTCCCCATCCACTAACATTTTAGTTTAAAAAATACAAAGATATATCTTTCAGATTCTACATTCCAACATTTAAAACAAGCACTGTGATGGTGGGTAAATGTAAAAAAGAAAGTGTAAGCATTCTATGGATTTACTGGCTAATAGCAAAATTGGACCAAAGTATCTCACTCATCACTAGCATTTCATAATTCAAATGTAAATTATAACCATATAGCTTCAATACAGCCATTCAAGTACTCATGTTAAAATATTTAAAAATGCTGTTTATTAAAAAATAGTCCAAGTTTTGAAAAGAAAAGGACAGCATATATGTCTAGAAAACAACTCCCCAAACAAATTCAATGCAGTAGTATACTTAATTGATTTACTCTTTAAGTGTACAAATTTATAAACAATGTAGAAGACTTATTGATCCCCAATACTTAAATATCACATTGTATGAATAACAAATGATATAAAATATGCAAAATAATAGTACATTAGCCTAAATAACACTAATAAATTGCAAAGCTTAGCATGAAATTGAAAATCACTAATGGAACATTGTGCAGTTTGTTCATGCAACGAGCAAAGACTCATACATAATGTAAGAGTACAACTGTTAGCAGCAGGCTCAGGGAGGGCAATTTAAACGTGTTTTTATGGATAGGCTAGATTGATCTGGGAAGTGGTTCCCGAGGAGATTCCACTTACCCCGAAGAGCATCTTGGGAGAGTGTCATGATTTTCCATCTGTATCTGAAACTCACACTGGTTAGATAACTTGTACTCTTTAGGACAAGTTTTATGAGTTGAAAAAGTATAACTAATTTGAAGCAGTTATATTAAATCACTGGTAATAATGGTCATTTGATCTGGGGTTTTCTTCCATAGCACACTTTTTTTGGTATTCAAGTTTTATGCACTTTAATTAAAAAAAAAAACTCCTTCATTCTGCAGATAGCACCTAATGTGATAAAAGCTAAAAACTTGCCTAAAAGGTAAGACTCAACTTTCTTAGTATACTGGATCCTTATCCTGACAAGAGCCAATATCATACGGAAGTTAGTATATGACAGAGGCTACCTTGGACCCCATCCAAGGGAAGTGAGTTATTGAACAAATCAGAAGGAACTTGTTAGGACTATGTTTTAACCATAAGTTGGTCCCTAGACATGGAGATTGATGATAACATTATTAAGTAAAGCTCTAGTGTTTTCTACTTTCATTTTTTACCTTAATATCACCTCTAAATTTAATTGGTATTTCAAAAGAGAATATAGTTTGAATTTGAACATTTTGTATCTAAAGGTGAATGTAAGGATGAGAGTTTGAAGGTGATATGAAGTTGTCAAAAGTCATAAAGCTGCTACTAATTTCAAGATAAAAATAAATTGCGTTACTGAAGGAAAAGCTTAGCTAATACAACAGGGAATATAATAACGAGTTCACCTAATATAGTCCCTAAAAGTGAAGAGAAGATTTTAGTCAAAGAACTTAGAGAAGATGGAATCTGTTTGTAACAGAACACTCTGGGGATGTAGAGTAAGTAAAAATAGAGTTTTGTCCTTCACTCCATTCTATCCTCAATGGTTCATTTATGAGCTTCCTTCTGAATTATGATCCTGAGGGCTCATTTAAGAATTAGGAAAGATGCAAGTGGTATTCCTTGTCCATCTGTCATACTGTCTATGACACATTAGTGATCAATAACATCAACACAAACAGTTTCGATGTCAACATGTCCCTGAAAAAGAGAATTTGAGCATACTTCATATCATGCTGTGCAACTCACCTCAGAGATATGTGGATTTGGTCTATCATAAAACAATTGTGATTATGCTCCGGTGACCTCTTAACATCTTAAGCTAATTGACCCCGCTATGGAATGCTCAGTCAGAGAACACCTGCTTCATGCAAGATTTGCTACTCCTGAGCATTAAATAATAAATGGATTAGCCAAAAGAGAGTTGCAGAGAAATATTTATTATGTGTTGTAAATATTAAGTTTTAAAAGATTTTTATAAAACTCATATATGGGGAATTGGTTAGTTATGCACTTAAGTCATGCTAATTAAAAAGCTTGTTATAAGAATAAAACAAGAAAATAAATTAAGTAGCCTGATTCAGAATTAGATGCTTAAAATGGAATAGAGGCTTAGAATAAAATAGTTATTAATAAAGTGAAACTAAAATATGGCCACTTGTAAAGGGTAAAAGTACCTTCTTTCCCCATTGATTTTCATGGATAATAAAGAGAAAAATAATATTTCAAATTTCCAGTCTTTCTATTCTAGAAAATCACAGATGATCTTACAAAGCTTCTTAGTCTTATTTGATTATTTTTGTAATTTAAAAACGATTATGTTTAACTAAACTTTTTATTTATTTAGTAATAGATTTTAAAAATATATCATCAGCAAAAGAGATTCTTATAATGTTGCATATAATTAACAGTCTCCAAATCAGAAGAAAAAAACACTTCATAAATGGAAATTAGTAAACATGTGCAGATATGAAAGATGAAGGAAAAAAATCACATGTATCACTAAATATGTGCTTAATACATTGAAATTGAAGGTTACTTTATCTATAACAATGCTCTTTGAGTTGATTTGGATCCTTAGGTTTCAACAGTTAAACTTAGTCCGATGTTAACATTCAAGGGGACTTATTTTTATAGATGTCAATTTTTGGTTTCTTTCCATGTTGCATAGCACATAAACTAATTGATACACTGATAGAATTTTTTAGCTTTCTCAAGAAGTGCACAAATCTGTGAAGCTCTATGCTTCATTTTTTTTTTTGTATATTCAAAATAATGGACAAAGATAATGTCTGGAGTATATTATTACTGCTTTAAATGGCATTTAAACACTCTATTTCAAATGAAGTAATATTAAAGGATATTTAAAAAAGGAAAAATATAAAAGAATTGAAACACTAAAAAGAATATAAAGAATGGAAAGCATGTATGTTCTAGAAAAAAAAAACATTTATAAAACCAAATCTCTTTTTCTAAAAAAAAATGTTAGCAAGCAATTCTCAAACTTTATGATGTATGGAAACAAAGTACACTATTATTTAAAAATAGAGATTATAGGGGCACCTGGATGGCTCAGTTGGTTAAGTGGCCAACTCTTGATTTTGGCTCAGGTCATGATCTCAGGGTCCTGGGATCCAGCTGCATCAGGCTCCATGCTCAGCAGGGAGTCAGCTTCAGGATACCTCTCTCTCCCTCTGCCCTTCCCCCTACTCACTCTCTCTCTCTGTCTCCCTTGCTCTCAAAATAAATAAATAAATCTTTAAAAGAAATGAGGATTAAAGGCGTTATAAAGGGATTCTGATTCAGCAAATTTGAGGAGGGAGCTAGAAATGTGCATTTTTAAATTACCTCTTCAAGAGTCTCAGAGGCAGCTGACCTTAGGATACACTCTGAGAAATGCAATTTTAAAATGTGAATATTTATACAGTCAGAGAAGAGGTATTACAAATTGCTATCCCCTGAATTTTAACATGTTTTTAAGATATACATTGTTTTTGATCATTAGTAAGAAAAAGAAAAGTCTATGCATTTTAAGACCTGCAGTGTCAAATAGTAGAAGGTAATTACAGAGACAAAAATTCTCAGATCAAAATACGTAGACTTCAACCCTTAGAGAAGTATATCTACACACCATAAGATGAATCTATTCTAATTCTAGTCTTGTTTAGAGCCTCTCTAAATTTATAATAGAAACCAATTGAACTAAAGTGTTCATTAAACTATAAATTATTGATATTATCGAAGACAGCATGGATTCTCAGAAAAGAAAATTAAAATGACAATAATAGCAAACAAAGAAATAAATCTTTTTCTCAATTATAATCATTCCAGAAAATAGGGATTGAGTGAAGGTGAAAATCAGAAAAGTAAGCAACGCATTAAAGCACGCTTTTGCCTCGAGGGAGCTTATGTCAACATTGTGACCTTGAGATTTGTGATCTAATTTCTAGAAGCAGGGGAGTTCTAAGGCTAAGACTCACCTACAGTGTAGATTTTAATCTTCCTCCATCCATGAATCTGGACATCTTCAGCGGAAGGGGAAGTTTAAAAAATAATAATAACCCCCAGCCCAGGAGACTGCAAACAAAACTGTATATATCATAACTAAGAATTAAGCAGGAGTAGGGTGGGGAACCTATCCTGCCAGTTCATAATCAGAAAACAGACCTCACCAATGTTTGCAGCCTGAATATCCATAATTCATAATTTTGAGGCTTACTCAAAAACTTCAAAATGAGAATGATTTTAGAATAGACCCAGACTTGTAGTGTTCCAATAGCAATTACAATTATTTTGGAGAAATTTAGCACTTTGCTTTTTTTTTTTAGGAATCTATTTTAATGTTAAAAAATAAATATAAATATATTTTAAAAAATAGTTCACAGTCCAAAAAGTAAAGACAATAAACAGATAAAACATGAAACACATAAAAAAAAATAAGACATCATAAGCAGGAGCCAGTAGAAGTAACAGTAGATTCAGACTATAAAATGTGCAGGTATCAGAATTATCAGCCTGAAAATACAAAATACATATGCTTAAAATGTCTCAAGAAATCAAAAAGAAAACTATGAAGAAAAGAACTCAACACTGAGTGCAATAACTGAAATAAAAACAATCAGTTGATTAACAATAGTGTGTGTATATATATGTGTGTGTGTGTGTGTGTGTGTGTGTGTGTGTGTGTGTGTGTGTATTAGGAGTCCTCCTTGAGATATAAGACAGTGAAAATATGAAAGAGAGGTTTAGAGATATTGAGAATAGAGTTCGAAGGTCTAACATACTTGTTCTTGATGTTTCAGAAGAAAAGGAAGAGAAAGGAGGTGGCAGATGCTGTATCTGAAGAAATCACGGCTGAGAATTTTTGAAACCTATTGGAAAGCTTTCAATCTGCTGATTCCAGAATTCCAGTGAATAACCGGTAGTGTTAATGAGAAGCAATCTGTCTCTAGACATGCCATTGTGAAATTACAAGATACCAAAGACAAAAAGAAGATCTTCAATGTAGCCAGAGAGAAAAGACAGACTAACTCCATAGAAGCAAGAGTTAGAATAACCTGTGAATTTTCATCAGACACAATACACTAAAGAAGACAGTGATATGACAGCTTTACTGTGCATAGAGGAAAACAAAACAAAACAAAACCTTCTCAATCTAAAATTCTAGTTTTTTAGGGGTGCCCGGGTGGCTCAGTTGGTTCAGCGTCCAACTCTTGATTTTGGCTCAGCTCATGATCTCAGGGTTATTAGACTGAGCCCCACATTGGGCTCTCCGATCAGTGGGGAGTCTGCTTGAGATTGTCTCTCTCTCTCTCTCTCTCAAAAATAAAAAATAAAATAAAACTCTAGTTTTTTAAAAAAAACGAGGTGACATAAAGATTTCCAAACAAAAACTGAGTTTACTATCTGCATACCTTCAACAAAAGTAATTCTACAAGTGTGTGCAATTATTTATATAATATATATAATTATATATGTCTGTATGTATATGCATATATATGTGTGCATATGTATACGTATATGCATGGGTATATATTCACATATATATCTGCACACACATACATACACAAAGACAGAGAGAGAAAGAGAAATGCTAACAATTAGTAAATCTGGGAAATATGCATGAGACATCTTTGTAGTCGTCAATGTTTATATTAGAAAAGAAGAAAGACTAAGAGCTAATGAATCAAACATGCATTTTTAAGAAGTTATAAAAAGAACAACAAAACAAGAAAAACATAAAGAACTCAATAGAGATAAAAGCAGAAATAATGAAATTAAGAAAAATCAGAAGAGAGGAACCCCATTTTTTTCTTTAAAAAACTAATAAAATTGCCATACTTCAGGAGGTTTTTCAGCATAAAAAATGAAAGAGAAAATAAATAACAATAAAATAAAAAAAGAATGATACAAATATTCAATACACATGAATAAATTGTGCCAATGAATCTGACAATTCATGAAATGAAAAAATTCCTAAAATATAACTTATACTAACCTTAGAAAGAACAGAAAATGTTAATAATATTGTCTTGTAAGAAATGTAATCTGCAGCTAAAAAATCTTCTCACTAATAAAGCTCTAGGCCTAGTCGTTTTTGTTTTTTTTTTTTAAGATTTTTTATTTATTCATTTGACAGAGAGAGAGACAGCCAGCGAGAGAGGGAACACAGCAGGGGAGTGGGAGAGGGAGAAGCAGGCTCCCAGCGGAGGAGCCTGATGTGGGACTTGATCCCAGAACGCTGGGATCACGCCCTGAGCCGAAGGCAGACACTTAACGACTGTGCCACCCAGGCGCCCCGAGGCCTAGTCTTTTATACATATTTGTTCTGCCACAGATTCGAATAACAGATAGCACCTATTCTATACAACTTACTCCAGAGTGCTTTCCCTCCGGAGAGGGAAAATTCTGAAACCCATTTTATGAAGCTTACAGATCCTTGATTCTAAAACCTGTCCCCAAAAGTCTATCAGATGAGTTCCACTCACTAATATAGATGCAAAAGGCATCCAGTTAACGTACAGAAATGTACCTCTTATGACAAAGCGGATGTTTTTAGAAATGCAAATGTAGCAGAGGCTTCTAATGTCCACTCATGCCAGGTGCCCCACTTCTTTCTGGGCACTCATATAAGAAATTTAGGCAAAGGGCTATGGGAAGAAGTGACATGAACTGCTTCTCAGCTACAGCACTGAATTGCCAAAGAAAGATCTCTTGATGCTCTGTTCCTGTTCAGTGATGATAATGGAAGCACGTGTCAAGATGGTTTGTCCTCCGCTCAGGTCTTAGAATAAGACTAAAATAAACATAGGTCCCTTGTTAAAACCTGTTGGACATGTAGCAGTAATTGTTTTGAGATTTTAGAGGTGCTTATTTATTCAGCACTGCCTAATCTGTAATGACTGATACAATATGGTTGATTTAACATTATGTAATTCATCACGTTCCCAGATTAAGGAGAAAAATAATAAACTTAATAGATGCAAAAAAAAAATCTTGTGATAAAACTGAATGTCCACTCATGATAAAAATAAACGAACAAAATAAACAACCAAGTCTTAAAAACTTGAAGTACCTTAAAAAAAAACAGTACCATACAAAATAGTGAAACATTGAAAATATTCTTTTCAAGCCCACTCTTTCAGGGTGGCTGCCAAAACCACTTTCATTCAACATCATATTAGAAGCTGTAGATGGTCCAGTAAGATAAGAAAGAAAGACAAATTTTAAAGTTGTAAAAACAAACAAAACTATTCCTATGATATGATTGCCTCTATTTCTTCAAATGTCAACTATTGCAATAAACAGGAGGTTTTAGTCAGGTTACCAGAAACTGAGTTATTCTATAAGATTATGTGCATTTTTTTATATTACAGCCAATAGGACCTAAATTTCAAATATACGATTCACGACAGCATCAAGAACTTACAATTCTTAAGAAAAAAAATATAATAAAATACATGCAAAACTTACAGAAAAAATTTAAATGTTATTGAAATTTATTAAAATGTTATAAATGAATGTAAAGATAGACTATGTTTATAGATCAGTAAAATCAGTGTCTTAAAGATGTCAATTTTCCTTCAAATTAAACTATGGATTTAGTTTAAATTCCCCTTCCCAAAGAAGAACATGTTTTAGTCTATAACTTGACAAACCAATTCTAAAATGTATATGGATGTGAAAAGTTCCAACAGTAGCTAAAACAAACAAACAAAAAAATGAAAAAAAAAAACTTGCAAGGGAACAGGACTGGGGCAGATCATGGAGCTCGAATACTAAAGTATTGGAATATTGGCAGCAGCTGACCAGTGGGATACAGTAATATCCAACAAACAGAGCCATAGATAGATGAAAAATGGACAAATGACAAGGTGGCATTGGAAATCAATGAGGAAAGGATAGACTTTCAATACATGGTACTATGATAAGTTACTCACATGAAAAAGAAATTGGACCCATCCCTCACAGACAGCACACGTAATCCAATTCCAGATTGATGAGAGATCAAAATATATTTATGTCCTATATTATTATAAAAATTTAAAATGGCAGTAGTGCCTAAAACTCAGCCTTCATGTGAAGTAAGGAGTCAGGAGTAGTATACATGTGTGAAATTATAAATGGCTGTTGTTTCATTGTAAATATAGACAAGTATGTTAACTCATCTGATAAGAATATGAGTTTGGTGACTAGAATTAGTATTAGTAATTAGTATTACTAATTAGTAATACTAATTATTATTACTAAGTAATTAGTATTACTTAGTATCACATTTCTAAAGGGAAGGTGGGGTAGATGTGTATGAAAACAGTGTAAAAAATGTGATTGTGATGGTGTTGGGAAAGATTCTGGGAAGAAGAAGATGCATGAGAATCAGTTTTGTCCTCAAGTGTTCACAGTCCCTCAGATCCTACCCATGAAACTTAATTGGCTCTTTTTATCACCACTGTCATCCTCCATCCTCCATACTGTCAAAGGCTATATAGAAAGGGGAAATAGTCAAATGTAGTTACAAAAGTCAACAAGTCCAAGGATTTGGAATCACCTAGAAGAGATCTCTGAAAAATATAACCTCACACAGAACCCTTTTTGAAGAAAAAAAAAATGAATCCATTGTTTTGAATTCTTAATCAGACAATTAACTGAGTGTAATTACTGGCTACTGAATAAGATAACTTGTAGTATTTATATCAATTACATGCACATCCTTTTAATTCTTTTAATTACGTACCCTAATGGTCTTAGTACTGATAACTAGAAAACAACAAGGTTTAGTAAACATGCAAGTCTCATCCTGCTCTTCATTAAGTAAGCTCAGTATTAGATCATTAGATCTGTCAAATTTTAGCTGAATATACAGTATACTTTCCTGGATCACAGAAAAACATCTTTAAACACATACTAAGCAAACTGAAACTCATTACACTGGTCACCAACAGTGGCTGACTTTGCTCATCACCTACAGGAAGTCATCTTTCTTTGATCACTTGAGCCTCATTATTCATATAATTACTGTAATCATTATGACACTAATGACTGTTGAAGTCTAAATGTGTGAAATTAATTCACTAACAAGTGTAAATATGTGTCCAGGAAAGGACAGTATACAAAATGGGAAATGAAACTTTGGTATGCTGTTAAAAATGAGAAATTAGGACCAAGATGACAATATCAGTAGGGTATGCGCATGACCAGTGAATATAACCATATGGTGACCATGGTTAAATCTAGTTATACAATTAATCCATATGGGGGGGAATACTCACAGTACATATAACTCTTCTCTAACGGACTAAATTGGAAAACCTAGCTCAGTTTCTTGAATCCAAAATAAATTAATTCACAAAGGTGACCTAATATGCTGACACATTTTAAAATTTGAGGGTGACCCGGCTATGACAAGCCACCCCACTGATCACCAGTGTTTTTTCAACTGATCTTACTGGCTTGCTGGGTGTCCCCTTTCTCCTCCACAGTTTAATGTCTGTCCTTCCTGAAACAGAATGCTTGGTCAAAAAGATACTTAAAAAAAAAATATTATAGAACTTTCTGTGTTGATTTCTATGTTGATTTCTGTTTAGGTAAATATCAAAATTCTGATTTATCTGAATTGAAAAATGGCACTTGGAAATTAATAATACGAACAAGAGGACATTTTCTTTAGAGTTCTCCTTAAAAAAACACATCTATTTCTGGGCCAACCCCCCAAATCTGTGCCCATCAGGCTAGCTGAGAGATGGTATGCAGCCCTCGTTCTCTGATAAAAGGATAACCACCTGCCTGACTTTAAAATCCACCTCCTAAAAAGCAGCCTGTGCGTGAGCACCTGACAGGATCCCTCACAGGTTGGCTTAGAGGCCAACTCTTCCCCCCACCCCATGCCGAGGCTGAGGGCAGGAACTTGAGCTTGTCCTGGGGAGGTGGGATCCCAGGTGCAGGTGCACGCCAGCTGGGCGCTGCTCGCACGCCAGTTGGCGCCTATGAGTCCAGATACACACTTGCTGTGATTCGGAGCCTTCCTGCTTCCCACCTCCCTTCTGCGGCAAGCCCCCTGGAATACTGGTGATTAGGCCCGCATTTAAAATGGTTTGTGACTGACAGGACAGGAAAACAATGCATTTAAAATAATAGCACAACTCTTCTTTACAGATTTCGTCGAATAAGTTGGGCATCTCTCTTTAGTCTAAAACAAACAAACATGACATGGGAATATGTTATTGAAAATGCCATATGTCTGAGCTGGAGAATAAAAGTTTGATTCAATAAGTAGTTACAGAGCAATCACCATGAGTGAGGCAGTAGGGGTGAACACCATGGGCAAATACAAATCCCCTTCCTCCTCCCCTTGTTGGTTTCGGCATATTTATTTTTTCTAGTAAGTTTAGTCTTCCTCCTGACGCATGCGTGATTCTAAAATACACGTCAGGGGCTAATGCAGTTGGCCTTTTACTTAAAACATCTAAAGCAGACTTAAAAAAAAAATCCCATAATTTAACATTCTCCACGTTGGAGTTGCTTTAATGAATTAGACAGATTTTTAAACCAAGGTTTAGTAAATTCTCAAGCAGGTGCCTGGTGCTGTGTTAGGAGTCAGGTAGATAAAGAGGAGGACGCCCCTTGCCCTTGAGAAGTGAAGAGCCTACGGAGGAAAAAGACAGATAACCAAGTAATTCCAATCTAATTAAATACATGGGTCACAGCGAGTTGTTAAGAACATCACTAATTGTGTCAGAGAGAGCAAGAAAAAGTTGCAAAAGGAGCAGATACGCATAGAAGATCAGCGGGGAGAGTGAAATGAAATGCACAGAGGTGTAAAAACGAGATTTTTAGAAGTGTGAATGTGTCATGCTTCAAAGTAAAAAGAAAGGAGAGTTAGGAGAGCTGAAGCCATGCAGGGAGGGCTTGGCAAACTTGTAAATGAATTTGATTTTTATCTTAAAGATGGATAGGAACTGATCAGAGGTTTGAAGCATGGGAGTGACACGGTCAGATTCGTTTTCTCTCTTCTAGTGAGAGAACTCAGCATTTTTTCCAGCTAATGTGAACAGAATAGAGGCGGGGTCCAGTCAGGAAGCCAGTACTGTAGCCCAGGTGAATAGTAGTAAGTAGAAGCTTGAGTTAACCCAGTGAGCTTAGGGATGAAGAGAACAAGGGACGGAAGAGGAAAGGGATTTATTAGCTGGAACAGACGGATCTAGTGATCATTGGTTTGAGGCCTAAGAGGCGAGGGAGGGCGATGCCAGCTTTAAGAATTCTGATAGACGCTCCTGGAGCTGTCACCTCTGCGGCTGGGAAGTTTATTCCTATACCGAACCCTCTTTTGATCTCGTTTAAGTCTCTGCTGATTCCCCTGGAGAAACAGCAAACAGTTACTCAGCACGCTCATCAAGACCGGTTGAATAATCCAAGACATTTCTCTCATCTGTTCTTGACTTTCTCTTGTCTGGATCATGCAATCTCATGACTGAAGCTGGGGGAGTGTGTCGTATTTGTTTTGTCCTTTGTCTCCATGCGTTTTTTGCATATGCACATCGGTTGTTCAAATGTCCAAGTCAAATTTGGAATGACTGTCTCACGCTAATTTGAAGACATTCTTCGTTTCTTGCATCATCATGCCTTGGGAAAATCGGATGTTAGAGACAAGAATATTCACTGCCCGCTGGGTATCTCTGCCTCTCTTCAGGCACTGACCCGCCCTCAGGGCAACCCATGGGCTTCAGGTGATGCCCCCTGTTTCCTCCATCCCTCAGCCTGTCCTGGGCGGGGGGGGGCTGTTCCATTAATCTAAAAGTAATCCCATCCCAATGGCCAGTGGTTGGTCAGGTCCGGGAGCATGAGATGAGGTTTTCTAGGGGCAGCTGGGAAAGTTCTTCCTGGCTCCTCTGGGAGAAATAGCAAGTCTCTCGGTGTTCTTATGGATGATGCTTCATAGTTACGGAGGTAGATAGGTCGTAGATGTGAAGCCTAGAAACAGCCAGCTCGCTCCCGTCCTGAGGCAGAAGCTGGTTTCTGGAGGCAGGGAAAGCTAAGAAGACTGAGGAAAGATGCACCCAGAGCTACTAGGCTAATGGAACACTGAAACTTCACCCTTATTTCTGTCCTGGCTATTTGGTGAACCAGTAGGTTTTCTTGGGCTTTAAGCTGGTTGGAGTTAGGTTCTCTCACAGGCAGCCAGAAGAAACCATACTTCCACGTATTATATTCTCATGGACACATGATGATGTCAAATTTCTTTCTTTCTTTCTTTTTTTCTTTTCTTAAGAAAGACCCCATTATAAGCCTCCCATTTCATTGCTTTGGCATGTTAACAGCTCTATTTAATCCACCATGTGCTCAGCACGCTGGCACCCACTGTGGAGCACACAAATGAAGCTGAAAAGCCACAATTTCTACTCTGAGTTCATAATGTCGTTTGGAAGACAAGAAACCCACCTATGGTACACCGCATACACTTTGCAAACAGCGTAGGTCAGGTCATGGTTGCTCAGAGATGGAAGGGTGGGAGAGCCGGCCCTGGGATGCCGGCTAGATTTTGGTCAGGTAGGATACTGGCTGGTATTTCAGTGAAGGGAGAAAGAGAAACAAAAGTGTGTTATGTTTTTGAGGCAGGTGGGAGGTGGACTTGACTGGAGCAGCACCTACCCCCTGAGGGGGGGTCCAACAAAAACAAGGTTGAATGAAGGTCTTGAAAACTAGGCAGGGAAGTTAAGGCATCATGTAATCAGAGAGTATAAAAAAGTACACCAAGTTTCCCTCCCATATAATTGCAACTGTTTCCTATTGTTTCTTCAAATTCCTCTACATCATGAATGGCCTGAGAGCAGGAGTCAGGTCTAATCACCCTTGTATATGTGTATACATTTGCATACATCGTCCATGCTCCATGCAGTGCCAGCACAGAGTATGCTGGGTCAGCTCTGGGATCCTTTTAGGCTCTTGGTTTATCGCTCCTGGTAAATAACTTGTCTCTCTCTCTGTAATGTCATCTTGATAGCCCCTATTTTAACTTTTGTGTAACTGATTAAATATTGGCTGGTTTCCAGACCAGCAATACCACTCGATAAGTTCAACCAGTCCAGCTGAATCTGTTCTCTGCAAAGCTTTGTTCTTCCTTACCCAATGCCCTGTGATCGATGTGCTTAAAAGCAGATTTTTATGACATTTCCCCATATTTTTCAAAATATGGAAATTAAGACCAGTTATCTTTGAAAAAGAATGGGATATCTTATTTTAATTTTTTGACAGTAGAGGTAATATTCCTTTCTGTCTAGCCTTTTATAACTCTCAAAAATCGGTTTTACTGGCACATTAGGCACATGTTAATTAAAATGGTGGGCTAATGCTTTAAAGGTCGAAGAACTAATGGCAACAATATTAAATAATAAACCATTTGGATTTTCTAACTTCTATAGCAGAAAACCAAACTGGAGAAATACAAATTTCCTATCAAAGATGGACCTATTAGCATTAACACCTGTACATGATCAAATCACCTCCTCGATTTGCAATCTTTAAAGTTAAGTTGGGAAAAACTAGAGAATTTAATCATAGATTCTTAAAATATGTGGTGGGCAAGGGATAAGAATGAGAGAAATATCTCTAAATCACAATAAATCTATTTTTAAGTAATATGCAAGAGTAAAAAAAGTTATTTCCTGCTTAACTTGTATCATTTATATTGAATCAGAAAAACGTTTTTATAGATTGTGAAGAAGCATTTGTGGGGGGGGACTTTTTAAGAATTATTTTTATTCCCATTAGGCTACTGTTTACTTGAGATTGCATACGAATGAGAATTTATAGGGGAAAAAAATCCCCCAGAATTTAGGCACAAAGTTAGGGAAATATCCTGAAATTGAAAATAATACACAAACAAATAAATAAATATCTAATCAGTGTGGATAAGCTCAACATCTGCAAGAATGGCCTTTCCTGGGAAAACCTGGATGATGAGATCACCCAAGGAGTCTTTCCCGGACTATCAAGAATTTAGGTATTTTAGTTCATTTGGGAAAGGCAAAGTTATTAAACATTTGTTCCATGCTTCCTATGTGGCAGGCACCATGCAGGGCAATTTATATAATAACATGATCCCATTCAATCCTTATCTTTTACTCTGAGGCAACATTATTTTTCCTAACTTGTAGATGAGAGAACTGAGATTAGAGAGAGTGACAGTATAAGATGTATGCTAGATGCCTTGACTGTCGTAGGAAAAAACCTCACACTCCAATGCAGAAGTCTTGGACAGTTTGTACAGACAGCTTTCTTTGAGGACCAAGATGCTCATTCACATTTTCCCATGGCACACTCTGCTCAACTTGTGTGAGAATGTGTCCCCAGGGTCTGACTTACCAGCAGAACATTCTCTCTTCCACTAGGACATGGAAGGAGAGGCCTGAGGCTTGGTCCCCATGGGCCCTAGAAGCACACCTCAAGACAATGATTCCATGTAAATCCTTTACTTGGAAGGCAAATAAGCCACTGGAAAATAAGGAAGGGAATGTAACCAGTAACAGGTGCATTATCTAAGTAGCTA
This sequence comes from Ursus maritimus, assembly GCF_017311325.1. NCBI lineage: Eukaryota > Metazoa > Chordata > Mammalia > Carnivora > Ursidae > Ursus > Ursus maritimus. Next base: position 32,630,917 of record NW_024425341.1, on the reverse strand, counting down.
TCACTGTGGGTGACTGGAGCTTACTCACGCCGGGGAAACTTTGGGAGCCAATGTCCAACACACAAGTCCATTATCTACTCCATCCCAGCCCCCACTTTCCACTGGGAATGGATGGAAGGTTGTTCTTGTGTGATAAGGAACACAGCTGCTGGCATTTGGGAGGGGGAGGACAGTAAGAACAGTGTCTGAAGTGGTAAGGGTGAAGGGATAGGGTGGGCCCAGCCGCATCTGCTACAAAATCCTCCACACTTAGCTTGGAGCCAATGGCAGGGTAGGTATGCAATGAACGTTTATGGAGTGAGATTGTCATTCTGATTTATCAGTCAATATTTTATGCATATGGCTAGAGTTAGTCAGTCCTCCTAACCTGACTGACTTTAGGCCAATTGACAAAATGAAGTTTCTAGATATTTAAATTATAGGAAGAAACCCTAAACAATTGTGATTTTGACCTACAAACTGTCTGAAACCAATGGTTGAAATTTCCCCTTTAACACATATTTAGCCCCATCAATTATATCTCTTTGGTTGCTACACATGTATCCGTACCTATCAAACACAAGATTTTAGATAAAAACATATTGCTTTGCGTCCTGACATACTGTAAAATCAGGTTCACGTCCAGAAGCTCTATAAGCTGACAGGGATCTGGTGTGGCTGTTGTGACAGTGCGAGCTTCAGATGCAAACACAGAAATAATTCACCCTAGAATGATCTAATTATAGAGAACAGTCCAAGGGGAATCAAGAATTTATGATACGAATTCAAAACCCTATTTAAGATAAGGTGATTGTTTTGTGTCCGTATGTGCATACACGTGTGTGTGTGTGTGCATGGTGTGTGTGTGTGTACATGTGTGTGTGTGTGTGTATTATTTAAGCTGTTGTTTCACCTAACAATTTATGGCGTGGAAAAGGAAGAAGAAGTGAATCTAAGTTGTCTTGGCTGGAGAGACAGACTGCACCTCACTGTGTGCGTAGAGACCAGATGGTATCACCACAGCGTGGCCCCTTGAGGGACCACGGGAGGACCATGGGATTTGAAATTTTCAAGTCCCAAGTTCAAACCTTGTTTTGTCAGTTATTAAGTGTATGAACCTGGACAAGACACGAACTCTTGGAGCCTTAATTTCTGCATCAAATAGGCTAATAGTAGCCACTTCCTTGGGCTATGTCAAGGACTCATGCGAATACTGGCCTTTGTACGCTCTAAAGCACAAGTATCACTAGCATGAGAAGAAATACCACCCAGTATCTTCCAAATACCAAAGAAAACCAAAAGAGCTTCCCTGGTCTAGGAGCCTTTGGCCTGGACCATCCAGAGGGCCCGTTCATCAGGAAGGGAGGACAGGACTGCCTCCTTGACAGTTACAGAAGCTCATCAATGACTGTATCACAGCAGGAGCGGCTTTACGCCAGCCGTTCTCTTGAAACCAAACCCTTACCCAGGAGTCTGCAAATAAGTTTGGTTTAGTCAGAGAAAATGGCTCTGCCCTTTTTCCCCCCAAAAAAGGTTCAAGGCCCAGATCTAAGCTCCCCAGAAAACCAGTTTCCAAGCAAGCAGCCTTCTCTTTCCTTCTGGAAGCCTAAGGCGGGGTATCAATACCAAAGTTGATACTCCTTACAGAAAGCTAAAGGAAGAGATCTCTTTGTTCTTTTAAATAATTGCTTATTATTACCGTTTCAAAAGTAAACACTCCTGTCTTCCTGTCTTACCTTGTTTTCACACATGAAAATAGTCAAGAGCTGGTCTGCTTTGCCACAGCTCTCTCATTTGCTGTCTCTACAAAAGACTTCATTGCCTGGTTAGGCTTTGTCCTATTCTCTAGTTATCTCATCTGGGTTGTTTTGCTGCCTGGTTAAAAATTTCTCATCCCTGGGCCGAGGCACTCTGCCATGGGGCTTTCTCCATCAGCCGCAAAGCCAGGTGAGGCGTGGGTCCCTCAGCCTGTGCTCACTGAACAGCTGACGTTGTTTGCAGACAGTCACTGTTGGAGAGGCAAGAGCTGCAGAGAGCAGTGCTCAAACTGGATGAGCCTTCACAGAGGAAAGGCACATCGACAAAGGACTGGCAGTGCTAAGTGAGCGTCGTAAGGGGAAACAGTGTTCCTGTGTGAGTAAAGCTTCTGGGAGACCCCTCAGGTGGTCCAGGGGGCAGTGCTTGCTTCTGGCCCCTCAGAGGGCTCCCAGCTGCTTGCGGGAAGAATGCAGCCAGACTTGAACCCTATACAGTTTATTTCTCCTTTGCAAACATGTGTGCCCTGAGTTAATAGGGAGAGGGCAAAAAGTTCTGAAAAAATACTGTATTTGAAGACTCACCAGTGCTGATTTTAGAAAGTTATCCTGGTCTCACAGGGTCCTATCACACCTGTCAGTGAGTGCTGGGGGCTGACCGAGGTGATACTCTGTTTGCAGACAGGAGCTTGCTAGTGACTGATTAGGGAGAGTCAGCCTGGAAGACTAATCACAGCTTTGCCGTTTGCACACGGCCTTCCTATATATGACCTTGTTTTCTTCATTCTACCCCAAAGCTTGGAAAGTAAGGGAGAGAGGCATTCCTGTGATTCCTGCTTTACCGGACCCGCCTGTCCAGTGTTACCCAGCTGGGAAATGACAGGAATGGGATCAGAGCCAGGCCTCCAGATTCCAAATTTTATCCCATTTCTACAATCACACTATCCTGGGAAAGACAGGAGGGTTTAAGAGCAGCTCAAATTTCCCATTTTCAGTGAAGATGAACAATGGAATCCGTGAATTGTATCTTCCTGTAGAGCAGTGGTTCTCAACCTTGCTTGCACATAAAATCATCTGGGAGCTTTTAAGCAATACTTTTGCTGGGACTCCACCCCAAGCCAATTAAGTCCAAATCTCTCAAGATGGGCCTAGGCATCTGTATTCCCCAAAGCTCCCCAGGCGCCTCTCACGTACAGCTAGGGCTGAGATTCACTGCTTGGAGTCATAATCAACAAAACACTGATTGCATTTTTCCAATTTTAAACCACTCTGGGAATGTAGTAATGAAAAATCCTAATAGCAACTTTACTGGCAGCCTCAGAAGATAGGCCCTGGCCTTGGTTCTTAGTAGGGATTCAAATTTATCCAGAGATTGACTGACAGATGAGATGGTAAGGAAACACTTTTATAGCCTGGATCTGTAACAGCAGAGCTGTCAATCCAGAAACTGCGTGGGCTAAATAAATTACATTCTGATCCCTTCACACCTTTTAATTACGTTACCTAATAGTTTTACTACTGATGACCAGAAAATTAACATGTATCATTGATAATGCTATCAACATGTAACCATTGTTTCTCTTTATTAAATAAATAGTGGTTGATTTTCCCCTGCTTATTTTTTTTTCAAATAATAATAGATACCTTTATTCATTTCAAGGTTAACTAAGTAATTAGCTTTTGCTTACATCCCATTATTAAAAAGTTAAAGCTTCATAAGAATATGTATATATAACTGGAATGCTTTTATATTTCTTTTACAATTAATCTATTACCACCAAATTTGTGCTGGGTATTTACATGAAAACTTCCCTTTCCATCACTTTAATCGTATCTCTTGTTATGGAATTCTTTAAAATAGTCATTAATTGGCAGGTTCACCTCTGTGTCAGTCTCTGTCCTAGGTTCTGGGATCACACATAGGCATATGCTATGGATGTATCCTTACGAGAGGGAAATGCTATGATGCAGATATCAGAAAGGAGGCATGAAGAAGGGGTGACTGGGTGGCTCAGTTGGTTAAGCCTCTGCCTCTTGATTTTGGTTCAGGTTATGAACCAAACCTTCCTCTATGAAGGCTCATCCAGTTTGAGCAATGCTCTGGTCCTGAGATTGAGCCCCGAATGGAGCCTCGAGCTCAGCGTGGAGTCTGCTTGATATTCTCTTCTTCTGACCCTCCCCGCGTTCTCTCTCTCTCTCTCTCTCTCGCTCACTTAAATAAATAAATAAATAAATAAATAAATAAATAAGAGTGAAGAAGACAAAGACATTAAAGAGGACTTGATTTTTTTTTGAGTCTGTGCAAGCCATTTCTTAATTAAAAACATATTTTTGGTCTTGAATCTCCAAATCAAGACATTTTTTGAGTTGTAAGGTGTATGTTTTACATACTTTATGCTAAAAAAAGGAAGTTTATGAATCCTTTTGTTCTTTGTGAAACACTATGTTAACTGTGTATTTTATAATTGAGGGTATTACTGCCACTAAAATACGATATTACATTTGCTGAATTAGATTTCCTTTCAGAGGAAAGTAAGGAAACTTACTAAATAATCTAAACACCAAGTTAATAATAACTTTTCTCATCTGCTTCACTTGATACTACAACCTTTCCAAATCTTTCAATGTCAATTTCTATACCAATATAATGGTGGATAAATACCTGATATCATTTTCTCATAATACTTTTGGAGAAAATAATATTAATATCAACTAATCTGAATTTTTTATTTCATTTATTTTTTAAAATCAAAAATTTTTTTTTACATAACCTCTACACCCAAAGAAGGAGTCGAACTCACAACCCCAAGATCAAGAGTCCCATGTTCTACTGACTGAGCCAGCCAGGTACCCCTGAATTTTTAATAATTTCATAGTGCTGGTCAGACACTACAGATTCTTAGGTTAGTTACACATAGGAAAACATACTATTAAGGCCATTAAAGTCATTTCTGAGAATTAAGTTAAAGATGTGACAGGTAGCCCACAACTTTACAGAACTGTCAGTTAAATGGACCCTACATGCCCAGTGACTAAGGCTGTTCTCAAATGTCAGTGAGTGCCCAGTGGTCTTAATGTATTGTAACCTACTGGCCTGAAATAATTAGGTCCGTCCCTAAGCAATCTACTTCCTTCCTTCCTTCTCAGAGCACGGCGAGGGCACTAACAATAGAGTCCAGTGAGGTAGAGGATTCTTTTTCATTAATTTTGATTTTTCCCCATTGTTACAGGTGCTTTGAATAGTAAGTCCTGCCCCAATCAGCAACTCATGCTGTTACGATTTAGGCATTTTTCACTTTTCCCCCCTCCTGGCGTATAAAAATGGAAAGAAATGGCCTTTGAGTACGTATACTTTTCTGGTTATAGAATCAAGACAGTTGGGATTATTGTTTCACATGTGCTACATCATATTCAAAAAATGTTTGCTGAGGGAATGCTCTTAGCAATGTGTGTATTGGGCTAATATACTCGCGGTGCTATTAATGGATTATGTTATTAGAAAAATATGAAAAAGCCACAGACAGAAGCCCTTTGTAAAGCAAAGCAGAAAGCTCAGCAGCAACTCTGCCTTTAAATGTCTTCATATATCTGTATCTTTTCAAAATGCAACAATCTTTAAAATGATGTTGTTTCACCCTATACACAAAAGCCATCCCTTCAAAAGCCTTTGATTAATTTGAGCACAATCAAGAGCATACGAGATAGCTGCCATTTAGCGAGCCAAAGCGATCCAATGCCAACTGCAATAAACCCATCAAGCTGTCATCGAGTCAAGCTGTGAGAAAGAGGACGATTACAAGCAATAGTTTCCTTCAGCGGTTTCATAATTTCAATTTTTTGGGTTACATTTCCAGATTTCCAATAGTTTTAGTCAGAATACTTTAGTAGAGAAATATTGTCCCCAGGAGTTACTATCAACAACGTGGTATAGTGTATTGGTTTTTTTCCCCATCATTGATTCAAGTATAGAAGCTCATCAGGCAAGAGATATTGTGATTACAAGTCGTATATAAATTATTTAAAGGGGTCCAGCCAATCAAAACAGAGATCTAAGTGACTATTTTCCTCTTGATGCCTTTGTGCCTCCTACTCAAAAAGCAAATTTCTGATTGATAGAATAGTTTTGAAGTTACTTCAAAAAGGCCATTCTTTTGGATGGGAGGAGGGTCTCAATATGAATGGTTCACATCCTTCAACAATAATTCTTTCATGACAACTTTACAGAGGAGAGAGAGAGAAAGACACCAAAATAACACCAAGCAGGGGAGTGGGGGTGGGTGGGGTGGGGAGACAGCGAATTAAGGTCCATCCCTGAAAAAAGAAGCCTCAAGTATTTGGTGCTTCTTCACTCAGTCCAGCTCTGCCTAAAGGGAGTAATCACTGTTGACTAACCTGTTACCCAAACTTTACTCTCATTCCGTAGCCAGTCTTTGCTCATGCCTTGCAACTATTTAGCACAAAGTCACCATCTTGCTTGACTTCATCCTTTGAATATCACCTCATTGCTTCTCGCCTAGCTCAGTTCAATCCCTCTACTGCCTCTTGAGATGTTTCTTTTTCCTTTTGACCTTTCTGTAGATGGTGTATCTTTCGTTTCAATATTTACATGCAATTATATGTCAACTCTCTAACTAAAGCGAATAATGATAGAATAGTTCATTTTGTATGGAATTAGGGGGAATACATTTTCTTGAATCACATAGGAGAGCTAGCACGCCCTTTTTTATTTCCCAAATTTAAGCACAGAAAACCTGGAAATTCCCAAGAGCTCAAGTTGTCCTCCAGAATTGCCACAGCAGTCGATGCCTTCTGTGTAAAAGTGCATTAAAGAAACTCATTACCTTCTCCTCAAAGGAGAGCCTGCAAGTGTCATTACCTAGTTCTCATACGTTAGGCAGTATAATCAGGATAGGAAGCTGCATCTCCCAACTCAGGTGCAGCAGGAAAAGTGAAAAACTGTGTTAAACCACCATTCTGAACAAGATAGAGAATGAATAGACTCGTTTGATAAAGCCTTGATTTATACCTTGGTTTTTGTAAGGGCTTAATTCAACAAATACATTGAGTTTTGAAATTACAAAAATGTAGGGATTACAAATATTAATGACACGCAGTGTTTTCCTTTAAATAAATCCCTTTCTTTCAAAGCTTATAATAGGTGTAAAATCCCCCTTTTTTGTGATTCTAACGTCAAATACTTCACCAAAAACACCCCAATCAGTTAAACAGCCTCTATTGCAAAGTTTGAGGATTTTGAAGTATCAAAAAGAAACAAGAGGTAATAAACTCACTATTAAGGCATTTAGCTTGGCAAGTGATTTATCTCTTCCTTTATCTGCTTAGGGCTTTTATTTCACTGTGTGAGCAAATTTCCACTGACAAGTAATTTTTGGCAAACAGCTGGAAGTGGGGGGAGGGGTGGGAGAAGGGAGAAAGATTGCCTAGGTATCAAAGACCTGAAGTGAAAAAAACAAAAACAAAAAACAACACAAAAACCTGACAGAGTAATGTTTATGGTTTCAAAATAATACACCTTCTCTAGTTTCCTATTCAATTACCAAAGAAAAGCTCTTGGTTTTCAGCTCTCATTGTATCATGGGATATGTACAATAATTCTGACCAAAATAATTTTCTACATGAGATGTATAAAAATAATCATGAGCAAATAAATTCACTGAAATAGTAGAAACATTATCTATTCTTGCCCTGTGCTTTCAAACATTCTCCTGATGATACTACTGTGTAACTGAGTATGAGTTCAACCAGCAAAGCCTCGTATGTCACAGTCGCTCAAGTGGAAACTCTTAAGTATTGTAGACGTGTGAAATACTATCATTATCCATTGGTGTTTGGCCACATCTTCTGAGTAATTTAGACATAGTAGGCCTTCAAGAGATGAATTTCATTAAAGTGGTTTATCACTGCAGTCTCTGTAAGTTATTTTTGTTTCAACACACACATACGCTACTCCATTTAAGCTCTTTGTAAAACAGCTGTCTAAATATCTCACGTGGAAACCACTTCTTGGCAAATAGAACAAGGCTGCTACAAACAGGTAAACTGTGCCACAAATTCATTTATTCATTCAATTTATAAATATTTACTCAGTGTTCAGTAGTACTAAGCACTCTGCTAGGTGCTGTGGCATTTTAAAGAATAATTAAGACAGAGTTGTGTCTTCAAGGAATCTAATTATAGACAAACGATTATAATGTGGGATATAAGATGAGAGCAGTGACAAGATGCCAAAGGGAATTCAAGGGAGAAGAGATGATTTCCTTCTAGCAGATTCTTGGAGGGCTCTAAGGAGCCGGTGGCGTTTCAGCCAGGCCTGGAGGGATGGAAAGGAAAAGGGGATTCCTGGATACTACCTGGTTCAGATATAAAGCCACTGAAGGAAGAAAGCACAGAATTTGTTTGAAGAACAAAAGGGTGTTCAGTTTGGCAAGTGTGAGAGGAGAGAAGGGAAGTTATGGGAGGCAAGGTCACAAACAGCACTCTAAACATTGCTATCTATCTGGGCTGGAGTGTACCAATCTGAATTTCCTCAGGGAACAGTCTATATGACTAATAGGACTGCCCACCCTGGAAACTTCAAACAAAGATGACAATTCTATGGCTATTTATATTGCATTTTTTCTTTTTACATTTTAAAATATGCACTTATATCTGACTATTTTTGGAATTTGGATTGTGTTGAATAGGGTATAAAATCCTACAGGAGGGAAGAATCAAAAAAAAGTCAATGATATAAAATACAGAAAGGAAAAACAAGATCCACTTAACGGCATGTGCCAACACTGGCATTCAAGAAAATACTAAACCAAAAAAAAAAAAAAAAAAAAAAAAGACACAAACACCCTGTTCTCCAGCTCTAGCACACAAGATAGGGATATTGTTTCATAGAACAACACCCCAAGGTTTCCATTAGAACATGAAAATATTTACAGCAGTGGTGTTTTTGCCCTGGGATTGCAAGTTTTCCTTGCAAATATTTAAGTTATTATGCATTTGTGAGCAATGGCACATGTGTAAAGGAAATGATATAATCAAAGCTGATGTTGAGGAGTAAATGCATTTTGTCCCACATGACTGTTTTTAGAATACTTGTTGTTAATTGTGCTGATTACCACTAATCGTGGCAACCAAGGAGATATGAAATGTTTTTATACTTAATCTATTGTGAAAGTGTCTGCTGAAATGAAAATAGCCCAAATTTATGGTGTTTTTCACTTCTTAATTTAATAAGATTAGCATTTGTTTACCCCATTAGTCAAAAACTAAATCAAATTGTTCTGGGAAATAAATCACTTGACCAGTGGTGGATACTCTTCCCTATCCCTTCTATATCAAAAGCACAGCCAATGGTAGTGCTCTCAGAGTTATGAATTCATTATAAGCTACTCCAGCCTTCTTCTCTAGATGCCCCACATTCCTGCTGGACAACTTGCAAGCTCCATAAAACTGGACAGCCACACATCTACTGGGCACGAACACAGGTAAAACCCATTTTAATACACAGGCTTTATATAAAAATTAACTTGCTCAAGAATTGCATTCATCAATGAATATTTTACAGTGTTGCCATTAGTAGAGGCTGGGAAATTTCTTTTAAACTTACACAATATTAATCCGAATTCTGTTTTGGTTGATACAAATTCCAGGAACCATAGTTATTTCTAGATGGCATTAAGTGATTCTCCAGGGAAAATTACAAATGATCTCAATAGAATGTCAATGAAATTATAGCATACCTTTCTCAATGGCTAGGGAAGTGCATTGGCAAAAAACTGCCTCCTCTTTGCCCATGTTCTTTCTCCTTTCTGAGGGCTGATATATATTGCATAAGAAATGGGATTTTGTTTCTGTGAACTTCGAATCAGCATGTTCAATTTACGCATGTGACATTAGTACTTGAATGTCATTTTGGATGGGAACAGATAGATTTGGAATGTAAATATCTTGAGAATGGACAGACCCACCACTTAGAGGAGGTGGTTTGTATAGATATGGAAGGTGGTTCCAGAACGCAATACCACTAGCTGTGCAACTGACATTAGAAGGAATCTCACAGAAGGTGACAACACGTACAGCCAGGTAGGCAATGGCTACGGCCATGGGCAAGTGGAACTCCAGGGCCAGATGATTGTTATTAAAGGTAAATTCTAGCAATAAGTAGGGAAGACCTAACCATGGACATGGAAGTTTAATGAGAAGACTCACCTATCAGTGAGGGTTCAACCAGAGAAACAGAACCAGCAGGAGACATAAATTAAGACATTTATTCGCGGGAACTGTCTTATGTGATTGCAGGGGTTGGCTAAGCGAGTCCGAATTCTGTAGTTCTAGCAAAGCAAGGGAACAACCAGGCACAAACTGACACTGCAGTCCCACCAGCAAAACTTCTTGGGAATCTCAACTCTATTTTTCAGTCTTTCAACTGATTGAATAAAGACCACTCAGATTATCTCGGATAATCTCCCATACTTTTTAAACTAGATGATAATAGACTTTAATCACATCTACAAAATACCTTCACAGTGATGCCTAGATTAGTGTATGAATGAATAACCGGGGAGTATAATTCAGCCAAAACTGATAGTCACAATTCATGTCTGCAGAACTGAGAAAGGCAAGGTGGGATAGCCCAGTCCTGGAGAAATAGCACAACTAAGCTAAAACGATGCACAACTTTTATTAAGCTGTTGAGTTAAGGACCAAATTATTGGAGCTAGAAAATGAGGACAGAGGGTCAAAAACCCAGTATCAAGACCAAAGAGACCAGCAACAACCCACTACAAAACCATGAAATGTCATAAAACCTCAGCCTATGGGAATGTTTGGTCCCTGAGTCTTCATCTGGAGGCGTGGCTTAAAAAGTACAATCTATGGGGGCAAGGAGATCTTTAGGAGTGTGGAGATCTGGACCAGGGGCAATTTTGTGTCACCCTCTCCCCACAGAGGACATCTGGCAATGTCTGGAGACATTTTTGGTTGTGACAAATTGAGGCAGGTGTGTGCTACTGGCATTTAATAACCAGAGACCAGGGATGCTGATGAAAATTCCGAAAGAATCATTCAGCCTCAATAGGCCAAGGTTACAAACCCTAGAATACAATGAATATAGGCAGAATGTACTTGGTATTCAGTCTAAATTAATTCCTAACTTTTATATGACTATTGACTATCTACAGAGCCTATGCAGAAGAAAGAAGATGAGGAGGAAAGAAGCAGCATCAGTCCTCTGTTTTTTCTGGAGGCATTATGGCAGCGTGTGGAAGAAGCATGAATTCAGCATGAAAGTATCCTAAATTCAAAGCCAACTCTAACATCTACCTCCCCTGTGAGCCTCAGGCAAGATGCTTAGCCTCTTGGAGCCTCAATAAACTTATCTATAAAATGAGAAAAATGCCATTCTCAGCCTGTTATTGAAAGAACTTGGGATATTACCAGATAAATATTACTCTTACCCCAAGAAAACATTTGGGCAGCTCTGGCAATAACACAGACAAGAGAGGATAACACCATAAATTAAGTAATGATACTACTACTGTGCAGAAGGGATTCGACTTTAGAAGTATTTCTTGGAATCTACAAGACTTGTCGAATGGAGAGGTGGATGGGAAGAGAGGAGAAGAGGAGCTAAGGATGACTACAGTGAATGGATGTGATTACTATGAACCGATACACGAAATCCACAAAGAGGATCAAGTTTGTGGGAGAAGATGATGAAATCAGTGTCAGACACATAATGTCTGGGGTCCCTTCAGGACAGCTGGATGGAATAGTGATGTTTATGAGCCACTTCCAAATATATTGTTCCACTGAAACTTAGATCCTCACCACAATCTGATGAAACAAACTGGCTTTATTACCTATTTTACTTCGATGGCAAAGTTGAGGCTCAGAGAGGCCAAGTGAATGATTCAAGACCATGAAGACTGTAGAGGGTAGCCACTCTTCTTAATTCTAACTCTCAATAATAGGTTTTAGGAAGGAAAGTGCCGGGTAGGAGATTGGCAAACAAGTAGGGAAATGCGTTTATTTTAGGCGGTTTTGTCTGTGAGGGGTTGCACCTGCTCCTCCGAGGTTCTGGAGGGTTAGGAAGAGTGGAACATTCAGGAGGGCTCTGGGGATGAGTCGAGCCAAGATACCTGGAGAAGTCAGTATGGATTGGTGAGGACACTGTAAGTGGAAATGCTTTACAGATCGTTAACTACATGAACAAAGGGGATGAGAGAAACTTGAATCAAAAATATTAGCACGCGTTGCCAATTCAAAAAAAAAATTTGCAATGAAGATAAGTCATCTGTGAAATGATAATGCAAATCAATGGAAAGATATGAATGAACAAATTTTGATTTACCCGTAACTTTTTAGGAATGCATATACTGAGACACATTTTAATCTCGGAACATTGATGTTATTTCATTCCAATAGCGATGTAAAGCATGCTGTTCTGAGGAATAGCTCTGAAAAGGCTGGGTGTTCACAGGTTTGTTTTTCACAGTTGAAATGTTTCTGAAGACTTATTTTTGGACGTGAGACATATATTCAAAAGTGCACTAAAGAGACAAGTTTGATTTTTAATTTAGATTTTCTGGATCTGAATTTCTGAAATTTTCATTTGCGTACCCCCCAACCCTCTGTCTAGTTCCTGGGAGAATGACAAGTTTCAGTTGCTCGGGCGGGGGTGTGGTTAGAGGACCTCTCGCTCCTGGAGAGGAACGACACCTTCAAGACTCCAAGACCCAACTCAAAGAAGAGGCGGACTATGTTTCTAATAATCTTCCATATTCTTCTAATATCTCCACTGTTCAAGTTCACTGCATTTGGGGGGTAAGGTAGGTAATTTTTATTTTGTTGATATATCATGCATGTCTGCTATGCTTTCATGTTAACTGCCAGAGTTAATGTTGTATTCCTTTACCATTTTACCCCATCCCTTCTGCATCTCTGATTATGCCTCTTTAATTCCTAACCATCATTAGACATGTTTTCTTCTTTCTTTTAAGTTCCCTAATCAGGTGTCTCTCATCTTGTATAGGTCTTTTCAAGATTTAATTATACTTTCTAGTCTTTCGGGAAATTTCATTAGCACCGGTTTTTAATCATCATCACATTTCTCTTAGGTTCTTTTTCTTTGTACTTCTGTCCTTCTTAAACATTTGCACTTTGCCTGTTTTTAAAATTCCCCTCCCTCCATCTTTCCTTCTTTGTTCCCTCTTTCCTTCTTTCCCTTTCCCTTCCTCTTTTCTTTTTTCTTTTCTTTTCTTTACTTTTCTTTTCATTCTCTTATGCTTCTCCTTGATTACAAATGTTGTTAGGTCCTAAATGTTTTATATGACGATAAGGCCAAGATATTTTGGGGGAAAAAGATATTTTGGAGGAGGTCATCCTTTTGCAAACTCTTTTATAATTTTATCTGATATGACCAGGGAAAGTTGCCTATATAAAATCTCTACTTTAAAAAATGTTAGTTTTTTTTTTTTGCCAAATAAACAATGGATTTTCATAATTGTTTCATATAAACATATCCACACATACATTTAAGAACATATATATTTAAAAACCAACCTTTTTTATTTGAGGAGTTCTGCATCTCTCTATTAAATAAAGCTTATTGGTTGTATTGTTCAGCGCTTCTGTGTCTTTACTTATTTTTTGTTTACTTGATTTTTCAGTTCAGAGAGATGTATATTTAAAAATGTTCACAAAGCATATGTTTTTATCAAGTTCCCCTTGTATTTCCAATGTTTTTCTCTGTCTGCTTAAGCATTTTTGTCCATACTGGTTTATGGCCAGTATTTTAAGTTTTGTCTTTATAAATTAGTACTTTCACTCTTGTTTTTTTTTTTTTTCATGTCTACTATGCATTGCCTTTTCTTTAATTCCAGATTCTTTTATCACTGCTTTAAATGTTTCCTTTTTTTTTAGAGGGGGAGGGGCAGAGGGAGAGAGAGAATCTTAAGCAGCCTCCATGCCCAGCGTGGAGGCAGATGGGGGGCTCAATCTCACAACTCTGAGATCATGACCTGAGCTGAAACCAAGAGTTGGGCGCTTAACTGACTGAGCCACCCACGGGCCCCTAAATGTGTTTCCTACAAGCAGCATAAAGCTGAATTGTCTTTCTTAACCTTCTCTAACGCCTCTGCCTTTTAATGGGATGTGTTCCTTTATGCCCGTCTAGTGTAGTAATTGAGACACTTGATTTTGTTCTTTCCATTTCTCTCTATACTATTATACATTTTACTTTGTATTTCTTCTTTCTCATTTTTTCAGGTTTCATCAAGTTATTATTTTTTCTCCAGTTTTTCCCTTATTAATTGGAAGTTCTCATTTTCTCTTCCCTTAAAGATTGCCTTCCCTTCCTCAACACTTATGCAGACCCATATTTATCTACTGTTCTTTTTTTTTTTTTTAACAATTTTATTTATTTATTTGAAAGAGAGAGAGCACGAGAGGGGGGAGGGTCAGAGGGAGAAGCAGACTCTCCTGCTGAGCAGGGAGCCCAATGTGGGACTCGATCCAGGGACTCCAAGATCATGACCTGAGCCCAAGGCAGTTGCCTAACCAACTGAGCCACCCAGGCACCCCATCTACTGTTCTTTGAAAACAAGATACTAACTACTCCCCTCACCTCCCCCCACCTCTGTGAGATGAAGTTTGTAGAATCCCCTCTTTCTCTCTTCTTCCCATCCTTACATTCCTCTCTCCCCAATAGAGACACCCCCAAATTGTAGGTTTTGTTGGCATTTTTTTTCATATTTCTTTCTTACATTGATTCCCTGTTCCTTTTCTGGAATACCACTTGTGGGCATATTGATCTTGCTGTATCTCACTTCCTGTTCTCTTATCTTTTCCTTCATATTTTCATTTGTGTACATTGAATCTGGGTTTAAGATTAAAAAAAAACACACAAATCTTTCTTTAAGTACGCCAATTTGGATGTCAATGCTATCTTTCTCTTCTTCAAAGATTTATTTATTTATTTTAGAGAGAGAAAGCACACAAGCAGGGGGAGGAGCAGAGGTAGAGAGAGAAGGAGAGAAGCAGATTCCCCACTGAGTGTGGAGCCCTGAGAGGGGCTCAAAGGGGGGCTCGATCTCACAACCCTGAGATCATGACCCTAAGAGCATGGCCTGAGCTGAAACAAAGAATCAGAGGCTTAACTGACGGAGCCACCCAGGGTCCCCTATGTTTCTCTTCTTCAACCAACCTATTGGATTTTTAAGTCATAACCTTCATATGTGTTTTAATGTTTTGTTTTGCTGTCAGTTTGTATTGCTGTGTTTGTTACTGTGCTTGATTCTTAATTGCTAATATTACAATACCCCTGTGTCCACAAGCCCAGCATCTGCTGGACACGGGAAAGGCAGAGAAATTGGCATTCAGGGTAAAGAGAGAGTGACCTGTTAAGGCCCAAACACCATGTCCCAGACTCTTGTCTACGGGATGCTTTTGAAAGCATATACAAAAGTGGTCTTTCAAAAAGATTTTTTGTTTGTGTTGGTCTCTCTGCAAGTATAAATTACCAGCACAACGAATTTTGACCATGTAAAGCTCTGGAGTAGCATCAGGTAGATATATAAGTAATGAGTTAAAGTTTTCCTAGAGTTAAAAGCAGCATTGGAAAAAAACTAATAAAATAATATTTTATTCATGTTAGTTTTTTCATCCTTAGAACAGTAATTTGAAATTCCCTATTTATTCTCTAGGACATTGAAAAAAGAAGTTAGTGTTTCTATAGTTTTCATCATATCTCAAAGCTTAATAAATGCCACCAGCTCTATGGAGACATTTTCAAGACACTTTAATTTAGCCAAACTGGTTGGTCTGATTTATGTCATTTTGACCCAGACCTCTTAGTTCCTGGCGGCTAGAATGAACAGAAAGAAACAAACAAACAAAAATGGGGTTCACTCCAGCGAGACACATTATTTTTAAGGGCAGAGAAATCAACCATCATCAACAAACAATATTTGTCCTAAGCATTAAATATTCATGTTTAGCCACCCTCTACCCAGTTTTCTACAAGTAATTCGCAGTCCACATATTTATGACAATGAAATCCACAGTATTCTTCAGGCCAACTTAACTCATAACTCATTTTCTTGACTTTGAAAGTACTTTCAGAACTTTGGCATAAATTTATTCTCAAAGAACTTTTTGGCCAAAATGTTGGAACTAGCGTATCTAGAAAGATATAGCCTTAATTATCACTTCTGTGGGGCATAATTGAGAAGAACTATATAATGCATTTTTTCATGCTATCTGAAACAGGTATATATAACAAATGTAACAGTGAATGTGTGTGAAATATTCACAAGATACATAAATAAGAATAATTAGAAAAAAAGGTATTCAACTCTTGGGGTAGAAAAATAGCCTGTCAAGTGATTCTTTCGGTTTTGAAGGCTGTTATCTCTAAAATATTCGGTGGTGCATATTCATATAGTTATAGGAAGGACATTTGGTTTGGCAGACAAATTACTTGAGTCAAAATAATCCAACCTACTCCAAATTCCTAACTGCTTGCTGCATATCCCCATATGGTGCTTCTGCCAGTCTTCCAAAATCAAGTCATCCAGATTTGGATACATTTTCTTCCTCCCTTTCCTCATAACTCAGCCTTCCTATCGCAGTGTCTCTCTATATTGATAATTCCATCTAGTCACCCAAACCGGAAAAGTGGGGAAACCTACCTCATCTTCCTGCCTTCTGTAATTCCAACCTCATAGGACCACTTGCCTGTCCCTGAACCTTCCAGGTTCCTGGCTCTGTGTATGCTGCTCTTTAACCTGAGACTTTTCCAAAAACATTTTACTTGAGGAAATGCTGCTCCTTCTTCAAATCTTAGCTGACCCTGTGTTGGTATCTTTGAGTTTCCTAATCTAAATTTCACAGCTCTGTCACTATACTTTCCTGGGCCCTTGTTAATGTATTGTAACTCTTTTTGTCTACATCTTGTTCACTTTACATGTACGCATCTATCTCTTATGGGATCATAAGCTGCAGTGTCTAGGGGTTGGGTCTCAATGAGCTTTTCATTCTCAAAGTCTAAGTACAGGGCCTTATATAAAATAACATAATAATCAACCAAAGATGTGTTGATTATAAACCTATTATAGTGCAAACAAACTTTTTTTGCCCCCTGAAATCCAGAATCTGTGAGACATCTAATAATTTTGGATATTTAAGACAGAGGAAGAAGGAGACTTAGAATCGTTCATTATTCACTACGTGCCAGCTATGCCAGTAACCTGAAGTTGTGTTTCTTTTGCCACAATCTTGCACAGCTGTCATTGTTAGTCCCACTTCATCTTGCAGACACTGAGGATCACAGTTTAAATCACTGGCCAAAGGCCAAGGTACCAGGAAATAAACCAAGTGATTTTGAACTTGCTTCGGTTTGACTTTAAAGGGCGCTGCTTTTCTGCCACACTCCACAACCGTGGGTCCTGTGCATGTTTCCTTGTATGTGAATTACCCTATCCACACCTCCCTTCTTCCACTGAGCAGGGTAATGGAGTCCCTGTGACCTACTTACTTTTTCTTGATCCTCCTTTCTATCAGTTTCCTATTGCTGCTGTAACAAATTACTTATCAATACAATAGCTTCAACAACACAAATGTATTATGTTATAGTTCTGGAGGTTCAAAATCCACAATGAATTTTAAGGAGCTAAAATCAAGGTGTCAGCAAGTGATTCCTTCTGGAAGCTCCGGGGGCATTCTGTTCCTTGGCTCTCCTGGCTTCTATAGGACAATGTTCATATCACTCTAGTCACTGTTTTGCCAACATATGGCCTTGTGCTGCCTTTGACCTTTCTGCCTCCCTCTTACTAATAACCCCTCTGATTACACTTGGGCCACTTGCATAATCCGGGATAATCTCTCCATTTTAAGATTCTTAATTTAATCACATCTGCAAAATCCCTTCTGCCATCCATATAAGGTAGCATTTGCAAATTCCTGGGATTAGCATATGGGCACCTTTGGGGGTTATTCAACCTACTACACCTTTATAATTGAAACATGTGTTAGTAAAATAAGATCTTTCTTCAGTGTTGTAGTGCGGGAAGCTAATTGGTCAATAAGGGGGTTGAACCAGGACTTTCGAGCTCTGTAAGTAGCAGGGTATAACACACAGTTAAATCAAGTGGCCACGAACAGGGACACTTGTTTAAACAGACACCTAAACCCTGGATAATCATGAAATATATACCTAAGTACTATTGACTCCATAAAACTCAAAATCAACTTGATGCTACTTGTGTAGTGGCATGTAAGTGGTCAAAAACTTCCATAGCCATTATGCTTTAGAAAATAAATTTAAGTTATTTAATCCATTTTGCTATGTAGTGGTGCTTTTTGGATTTAAATAAATGCCCGATGGTCAAAATTCCCACATAAATGCTCACTTTTCCTGTAAGTACATGCATTGTGTTTCTAACGTTGTCTCCTACTCATCTGGATGGTAAAATGGCTCTTTAGGTTCTTTCTTTGTTAGCTTCTTCAAGGGAACTAATCATTGGAGCCACTCATATGATAGACTGGCAGCTAAAAGACTCAAATGTCAAGATGTTTTTATCAGTCACATCAACAGTAACTTTCAGATTGAATAGTTCTCTGGTTTATGTCAAATCTTTGGTGTGGATTTTTTTTTTTCCTTCCTAGAATAGAAATTGCTTAGATGATAATATAAACTACCTTGTCCAATTCTTCACCCATCTCATCTAGAATACCTTTCCCCTGTTAGTGAAAAAGGATGATGGGACATATTATCTGCTGCTGATGAACGCCCATTAGCCTTGAGAAGCAACTATACCCCCTTGCGCACATCCACTATTTGATTGTAATAGAATTCCATTTCGTGGCTTGTGGAAAAAGAAGTGTTTTAGAGCCAATCTACGTGTGTTTTCAAATTTCATACCAATATACACTCAGCTTCTGAGCTGCTCACTTGCTTGCTGGCATGTATCCCATTTTCACATGCAATTTCTTTATGAATTGAAGGGAATATGTAGGCAGATATCTAGCTGTTTAGGAAAATAAATTTATATATTTTGAGCATGTGCCTTGCTGTGGATGCAGGACACAATATATAGCTAGACATGCCAGACCACCAGTGAAGCTTTATTTTTAGAGGTTATTATAGAAAGTAATATTCTTCTCCATGCCTTCCAACCTAAATGCTTCTATTAGTTTTTTTTTCTTTACTATTTAAATATTTCTCTGCTCCGTAATCAGGAATATAATGACATATCTAAAATACCATATGTCATCGAACTGTTTGGCAGCACAAACCTATTTGAGACCCATTATTTGGTGACAGCAGTGTATACTTGAATAAATAAACTTCATTATCTTTATGCTCAAATCCGTGAACAACTGTGAATGAAGAGATATAGCATATTGATTTTGCTATGGTCCTTCACTGCAATGTAGGTGGCATTACATCAGTTTACAATTTCAAGGGTCTGCTGCAGTTTAGAAATAAAAAATCGTTATCTGGAAACCTCTCAAATCAACAGAAATGTAATCAATTTTTTATCTGTGGTTAGGCAGTGGAAGTCAGTGGTGAATTTTCTGTCCTCAATGCTCTCGTCCTCTTGTTAAAATATTTAGGGAGCTCCCATGGGAAATACTATACCTAGATTGAACCTGTTTACATTAGGAAGTGAAAAATCTGCTCTTTGTATCCTGTTAGCCACAAACGCATTCTTGTCTCATAGAGTCACTTTCCCTGGGGGATTCTGGGGTATAGTTCTCCTCTGGTTACTGAACACCCTTCTACTGCATGACTGAAGCCAGAGGGACTTACTACTTCACCCTTGATTGTTATTTTAATTCAGCACACAATTTTACATCATGTAACCTTACCTCCCATTCAAGTGGGGACATACTAATTTGACATCAAACAGTATTCTCAATAATGTTATTTCGATGATTATGAAAGGAAAACAATATTATGCTGAAAAATATCACAACAGATTTCCCAGGATTGGCAACGTGTCTTAGGTAAGTTACTGTCACATTTAAGAAATTATTTATTTTTAATTTCTGTTTACTCATTTATCCACATTTATTATTAAGGATATGCTGATGTTGAAACATGGTCACAGTGATGGGAGGGTGATGGATTTACATCCTCTCTTATCCAGGAGTTCACAATTTCTCTAGTAAGAGGAAAGTGACCTGCTTACAAATAATTATATTGCAGGGCAGAAAATAGCAAATGGCTTAATAGAGTTGTAAATAAAGAACTATCACTTTTCTGGAATAAGGTATCTTCAGAAAAAGAATGGGAATCAGAGAAGGTTTCATGAAGGAGGAGCATTTGTGATGACATAAGTGAACACTGAACAGTCACAGAACCTGCACTGTGTGTCTGGCAGGGCTGAACAAGAGGGAGTCCAGCAGGGGAGAAAGACCTTAGATATGACTTGGCACAAAAATTAATGAATTACAAATAAGATAAGTCTATGAGGAATCACAGGGTTTGATGAGCATGTAGAAACAGAGGCCCTAATTTAAGGATTCTCTGATTAGGTGGTGGTGAAGTTGGGTGAGGGGAGAGCGAGAAGTAGAAGAGATTGATAGCAAAGTGGAACAAAAGATGGGTAGAATTAAGATCCACTTTGTCCCAAGACACATGTACAAGATGGCTGCCATGATTGCCGTAAACACAGCTCTCCGGAGCTTCGGTGAATAATGCAATTCATGACTCAGCATAAGAAATTTATGGTTCTGGAAAGCAGGACTGAAAAGGGGGAAAGTGAACTCCTCATTATTGGTCCCCAAAGATAGGCCCAGCATCATATCAGGTTTTGAACATTCATTACC
Source organism: Ursus maritimus (assembly GCF_017311325.1). NCBI lineage: Eukaryota > Metazoa > Chordata > Mammalia > Carnivora > Ursidae > Ursus > Ursus maritimus. Next base: position 32,610,335 of record NW_024425341.1, on the reverse strand, counting down.
TCATTTAACACACAATGTTCTTATTTTACAGATTAGAGAAGAAAGATTTTAAAAATGGAAAGAGTTCCCTAAAATAATACTGCAGGTATGTAACAGCTGCATTGGGAAAATGAGAGGGTATCTGATATTTAGGCTGGATTATAATCTGGGGGAATCACTGTTACTGAAAAAGAGATGTAAAGAGATTGGACTAGCTTCCAAAGATGAAGATCTGGATAAGCACAGGGTCAGGGCTGGTTGAAACTCTTCAGATAATTTTACATCAATATATAAACGTATCAGTGAAATTCAGAGAAAGGAAACAAGATGTGAGAGGGTGCAAAATGCAAAATGTAAAACTTGCAAAAATGCAAACTTTTGACTCCATATTGGTTCAGAACGCAGCTTCAACTCTACCATACTCATACTCCATAGCAGAGCTCCCCCAAGCATCTACTTCCAATGGATTATAAATGCCCAATGAAATATTTATGGTCACAGCTCTCAGAGTGGAGAGTGATTGGTGGATAAAGTGTTTGTCTGTAAGGAACCACTGAACATTGAGAACACAGAACCTCTGAATAGAACCCCAGAACTCAAGCTGCTCTGGGGATCAGGTCTCTCTTCCCTGAAGAGATGACCTTTCGGTTGGCATTTGGATGAAGGCAGAGGAAGGAAGGCGATGGGGCACGGGGCAGTGGTTTAGGGGAGGGCTACAGAGGAGACTTCTGGGCTAGGGGACTATAAATAGAGTAAAAATCTGTGGCAAGAGGCTTCCATGGTAGGGAAGTAAAGATGGCCAGTGTGGTCTGTACTATACTCTTAAAATAAGAGCAGAGGGGCTTGGGTAGGGAACAGGAGATTTTGTGAAGGATGAAGGGATTTGGAAATAGCCATGGAAAGCCATTGAGTCGATGAAGGTTTCAGTGGGTGGTGGGGTTGATACGATCAGATTTTTATTTACAGATAACTCTGTGAAGAAAGTATAAATATCGGGGGAATCTTTTAGACGGCCACTCGAGGTCCAGATTTAGGCTACATAATGGCAGCATAATTAGAGAGAAACATATATTTTTGAGGATGCATGAGGCTGGATGGAGGTACATGGGACCATAGGGAGGAACACAAATCCTTGTCTTACCCCAAAGGGCAGTTCAAGTGGTCTTAATTTGTTGAACACTCTCCATGGATCTGCCTTTCCTATATCTGTTTCAACCTCCCTGGAACTGCAACTCAGATTCTCAGCTTCTCTGGAGAAGCAAAGGCTCAGCCATCAGCTGGAGTAGCCTTCTGTCCTGTGATCTCCCACCTCACTATACCTTATTGTTCATTAATTTACATTACTAGCCTGGCCTGCAGGTGTTTGAATTTGGGATCCTAGCTATAATATTCCTACTCGATTTAACCAACAATTGTGTGTTGAGTTACTTAACCCAGGACTGACTGTTTAGGTCATCTGAGGGAAAATTTGTCAAATATCACTTCAGGCTTATTATCTTGGTTTACTGGTAGTGCCTTTAACTAAAAGGAGGGGGGCATGTAGGCAAAATTTGATAAGACCTCTTTGTCCTTTGTCTAAACCTCAATTGCCAGTGTAAAGAAATATAAATGTAACGTGAGGAAGGAACAGAAGGCTGGATAAACTCTTGATTGAATTAGCATAGCGCTTGCTTGCTTGCTTTGTAACTTTTTGGATGTATGTGGTAAACATGAGGTCGGGGCTGGTTCTGCCTGGTGGAGACTGTGTTGTAGATAATGTCTACAGTAGAGTTAGCATGGCTTACACACCTGGTATTTGTTTGAGAGTTGGAATATCTTACAAGTGCATATAAGAAGTGGTTTTAGTGATGGACACTTGACAGTTTGGAATTCTTCCTAACACATATCTGTAACGATGAAATAAGGATATATCACTCTTAATTCCTTGTGCTCCAATGTTATAAAAAGAACTTCTCTTCTAATGATATGCTCATCGAAATGATTCAGATTCAACACCATCCATTGGTGGATGAGGAAAGTAAAAATAAAACCCCCTAAAATGGAGTAATTACAGAAGGAATTTAAAAAAAAATGACATTCCTGTGTATTAAGCATCCTTTCCTGTTAAGAGATAAACTGAGGCATATTAAATTTTTAACTTTTTAAGAATTGGAGCAAAAATTGATTTGAATAGGGCAGCGCCAAACCCTAAGTGGTTAGCGCTCCCCAGATAGGACCCGGAAAAGACTTTCATCACACGGAAGATAGGGAAGCAAAGCAAGGAAATTTGACTGGCCCTAGCTTAAGTGTTTGCCTTATTTGGAAAAGCCTAGTTGGCTGTTGGTGATTGGTTGTCTTTAGGTTTTTATTTCCTAACCTTGAAGCATTACAGGCTTAAGTGTTGGTATCCTACTTGGGTGGGGAAGGTATTAGAACCTCCTCTGTCTAATGGTCTCCTTATTTAACTTAACACCTCCATGCATAAAATGGAATTAAAAGCTTATAAATCATGTTTTGAATCTTCGAGAATCTTAGTGTTTTCTAAAAATAGAACTATTAAGAGTTCAAATGATAAAAATAGGTAGCTAGAGCATCTGACTGCTCACAAAGGTATAAACAGATAATTAAACGTGTAAGATTTAAAAAAAATCAACAAAGTTTGAGTACCTCACTGACAATGCGGAGACCAGAGGAAAAATGCATCAAGACAGAGATTCAAAAACAGTATCAAAAGGTAAAACATTTTTCAGTTTTTGATCATGGAAAATTTGAAGTTTACTTTCAAACTCAAACTTAGTTATTCGAAACAAACCTTTCCAACTTCTGTCCAAAGGTCTATTTTTTTTTTTTTTTTCTTTTTCCTCCTCTCAGACTATGTCTTGGCTCCAAAAACTGTGATCATGATAAGAAGTATTGTGTTACAAAGAGTCTTCTATGGACACAACAGACTTTATGGGCTAGAGGGGATTCCAGTGAGTGCAAAGTTATGGCAAAGTCTTTATATCCTGTGAGGTTACATAATTCTTTCCGTAACGTCCTGGCTGCAGACGTTTATATAACTTGTCCAGCTCCAGCACTGTCTCAGAGTTCATCTGGAAGGAACACAATGGCCATCAGAGTACCCATTATAGCCGCTATTCTTCTCAATTGTAAGGGCACAGTGAAATCGTGGGGATGAAGCTGTGCCTTGATTGGCTGTTAAATTGCGATCAATGAAAAGTATTTGTGCCATAATTTTGCAACCACGCAAGAACAGGCCATCCTGGTGATAAGTCAGCATGTACATACCATCAAAACTAAAGTCGCTTGGATAACTACACTAAATTTTCTTTAAGACAACAGGGTACAATAGACATTATATTAAAAAAAAAAATCTGGGCATTTTTCTGCCTCCTGGTTAAAAAGGAATAACAGATGAACAAGGACAAAGTCCAAATACGAATGGTGACTTGTCTCTACTGGATCATGTTATAGAGAAAACCGGGTGCTCCTCTTCCCTTTTAATAGTAAATGAAAACGACAAAGGGACAGATAGTAAATATTTCAGGCTTTCTGGGTCATAGATGGTCACTGCTGCATATTCTTTTTCTTTTTCCTTTTCTTCCCCCCGCAACCCTTTAAAAAATGTAAAAACCAGGCATTCAAAAACAGACCATGGGCCAGCCACTTGGCTGTGTGCAGTCTGCAGACCCTTGATTTATGTGAATGCTTACAGTTGTGAATTTTAATAAAAGTCTCTTTTGATCCGCTCTACACCACTCATCCTCATCCACCTGGAGCACTGCTCTGGAGGGTATCTCTAGTTTTAGACTGATGCTTGGAAACAGTACCCAGGGCTATCTCCATGAAGCAAGGCTGGAAAATAAATGTAGGCAGTAGTACTTTTTTTTTTTTATTGCGCATATCTGCAGACTTTCTTGGCTTTGCAAAACCTGTCACTGTTTATCTCTCTCAGTCTTGTAAAGGGTTTTAGGGAAAACAAAACAAAACAAACAAACAAACAAACATTTAAAAAGGAGATTTCTTCCCAAAAGCCCATCAAAATGTTGAGAACACCCCCTTCCAGACAGACACATCCGCATTCCTTGATGACTGCTAATGACTGCATGCCAAGCCAGCCTGTCCACTATAATTACCTCGTTGTCCAAAAGAGAACTGTGGAAGCTGTGCTTCACTGTAACCTTGAACTATCTCTTCTCCCCTCTCAGCTGCTCCCAACTCACCAAAACACAATTACTTGGATATCTTGCTGTTATTTTCTTTTTGGCAGTGGTTATATTTAAGGGGCATTTATTTTTTTTAAGTATAGCTACACTACGTTGCCACATTCTGAATATGCCATCTTGCCTATAACATTCAAGGAGCACACTCACATTTTATTCATAATGATAAAAGCAACAAAAAACCTTACTGAGAACATACTATATTCTAGGCAGTGCTCTAAGCGCTTTGTATAAATACCCCATATAGTGTTTGCAACAATCTGAAGAGGTAGATATTACTATTATTTCCATTTTACAGAAAGGGAAGTGAGGGGCAAGGATCAAACACGGTCATGTGAATTTTTCCTTGTACACCATACTCCAGCTAAGTTATTCTCGTTCCAAGAAATTTCTTATTTCCCCAAAGCCCTACACATATTCTGATGGGTTTGGTGTGCTTAGTATGACTGTTTCCAAAGTGATTTTGGCCATAAGGTGTTCAACTAATCATCATGGTACAGTTTATGTAGAATGTAAGGATATCCTGCTTATATCGCTATTGGACCCTGAGTTGGCGAACAGGTGGCTCCCATCTGAATCTAGTCCACACAGCTGTTATTGTTGTTGTTTTTAATAATTACATATATTTTCACAGGAAAAATCTTAACTTTTGGCTCTTCTTGAAATATCAGAAGATCTTGCATTCTGCACTTATGTGCAAGCAAAACGATAATTGGCTCCGTGAGCTGCCTCTATCCTGGGCAAGTGCGTTCCAGTTTGCCTGTGTCCACAGACCACACTACTCATTGGCATTATCTGCCTCACTCTGAGGCTTTTGAATTGGCAACTCCTAATAGACATACTGCTGCTGACTTGTTCACCCAAATAAAGCACATTGTGTTGTGATTCTTCTGGAAAATCTATAGATGCAGTCAAAGCATGCCATACTAGAGACTTACATCCTAGTAGTATAATTTAATAACCTCCCCATGCTGTCCTTTGTACTCATCTATTATTATCCCGGGCATTTACCAGCTAAGGAAGCGTTTGGCAGTGTCTTAATGTGCTAGACTCTTCCCATTCCTTTGCTGTTTTGAATAGCTGTGTCAGCTTTCTTATTGCTTACATGACTTAGGTAATACACGTGGATATTTTCTGGTATATTTTATGAAAGTTCATAAAAGTAATTGTCAGAAATGATCATGCTTTGATTAAATAAATATGCTATTGAGGAGCTAGGTACACAATTTAAATATGGCATGAATAATTTGTTGGCGTATCTGTCAACCTATTTCAATAGCTTTAAATTGTAGATATATTTGTGGAGGCAACATCCTATTTTGCAAATTTGACAGCAATAGCTGTTTCCTGAATGTATTTGACATTATTTTCTACATTGTTTTATGCCAATCACATTTACTGCAAACTGCTTATTACTTTATTGCTGAAAGCGTCAACGTGTATTTATTTAGCTTTTTATTTTAGAATCAGCAGGCTATCAGTCGCTTTATTAATCAGACCCAACCTTAAGGATTATAGCCACCGGTTTCAAGATTATCTAATTGCGGCTGCTCCAAAGCTGAGAAATCAGTAATGCACTTACACTACCTCTCTTGAGGAATTATTGTTCCTAAGGATGTTAGATTTGCTATTGGGAAAAGAGAGGCCTCCAATTTTTATGTATATTCGACTCTATAAAACTTACATATATTTCATTGCACATAGTGCATAAGGGGCTTTCTAAATTTTGATTTAGTGGGTTACCAGTGAAAAAACTCAGGCTGACCTTTCTTTATGCATCATAGCTTCTTCCTCTGGTTCTTGCTATTGAGAAAGGTTTTCTTTTCTTGTATTTGCAGGGATCTCCCTGGCAGGCACTGTTACATTTCTTATAAAATTAAAACTACATTTGTTAACTCACACACCACTGTTTTTATTAGCCCAGCAGAAAAGTCAATATTTCTAATTTGTTGCCTCTGGATTCATGCCAGTCTTGATGTATAATAACAGCCCAACAAGGCAACGTAATATACACTAACCCAAATCTATAAAGAAGGGAAATGAAAGTCAAAATAATAATAATAAAAACAATTACTTGGGAACAAGAATGTGAAGCAATCTGAAACAACAGAGTTACATCAGCCAGAATTGATTTCTTCTTGTGAAAAGGAATGCACCTTAAAACACTCAGGATTCAGAAGAGAAGGTAAATGTTTATTTAGGGTTTTTTCTGCGAACCCATAAGGGTCTTTTCCCAAACACTGTGACACTACCCAAGCTGTGCGGGGAGAACCTAATATGGAGTCAGGAGAGTTGGATTCCAACTCAGCCTCAGCTGCAGGATGACTCAAGCTGCTTCGCTTGGCTGTGCCTCAGTCTCCTCATTGATAGAATAAAGGATTGATTAAAGAATTAGCTCTTGTACTATCAGGCCCTAAGTTCTACAATTCTAATACCTAAGAGTCAAAACAAATGAATTAATATATTAATATATTAATATGCATTAACATATTCTTTTCAAGATAGGAAAGAAACTGGGAAAGAAAGAATAAATTGTGGTCAAAGATGGAATGGTGAGATCTCCAAAAAATGGAGATTGTATCATCTACTTTTATTTCCTAGGTGAACCATAAGAGTCACCCAGAGAACAACCATAGAGAAAGCTGGTTCCCAATCTACCCCCAGTCACAGAATACAGGTAGGGCTAATGCCTCATAGTTCTGCCTGTTATCGAAATAGCATCAAGGCGACCCTACAGTTGTGCTGGAGAGAAGCCCCCACATTACAGTATAATGTATGGTGACAGTACAATACTCACTGGCATCCCAGCTCTTTCTAGGGCTACTTCATTAAAAATAAATGATCACTGCAAAGCCTATGGCGATGAGTTGAAAACACATATTCAGACACTTCAGATACAGTGTGTCTTCTTTCTTGTTCCCAGTTACCTCTGCAAATTTTACTTGTGCCTGCCCATGAACTAAACACAAGGTTACAATCTGTTGGATATACTGTGGTGAGGGGAACACAGGCAGAGAGCATCAGAGCTAAATACATCCATTTATATACATATACACACATATATACATATATGTATATGTTTTGCTGAAGGGTGGAATTAGCCAGGCCGAAAGAGTCTAACATACTAAATCAGAAATCAAAAGCAACCAGAGGCAAAAGGAGAGGAAGTAGAAGGTGGGTCAGCTTGGATCAAAGGGCAAGGAATCCAAGACCCCTTCTCTGTTCTCCTGGGGTGCCCCTTTTGCCATTATGTGCTGGGTACTCTTTTCTTTCCCGCAGTTCAACACTTTGAAAGGGATGTTGACCATGGTGAGCAATGGGGTCATATCATCAGTAGCAAGGTAAGCTTCATAGAATTCTTTTAGGATTGGGAGGAAGGGAGCAGTAAAAAAAGAGGGAAAAAAGATAAAAACAGACTTACAAAGAAAAGGGGCGGGAACATATTTGGAGACAGTAAAAGCCTGCGGGGCTGGGCACTATGGGGTCTGGAGGGGGAGGGCTCACACTCTGGCTGGCGCAGCAAGACAGCTGCAGGCGGGGCAGTGCCTGCAATCAGCCCAGGATGGAGACCTGGCCTAGGGAACGCCCCCCGTCCACCATCATCTCAAATGCATGAAACCCCCAAACGAAAGCAGCATAACTTCTGAAAATCATTTACCAGAAATCTAAAAGGCAGCCTCCAAACTTGCCCTTACAGGATGGCAAAGTTCCTGAAGGTTTAAAAATCAGAGGGGAGCGGGGAGAGGAAGGGGCAAACTGGGTGGAGGAGGGTGGGAGGCAAAGGCTTCCAGTTATGGAAGGAAGAAGTCGCAGAACAGAAGCACAGCATAGGGAACATAGTCAATGCGATCGTGAGAGTGCCGCATGGTGACAGATAGGAGCTGCACTCGCGGTGAGCGCAGGGTCCTGTATCCACTTGTGGAAGCACTATTGGTCCACCAGAGGCTAATGTAACACTGTGTGCTGGCTACACTCAAATTAAAAGTGGATTAACATCTTTGAGTAAGACCAGCTGCAGTAGTTCCGGAACAGTGGCCTTTTAGAATGAAGGATAAATATCATAGTTGCGGTTGTCACTTTACACCCAGCGTCATTGGTCTAGGTAGCTTCCAAACTGGCCGTGTCCTTGACTTAGGGACTCGCCTCTACCGTGTGGCCAGGTTGCGTCGTATTTGAACCTCTCCCTTGCCGCTCATGCTCAAGTAATTAGTAATCCTGTTGATTTACTCATGTCATCCCACTTTTCCAGCGCAGGGGTTCATTTCCGTTCTTCTAACCTATTACAGCAGCCATCAGTGTGGTTCCCTCTGCCCAGAAGCTCTTTAGGCCAGTCTCCACTTGCCTAAGTCCTATATAAGCTTCAAGGGTCGCCTTAACACTATCTCATCCGTTATTCCAGCTGAACCCTCAGCTGAAGGTAACCATTCTTCCACTGACCACCACCAATTTGCATCTGTGGCTCTCCTGAGGGATTTATTCCTTTCTGCTTTGCATGGTGGTATTTACAAATGTGCCCTCTAGTGAAAGGAGGGTACTTGTTGGATTCATTTGTTGGATCTGCTTTGCTTAGGTCCTGGACATAGGGACTAATGTATTTCCGATACATTCAGAAATGTATGCATTCTTTTTTTTTTTTTAAGATTTTATTTATTTGAGAGAGAGGGTACAAGCAGGGGGAGCCGTAAGGCAGAAGGAGAGAGAAGCGGACTCCCCACTGAACAGGGAGCCTGATGCAGGGCTCGATCTCGGAACTCCAGAATCATGACCTGAGCCGAAGGCAGACGCTTAACCGACTGAGCTACCCAGGCGCCCCCTGAAATGTATGCATTTCTATAAGGACCACATCCAAGAAATTACTGACCTAGGGAGCATATGTGACAATAAGAAATTGGAACTAATTGCTGCTTTAATATTTTTTTTTAAATAATTTTTTTTAAGATTTTATCTATTTATTCGATAGGATAGAGACAGCCAGCGAGAGAGGGAACACAAGCAGGGGGAGTGGGAGAGGAAGAAGCAGGCTCATAGCGGAGGAGCCTGATGTGGGGCTCGATCCCAGAACACCGGGATCACGCCCTGAACCGAAGGCAGACGCTTAACCGCTGTGCCACCCAGGCGCCCCTGCTTCAATATTTTTTATAGTAATGTTTTATTATGTTAAATTAGTCACCATATAGTACATCCTTAGTTTTTGATGTAATGTTCCATGATTCATTATTTGTTTATAACACCCAGTGCACCATGCAATACATGCCCTCCTTACTACCCATCACCGGCCTATCCCTGTCCCCCACCCCTTTCCCTGCTGAAGCCTTCAGTTTGTTTCCCAGAGTTAATATTAAAATACTCCTAATTCTCGGTTCTCTCTGTTGCTGACATTTGCATCTCTCTGTCATTCACTAGGACACGAAACCATTTCTGACTCCTCCACTTCTTTCACTGACCAAATCCAGTCAATTGCCAAATACTCCCAATTATGCCCCACCCACTTTCCTTCTCACATTCAGGCTTCTATCATCTCTTGCGTGAGTATTATGAGGACGTCCCCCTGGGTCTCCCTTCTTCTGTGCTTTTCTCATTGACTTCATCCTCTGCAGGGTACCAAACCGACCTACCTAAAATGCAAACCTAACTCGTGTCACATTGAGGGGATATTTTCCCATAGTTTCTGATCATCTAAAGGTATTTTGACATGGCATGTAGTACCCTCTTTGACTGGCACCTTGTCTACCTCTCCAAGTTCATTTCCAAATTCTGTTCTTTACCCGTGTGCCGTGCTGTTTATTATCTTGACGGTCTTCTCACACTTTCCTCTGTTCTGAGTGCCTGACAGCAAATGGTCTACATATGGCTAACTTCTATTCATTAAGAATCTTACCTTTTACAAAGCTATTCCTACATACCTTTTCTCTTCCATTCCTCAAGACTTCAAACTCCCATGAGGTCCTCTCTTAACGACTTTGCTGTACACATATCCATCACTGCATATATCCCATTTGTTGTAATTACCTGCCTAGAAATCTGTCCCTGGCTCTTTGATGATATAGTTATGTCTTTGAATACTGAAGGCTCAGTGCAGTGCCTGTACATACATAATGGGTGCTCGGTGACATTTCAGTGAATGAATGAATGTTAATATGATATTGTATGACTATAAGCTATCTGAACAGTGGCAACCAAACATAACTTTTATTATTGAGAACAAGAAAAAACTAATAAAACTAACCTAAAATAATCAGAAAGCAGAGGAAATTAATAGGGCTCACACCAGCCTCACTGGGGTTATTGGAGTTTAAGGTACATGTGGTAGTGGCAGGTGGACAGGGAGAGCTGAGACTGGAAAAGTAGACAGACGCCAGGCAGTGGTCACCAAAGGATTCCAGGCAGGAAGTAACATGGCGGGTTTGCATTTTATTCCCATTTATGTGGTAGATGAATCTAGAGGGTGAAACTAAAAGCAGACAGATCCATTGGGCGATGCCCCCAGCATTGAAGCCAGAAATGAGGAAAGCCTGTATTACAGTAGTGATGGTGGAGAAAAGAAAGGGAGTGGTTTTGAGAAATATTTAGGGGTAAAATTGATAGGAATTGTTGATTTGGGAAGTTAAGTGTGTATGTACGCATGTATTTATGTATTATTTTTCTTTTGAGTTTTCAGTCAGTTGAGGAAACATTTGCTTTTACCATTGATATGACGCTGTTGCATCAAGCACTTGGTGATGGCTCAGTAGCTCAGCAAATGGAGAGCTGGTGGGATGCAACACATCACTCGACTTTCATTTAGGCCAAAGTGAGCATTCAAAGACAAAGAAATAGGGGCCACCAGGGCAGCTCGGTCGGTTAGGCATCCAGCTAGTGATTTCGGCTCAGGTCATGATCTCGTGGGTTGTGGGACGGAGCCCTGTGTAGGCTCCATGCTCAGCGGGGAGTCTGCTTGGGATTCTCTCCCTCTGCCCCTCCCCCCACTCATTCAGACACAGGCACATGCTCTCTCTCTTTCACTCTCTCTCTAAGATAAATAAATAAATCTTGTAAAAAAAAAAAAAAGCAGAGACAGAGAACCAATAGCAAGCATGCAAGGATAGTAATGACTCTTACCCAAAATAAACTATCAGAATAACCAAAAATGTAAGGAATTACAAGTCATTGTCCCTATTGTTAATTTAGATGTTAACTGCAGGATGGTTTGACAACCCAAATTACCTGGCAAACTGGTGAGTTTCTTCTCGGAATCCTTGGACTAACGAAGTTGGGATTTGGGGTGGGGATAAGAATGACAGCCTTAATAAGTTGTTCTGAAATACTTTGAACCACCACTAAACAAATCATTGGGGATGATTTTAGGTTTCATTTCCTAAATGTGATTTTCTAATATGAACTAAATTTCCTTTATCCAACCCGACATAAACAGAACTAGAACATTCTTCAAAGTACCACATAAATAAAGAAACTCTCATTTTGGCATTTATTTTGAGAGTAACTAAGAGTATTGACTCAAGTCGTGTAATATATGTGGACAAGGGGTCTATGTAGTGCTGAGGATGTTGCTAAGTTTATTTTTTGATGCTGCTTTTGTACTTATATTAAAATAAATCAAGATGTTTTTGGATGTGGCCAGGTATTATTAGTGTGGAAATACGAAAACAATAGGAGGTATATAAAGTAATAAAAAAGGACTATGGGACCAGCCTTAATCATAATCTAAATAATGGGAAATACAATAAAACAAATGAACTGAAAACACTGAAAATACCCAACAGCATTTCAATTGAAAGAGGCAAGTATTACATTTTCTAAAATGATGTGAGCTTTTTCCTGATTCAGATACTAATGCAAGCACAGCATTTTCTTCTTTGTATGTATGGGAAAGCCAGCCCTTTCGAGAGTTAGAATAGCTTTCAAGACTCCTGATTTAAATTTCAAACTCTTGATCATAGCTGGGGAGCAAAGGTTTTTATCTTGGAATTGGAAATTGAGTTCTTTAGCTCTATACCAAGTGATAATATTAAGCATTTTGTTGTATCCACCATGCAAGCCAAGTTCCCCACGGTGCCTCCAAAGCCACAGTGAATGAACCATATTTGGATTTGCTTATCAGGAAGAGACATTTAGAAAGACAATGCACTTGTCCTGCAAGACTGGGACTCCTGATGCTTTTCGATAGGCCTGTGGAGAGCTGCAAAATGGGCCCTAAAATCAGGCTGACATGGTCTCTTAACAAGCTTCAGTATGCTCTGTGGGCTCAGCGAGTCCGTGGTGTCCCCCACAGGGCTGCTGATGGCAGCCATCATAATTAGAACACATGAATCAAAAACACCAGGTGAAGATTTTGCTTTAGAAGAAAGAAAAGGCAGATGGAGGGAATTACCATGCCCTTTGACTATTAAGCTCTTTCATGCAGCTGGATCGCTGGCCAGCCTGGCTGCATGAATAAATCTGTAGGGCAGTTTACAGAGTCTCGCCCTTCCTACAACCAAGCTTCAAAATGGCAAAGGGAGCAGAAAATCTCTTGCTTGTCAATTCATTGACAGAAGTAAAACCTCAGCTTTTCTCTCAACATTTGGTAAAACAGGTAATACTGTTTGTCTTCTTTTTTTTGGTGTGTGTGTGTGTGTGTGTGTGTTTGTTTGTTTTTTTCATGTGGAAAATGACTTGGCCATCTTTTTATAGGGACAAAACCTCTATAACTTTAAGGGATATGACCTTGAAAGAGATTTGCTGAACTTTAATGTGACTGGATTTTTTCCAACCTTTATGGGCTCTTGATTTTAAAATCTGCCTAACAAAAGCTCTACCAGGAAAGCTGTTATTATAAAGATGCTTCTCAATAGGGAGAAGTGGGTTAATTGCACGCTCTCCAGTAACATAAAGGAGGATTTTGAAAACAAGTGCAAAATTGACAAAATGTACCACGTTGCTCTTATGGAAAAGAAAAGAAAAAAAACAGAAGGGAGAAACATTTGAAATGGCAAAATGTCTAACATGAATAGATGCTATAAAACTTGTTGGGAGAGGTTATAAGGGAGTTCAGATTTCTCATAAACAATTGCCCATCTGACCTTGATAGGAATACAGAAATCCATTAGCAATCAAATTTTCAAACATAATTGTACACTAAAAAATATTTGTATTTTTCCTCTATCAATTTATGTTGACAGGATCTAGTTTAATACCACGATCTAGACTTATTTATGTCTTTATCTTCTTTTCCACTGTAATGCTCTTGAGATTTAGTAAACACAACTCAAAATGAAGAGCTTAACAGTAAATTGTGAATTTGTTGGGAGGATTTCCTTCCATTCTGTGACTTTTATGGCAGTTTAAGTTCCTTTTTTTTTTTTTTTGCCAAAATAAAAGCTCCAAAATACACCAGGACTTTTTGTTTCCCTATTTATAAGCTGTTGAAATGGTTTTCTTCTAATAAAGTTAATCTTTAGGGTATTCCCTTGATCTTAACAATTTTAAGAGAAAAATACATGAGACTTGATCTATAGCTTAAATGATACCATCACTTAATATAATAAAGATTTTCAGATTGTTTTGATAGTAAAGTTTTATATCTGAATGTGTTTAATGTAGCTGTGCCAAAATTCAGTAACACTGCCCAGAAACACTGTTATCATACAAACTAATAGAGATCTTTACAGAATCCATCAAAGAAATTACAGAGAAAATTGCATTTCTGTCCATGTGTCCCAAGAGTGGCCATCCCTGGAGGACTCGTGCCTTAATTTTGCCTATTAAGTAAATGAATATTCTTGAGAATCCACAGAGTCAAGCAAAAACACAACAGTGCCCATTGCCTACTTTTCTTTTAGTATTAGTCAGACTAGACATTTCTCTGTCTGATTTGAGCTTCATTTGGAAGCAATTAACTATTTTATATGAGATATAATAAGGGTCTCTAGTGCACGGACCACATTTGCCTACATCAGTTGTTTAAGGCTTAATTGAGTAAAATTGCATTCACACTCAACATAGCTCCCAATGATAACCAAGTCCTTACTGCTCAACGCTGTTTCTGCTCTCCTTTCCTACAGTGAATCAGGCAGGTGAAGAATTAAAGGTAGAAGGTAGGCCAAGACGACTAACTGCTTTTATTATTTTCCTTTTCTGAGACCTATGTTTGAGCATCAAAATGGCCACAACTCATGCTAGGTAAAATAGTTCATATGATGTTTACAGATACCTCCCCAGATGCCCGACTTGATCTCCATGTGTCACTTTAAAAAAAATCATGATTTGTATTATTTAAGGTTTGTAATTCAATTTCTGCTATTATGAGCAAATCAAAGAAAGGTAAAAACTTCAAAAAAACATTGGAGATTTCCATTATTTCATCAAGGGGGAGAATTCTGACACATTTGAAAAAATTTGTAAAAGGTATCTTGTAAATGCGGCAATAAAAACAAAGACCCAGGCATAAAGAGAGCAGAATCTTGAGGGGCTGAGAGAGGCCCACGTTTCTTATGAACAACTATGCTGGAGACGTCGTTCTTTTATTTATTTATTCATTTATTTATTTAAAGACTTTATTTATTCGAGAGAGAAAGAGAGCACGAGCAGAGGGAGCAGCAGAGGGCGAGGGAAAAGCAGACTCCCTGCTAAGCAGGGAGGCCGATACGGGACTCTATCCCAGAACCCTGGGATCAGGACCTGAACAGGCAGGTGTGTAACCAACTGAGCCACCCAGATGCCCGCCCCCCCCAACAGGGTTCTTTTACTCAAGGTGATTTGCCCACTCTGCACCTTATCTCGCTTATCAAGCTCCTAAGTTTTAATAACTCTGCCCAAGGAAGCTGGTTCCCTCCCTTCTTAGGTGTTTCAGTGTATTCTGAACACGGCTCCACTAACACATTTACCATGTGCCCGCACATTCATCTTTTCACCGTTGTGTGCACAACTAGACTCTTAGTTGCTAAGAGTCAGAGTTAGGACAACAGCCAGATTTTATTCCTATTTGAGCCCCAGGTATGAGTAAAGGATCTGACTCAGAGTATGAAAGGGTCACTTGCCTCTAAGTATCACTGGAAATGCCTACTGGGAAATATTCTCCATGACCACTGCAGATGGCTTCCATTTCCCCACTCCACGAGCACAGAGTAAGAAAAATACAGTTCAGTCTAGGACTATTTCTTGATATTGGAAGCCTCTACATGTTTTATTGTCCTTGCCTAAAAAATGTTAAGAATGACCTCAGAAAGCCTCATTCTCCTGAGCCTAGATTGGAATGTCTGTGATGGGATAGAGGGGCTTCCTTCCAATAGATTCACTTCTCCCTTGAGAAAGTTCTTGCTTCTTTCTACTCATAAGCAGTCAATTTTCTATTTCTCCTTCCTCTCCCATCCTTTAAGACAGGAGTCACTTTGTAACTTCCATAGCCTTGGCTTTAACCGTGGGGGAAACTTAACAAGTAATGCTAACTGAGCGTACGTACAATGCGATGAATTACTGTCAGAGTTTACTTCTATAAAGCACCACACTGCAGACACTACCTTGAAAATATTCTTAGTAGCAACTTCCCCTTTAATGCTTTGAAAATCAGATTGTCTTCCGTATGTGGAATAAGGTGGGCTACTTCACATACCACCAGCCAGCATTCCAACAGTGTGCAGACCTTGCCCGGACACCTAACCACCAAAATTAATGACAGTTGGACTTGGCTGGTGGTGGAGCTGGTATCTTCACTCTGCGGTGTGCTAAGCAGATATGATATGATCAAAATTAAAAGATCAGAGACAGTTTCTGCATGGTACCAAGAAAGCACAGTGAGGCAGTGGTGGTGAGAGAGCTGGATGGCATCAGTTTTGATCCTAGTTCCTCCCCTTATTTCCTGGGTTTCCTTAGGCAAATTTTCCATTCTTCAAGCTGGAAGGTTGTTGTGATGGTTAAATAAGGAGACGCATGTAAAGTGCTTGGATCAGTGCTTGGCATCCAGCGAACGCTCTTTAAGTGGTTCCCTTCATAATGAGGAAGAAAATAAAAGACTGACCATTCCTGCAGCTCTTATGGTCCAACACGGTGCTGAGTACTTAACATACATTATTCATAACAATCACTCAAGATCAGAAGAGATAGGGGGACAATCAGGATTCAGATTTGGATCTACATTACTCCCCCATCAGGTCCTTCTTTAATTGAAAGGGGACATGAGAGCTTCCTGTGTGGCAAAGGTAACCTAGTTTTTAGAACATGCTTCGATATGTAGAAAGCCCTTTTTGGTCAATGGACAGCTGAGAGCAGATCCATCTGTGTGCAGTTTTGTGATAACTTATGTTTGTCAGAAAGTACGTGGGCTACTGATACCATGTAACTTTGCAAAGCAGGCCACATTTGTGCAGGCAACACTTTAGAATTTCTGAAGTACCAGAGTTAATAATTCCTATCAGATTTTTTTTTTTTTTCTTTGAGACAGAGGATTTCTCTGAGAATTCAACTGCGTACCATTGTCCCCCTCATGCTTCTCATGGTTTGGCATAAGGATGGAAACACAAAAATGCCATGAGAATATCACATAGAGTTTTTCTTTTTTCTTTCTTTCTTAATGATTACCACTTCTAACGGTTTGACTTAAGTATGGGGTCACAAAGAAGCGTAATGATATCAGATATAGTTTTTTTCCTTATACTGAGGAGAGCTTCATACCCTTCATGACATTGGTTTATATTCAGACATTGTTTCATTTATATATGATAACATGTAAGTCACACTTGATAAGGTCAATTGTTCCCCCACTCCTACAATAAGACATTGGAACTCTATTCCACTCACTAAGAGACAGAACATGTGTGTGATACGTGCATATATTTGTACATATTCATTACGATAATACGTGTCGACTCAAGATCACATTTAAACCAAATTTTGGGGCGCCTGGGTGGCTCAGTTGGTTAAGCATCTGCCTTAGGCTCAGGTCATGATCTCAGGGTCCTAGGATTGAGCATGGAGTCAGGCTCCCTGCTCAGTGGGGGGTCTGCTTCTTCCTCTTTACACCCCCTCCCCCACTGGTGCTCTCTCTCTTACTCTGTCTGAAATAAGTGAATAAAATCTTTTTAAAAATTAAAGATAAATAAACGAAGTTTTGTAGGTATGCCACGGTCAGCTTACCTCTGCTGGACCCGAACAAAGCCCAGTGGAACGTTAGGAGACAGTCTGAAAGTACCAGTCACCTGCTGGTGCAGGCAGGGTCTGACCTTGACTGCTGGACCTACCACGGGATTGCCGTAACATGCTTCCTGGCTTCATTAATTAAGCTTTCTAAAATGCCTCCTTTAGCTTCAGATAAACTACCATATATTATCATCTGCCCACAGATTTGCTTATTATTGTTTTCCTGTCTTTTTGCATACTATTCAGAATATTCTCTCAGAGCTCCCACTTCATGTGTACGGCCTAATTCAATATTCAGCTCAAACTCACCTCTCCTCTTAAGTGTTTTCTGACTAATTCCTCTTAACTTTTGTCACTCACCACTTGGGCACATCCTCTCTGCATTTCCATACTCATTTTATGCTTTATCATGAAATATTATGAATACATTTATTTGTACTTTCATTACATTATTTCAGGAGTGCATGTCATTTCTCCAAACACATTTTAAGTTTCTAAAGGCCAGATGATGTCTTTCAAGTCTATCTTAAAACAATTTATCTCCCACACCTTAAATCCCATTATGATACTCCTTACACATTCAGCAGTAAGTGTTAGTTGAATAAACTTAAAAATGGCTATGGGGCAATGGAGTAGAGTATATGCACTTTCTAATCATGGATTACCACAATAGGATGATTGTGTCTTGGCCAAATAATATAGGTCTTATGAGAAACTAGCAGGAAATGATTATTTGAAATAAGGACAGGGAAAAATCCTCCCCACTAGAAGAAAAAAAAAAGAAGAAGAAGAAAAGGAAACTTTTTTTAAGAGATTGAAAATTCAAAAAACAATGAATTTGATGCCCAGGAATCCACAGCAAGAAATCATGGGAAGAGAAAAAAATATAAATAATTGGACAGCTTTCCAATTCATCTGACAAGTCTAGAATAACCACAAAATAAAAACACAACAGAGAGAAAAACAACCTGAAAACTATTCGCCAATGTCACTTGTGAATACAAGGTGGAGAAACTATGAATAAAATATTAACAAATCTAATTTAACAATATACTGAAGAAAATGTTGTGACTAAATAGGTTTTACTGACGGAATGCAGTAAATATGCATATTAAGGTATTTTATTAATATACCATATTGAGGAGTACAGAGACAGAAATCATGTGATTATCTTCATAAGTACTGAAAAAAAAAACTTTGTTAAAACTCACCTTTCATTTCTGATTAAAATAAAGACAAAAACTCTGTAAACATTAAGAAGAAGCATTCCTTAAGTAATAAAGGGAATGTTTCAGGAAACAACAGTTTACTTAGAGGTAAAATAATAGAATCATTCCTATTTGAGTAAAGAGTAAAACAAGAATGGCCATTCTTGCAGCCATTAGTGTTTATTGTTCTGGCCATTGGTGTTTATTGCTCTGGGTGTCCTGGCCAGAGTGATAGAATAAGAAAGATAAATTTGAAGTATTAAAACATAATACATAAAACTATATTTTTGAAATGCTGTGATTTTATACATAAGGAATCATGTGAAAAACCATTAGAAAAGTAAGAGTTCAATGAGTTAGAAAATTCGGTTTTATTTATTTATTTATTTTTAAAGAATGTATTTATTTATCTGAGAGAGAAAGAGAGCACGAACAGGGGGAGGGGCAGAGGGAGAAGCAGACTCCCCACTCATCAGGGAACCTGATGCAGGGCTCAAACCCAGGACCCAGAGATCATGACCTGAGCCAAAGGCAGATGCTTAACCAACTGATCCACCCAGGCTCCCCAAATTCAATTTTAATATTCTAAAAATAATAATTGGTTAGAAAATAAATCAGTAAGAGGAGACTCCTCACAGTAGCAACAACTGCCAACTCCACAAATCTAGTAATCTACTAATAACCTTAAAAATTATGCCAGATCGATCTATGCACATTTTGGTTCCAAATATTCTATATTTTCAAGAGATAATTTTTTCCCAGTTAATCTAAAAGATAGCGATTCTGATAAAACTTAATAGAACACATGTGAGGTGTGAATAAAGATAAAATGATTCTGAAATGCATATGAAAGGGGAGCTAGATGAGGACAGCCACGAAGAGAAAGTATAATCCAGATGTTGAGGGAAGAAGTTCCTTCAGGAGATTTTAAAATGTGTTACAGATATGCAGTAAGTAGAACAGTATGGTGTTGTCACAGGAATTGATAACTAAAGTACGAAAAAAATCAGAGTAGTCAAGAGACAGATTCAAGTGGGCGTTTGGCGTATGGTTCAGAGTCTAATTTAAATTAGGCACTTAGAAATTATGTAAGCGCTGAAGATTTAAATGTATAATATAATAAAATCAAAATTACAATATAAAATTGATTGAAAATACATGCCAAAGAACCAGAATTGATAGAAGAGAGAGGGTAGAACTCCATATTTCGAAGACGCATCACAGTACGGTGGCTTTGTACGGAGTCCACTTGGCTAAACTGGAATTACACTTCCAGAATCCACTTCCCTGTTCTGGTTTCGAATTGGCTAAAAGGCAGAACCGACCATGGGCTAAAAGGGAAGAGCTGGAAGGTGAAAGTGAGAAGGCAGATTTTCCTCTCTAAAGTGCATCCTGAGAGGCAGTGCGAACAGATGCAAATGTGCTGGTGGGTTCCAGCTTGTCCTTATTCTACCCAAATCCCCTCAGATCTATCAGTTACTCTCCTCTGTAGAGTAGACCCACTCCAGCAAGTGGGTGTGCCTGCTTCGGGGCTGGCTAGTCCTCCAACTGCCCTGACTCATTCCTAGAAAACCCCTTAGTCCATAATACTTCCGCTAGTTCCCCTCCCCTGACTGAACCCTGGACTCAGGCACTCAGGAAAGACATCCTAAGGGCAGACTTTCTGTGAGAAGTTCTTGGATAAAAAAGAAAAGGTTAAGGAACAGAAGTAATTTTATTCAGAGGAATGGATGTTGCTTACATGCACTGGGTTTCTTTTTACAGCGAGAACAGTGAGCTAGGCTTTATGATCCAGCTCAAAGCAAAGATTGTGACGAAGTTTTTCTTGCCTCACTAAAGATGTCTGAAAAGACTTATTTCTGGATCAGATTGTGACTTCCAAGTCAAAACTGCCTCGTGAAGTGGAAGCAATGGGACTCTGGGAGAAGGTGGCTATCCCATTATGAGAACACCAAGTCAAGCCAAGGAAATGAGGCAAGAACAAGATGCGTGGCAGAAATGGCAGGGGAACTTTTTATTTTTGCTTAGATAAAAAGGTTGATAAGCTTTCCTATTCTGAGTCCCTGAAAGGGTGGACAGACTAAAGGAAGGAAACCTTTCAAAAACAGAATTCTTATAATAAAATTACCAACACCATACATTTCTTACAGCAAAATCACTAATAACAACGTAAATGCCAATACATTAATAAATGTTGATTTAAACTAAGAATAAGAAATGAGGATGCATTATATTGAACGCTGTCCTTTTCTTGCATTGAGGCACTGTGGTTTTTAGCAATTCACTAAATTTCTTGGAGACTCACATTCTGCACCTGTAAGTAAGGAGGGTAATGTCTATGTACTAGAAATTTTGTCAGCATTGAGTTGGGTAGTTTATGTGAAAACACTTTAAAATTGTATAATAAGCTTTATAAACAGGCACTGTTAAAGAAAACATTATGCTAAATAGGGCATGCAAGTTGTAAGAAGATAGATTTTTTTCATGGGTTTATTATCTGTTTCAATGAAAAAAAAGATGAATGTACTTCTCAAAATAGTACCTGATATAAAATAAAAGTGTTATGTATGTTGTTGAGGAAATGCTTTTTTTTTTTTTTTTTCTCCTTGCTCCCTCTCTCTCTCTTTTGGTTTGTCTCCTGTGCAGAGAAGGACTGCTTTAGAGAGAGCTTAGTTCCAGCATAAGTGAGGAGAAAGGAAAAGGAAGTTTAACTGTAGGATCTTCTAAGCTAATTTTCCTGTCCCAAATGAGCCGTGTTTTAGGGTATGGAGATAATTTGCTAGGGAGATTATGCATGAGCTACTGGTAGTCTCTTAGGGACCCAGGGGAACCAGATATATGCCAGATAGGATAGAATAGAACCACTGCCATGATTTTCAAAGTGGGAAGAAGAAGGATTTTACAGATTATAGACATCAGTTTGACATAAATCATCCAACAATTTCTATATGGCATTATTAAAGTATATTCAGTTATACCCAGGAAATCAAAGCAATTAGTAATAAGAATCGGCACATGTTTATCCAAAATAACTATGGCGTTACTAAGTGTAGAAACTAATCAATTTTTAAAGATATATTTATTTCATTTTAGAGAGAGCTAGGGGTGGGGGGAAAGAGAGAGAGGGAGCAAGTGCATGAGCAAAGGGAGGGGCCGAAGGAGAGGGAGAGGGAATCCCAAGCAGATTCCTCACTGAGCCCAACACAGGACTTCCTCCCAGGACCCTGAGATCATGACCTGAGCCAAAATCAAGAGTCAGATGCTTTAACTGACTGAGCCACCCAAGTGCCCCTAAACTAGTCAATTTTTAAAAATCAAGATACCTCAGGAAGCCTTCCAAAGCAATCTTGGTGACAACATAGAGGAAATGTAGGATGGGTAACAAAATGGTGACGGCGAACTTGTAATTGTGCAAATGACCAAACTCCAAAACAGGATTGAATGATGGTTCTGTATCCCATTGTAAAGAGGAATCCACATCAGATTCATGGCCTTTGTCTTCGGCCCTTCCTATCTGATGGTTTATCAATAACTTCGTAGAAAACATGGTTGGTGTGCTTATTCAATTTCCCCATATTGTTAAGTCAAATTAATGCATGGCCAATTCACAAACTATAGAAAAAATATATCAACCACTTGAGATTTGGTGACTGTAGCTAATGAGATAGCATTTAATTGGAATACATATAAAATTCTCTGCTTGAAGACAAGAAACCCACTCCAACACAAAAACTAGACCCATCGTCTCTAAAGCAACAAAAACCCAACCACAGAAGCAACTATATAGAGTAAGGCAGGAGAAATTGTTCCTAAAAATGATTTTAATAGAGTTTTGGTGAAGAAAAATTCAAAGTTAAGAGTTTTAGTCTTAATATCCTAAAGCCTTGTGATCTAGAACAGAAGGTAATTTAAATTTGTGAGGTCTCTTGAAGAGCACGGATACTTGAGAAACTTGGACCAGATGGCCTTTAAGGTGTATCTAAAGTCTCAGTTCTATAAATTTATAAATAGGTCTGTCCTAAAGGATAGCTGAAATGCTTGCTATCAACTGTAGCAAATACTAATAGGATTCTGGGATGTAAAAATTGAGCCTATTTTCTAAAGCAACAGCTCTCACTGTACTGTTATTGATTATATCCTTGAGAATTCCATGACTCCACTAAGTAAAGTGAAATGGATAATTTTGAGTCTATCTGTTGTTGAAGATTTAAAGGAAATACTCCTTAGGCTAAGGAGTTTTTGAGGGAAGGCTAAGGAGCTGAGGTTTAACCTGAAGAAACAAAGTCTGGATCCCACTTCACAACGATAATCAGGCACTCACAGGAAATCACGTGGGTGCTGGTGAGCAGATGTTTTTTTGTGTTATGAGAGCAGAACAGGAGAAAAGGATTTAGAGTAATGTGGGAGTGATTTTATTTATTTATTTTTTTGGCTGCCCTATGTCCCTAAGTGTCATTGAGATAATGAAATATGTTACTAGGGAATGTTGACTAATCTACTTATCTGAAGGTTTTAAGAAAAATTGCAGGGCATTCTCTGCCAGATATAAGTGCAGTCCTAGATGACCTAGTGATATTTTCTACTGTATTAACATATAATAAAGTGAAAACTCAGATAACATATGGAATCCAAAGTAGGTCCATTTTGGAAAATAACCGAGATTTGTGGTAGACTGGCTGATGATGCTGTGATCTCATTTGGTTTCTCAAAATTTTTCAGGACACTGATTGTCTAATTCTAGTATCTTAGAAATGGTTTGGTCCCCTAAAGGTCAGAACTGAGTATATTTTTACATAACTTGAAAAACCAGGGATTATAGTGATAAAATATTTCTCAGTGAACAATACATGGAGTTGCTTCTGCATTTTAATTCCTATAATAAGTTAAGAATTTTTACAAGATCAAAGTATTATATCAGTCACGCTCCTCACATATTTGAGGAAGAAGCTAGAGTGACATCACTGATTTTTTTCCTATTAATTCACACAGTTTGAAATGTTTTCTATTTTTACAATTATTATTTGGTACAGTTATATCATAAATTACTTTCTTAGCATAATATCTGTTACACAGTACGTGTTATGCCATTTACTTAATTAATGTGATCTTAAGAGAAAATCTCAGTGCCTGTGTAAAAATGTTCATTACATTTAATGCGTGGCTATGCTCTCCTGCCTTAAAGAACACAGAGAAATTATTTTAGAACCTTAGTCTAGATGTCTTGGGTAGGAACAAGTTCTGACCAAAACGAATGAAACATCTTTACAATTGGAGAGAACAGTTTGGTAAGTGATCCTTCCTGCTCTACCCGAAAGGCTTGCTTTGCAAATGGGTTTCTTGGGATTGGCAGCAAAATCATCACCAGAAGCTTGTTAGAAATGCTGAATCTCAGATCTACTGAAAAGAATCTGCATTTAAAAAGGACACTCAGTTGATTGGGATGCACATTTAAGTTTTAGAAGCATCAGGATGGGGAACTCTTAGGAGTCCAGGAGAGTAGGTTTTCAGTCAAAGAAGGGCTGAGATGCAGAATGTACCTGCCAGGCGTCTCTGAGGAGGCAGGGCTGTAGTTTCCCACGGGAGGGGGAGGGATCCATACTTTCCTATCATTGACACTGGCCCCCTGTGATGGTGAATCTCACTTGGAAGCTTCTCATGTACTTAGGATCCACTTTAACCAACGTTGGTAGTATTCACCCCTTGGGAATCAGTGGCCAAATTATATATAACATATATAATAACATATAGTATGTAAGAGTTACATTTCCAGTTGCATCATATATTACATTTTGACTAACGGATTTTCCTGCTCTCCACCAACCCTCCATTCCTGAAAGATCACTCAAAATACTCTGCATTTCTCATCTATGTGCCTTGCTCTTGCAAGGGATTCCTTTCCTCCTCTCTACTTCTGTGGAGATTCTTCACAGCTTTAAAGTCACACATTAACGTATATTGCCACCACAAAACCCTTCCTAAGCAGAATTAGTCACATCCCACCAGGCATTCCCATAACATGTAGTTCTCTACATTTGCAGTGTTTAAGAGCTTTGATGTTCCAGGCACAGACTCTTAAATATGAAATATAGATGTCATGTTTTCCCTTTAGTTTATGCTCTGTAAATTTAATAGATGTTTATTAACTCAATAATAATGATTATTCTTTTCCAGAATGGGGTATAGTAGATGATTACACAAGTAACAGCAGCACCAACTCCTCCCATAGATTATGTCTGTGAATAATAGTGCATTTTGATTATATCTCACTGCCAGAACGATTGATTGATGATGGGGGAAAAATCCAATGAATTAGATATTAGAACCAATTCAACGATTTATATCTGGATACGAGTATACCTGGTAGGTTTATATAGGTATTTAACATTTTTTTTTTTTAAAGATTTTATTTATTTCTGTGACAGAGAGACAGCCAGAGAGAGAGGGAACACAGCAGGGGGAGTGGGAGAGGAAGAAGCAGGCTCACAGCGGAGGAGCCTGATGTGGGACTCGATCCCGGTACGCCGGGATCACGCCCTGAGCCGAAGGCAGACGCTTTAACGACTGCGCTACCCAGGCGCCCCGGTATTTAACATTTTAATCCATTGGTGAATTATCAGTTTTAGACTCAAAATGTTTTAATAATCATTAAAAATAATTTTTATTAAATGCTAACTGTGGCCTAAATGCTTAAGAGGCTTCATGATTTAACTCCATGAGGGTGAAACTATTACTATGTTCATCGTGCAGACGATGACATGAAGGTTTAGAGAGGTGAGGTGCCCAGGGTCACACACTAAAGCAAGTGGCTTAGCCAAAATAAAACGCAGACTGTGTGATTCTGATGTCTAAATTTTAAACACCACAATCTCTTCACTGTATGTGTAAACCAAAACCCAGAGGGTTTAATATCTAAGGTTATATAATTTGTTAGTGATGGACTAAGGCTTAATTTATGTTACACGACTATAAGCCCTATGCTTTCTCCAGAAGATTCTTCACAAGGGTTGAGCTAAATTGTTTGCATTAATATCTTTTAAAGATAATAAGTAAAGCTGACTTAAAGGAGCTCCTTAAAAATGGTGGCTACTCTATAAAATCCAATCAAACTATTATCAATTTCATAATGAAATTCACATATCAAAAAGCTTAGATAAGTACCCATGCTAAAAGAGGAGAAAGCACTTGAAAACATGAACTATGTTATAATGAAGGTCATTTTCTTGAAAGCTTTCAAATATTCACAACAAAACAAAATTTCTAAGTCATGATTCAGAAAAAAGGAAAGACATGGAGATAAAGTAAATGAGAGGGATGGCAAGATGGGTCTCATCTTCTCTAGACATTTTATGTTTTCATGTTGTTCTTATGTTTTAATTGCCCATAAGATTGTGAAAACATCTATGCCCATAAATATTTTATGTCTCCTGCTATCACATCATAATAAATCATTTGATATTTGTCTCTTTGATAGGAATGTTTCCAATGTAATAAAAGCATACTTGTGAATAACTTCAGGTTTGATGGAAAAAAGACACAGTATTTTCTACTATAAATTGCTAGTGATATTGCAACGTAATACAAGTGAGGTAAAAAAAAAAACTAAAAATTCTACGGTAAATATGGCATTTAATTTACCTAGTGTTTGGTACATCCTTCTTACTCCTAAATTATTAAGTTTTTGCCTTTAAAGACTCAGAAATATTTTTCTACAAAAACTAATGAGCAAAGAGTCTGAATATTTTAGACAGGATTGTTTTAACACATATTAATTAAAACTGTAAAGCAGAGTTTCTCAACTATCGATGTTTAGGATGGATAATTTAATGTGAGGAGCTCCTTCTGAACTGTAGGACATTAAGCATCATCTCTGGTCTCTACTCGCTAGACTCAGTAGCACACAGAAAAGACCTATTCCAGTTGTGACAATCAAAAGTATCTCCAGACATTGGGAATGTCTTCTGGGGCACAAAATTTCCCCTTGTTGAAATCTGCTTTAAAGTTCAAGATCAAATAATTTCACTGTATGTTCTCTGTCCAAAATTCTGTTAAATAATCTTCAAAGTGACTAGTTTTTGATATTTGAGTCTGCAGGTCAAGGGACTAAAGACTAAATGAACTTTTTCAGAGTTTCCAACTGAATGAGCATTCGTCGTCTACTTTTAGGATGATGTTGTTATTTGTCAGTTTGTACTAATTTTAAGTTTATAATCCATCACACATATAGATTTTTCTTAAATCAGAGGATGTCTAACTTTCCTCAAATACCTTCATATGCACTTCTTTCTCTTAATCTTTTTAATTAGGTCAATATGACTTTCTCTTTCTCATCTAAATTGACAGACTATATAAAATATGCCCTGAAGATAAGCAGATTTGAATTAGCCAAAAATAAATAAATAAATAAATAAAATCATAATTTCTCTGAAAAACAAATGCTTGTCTTGGTGTTTCTCAAAAGTATAGTTTATGGACCACCTGTCTCAGGATTTCCTGAGATGCCTGATAATATTACGGATTATTGGTTCCCTCCTCAGATCTACCGAGTCACATTCTCTGGAGTAGGGTCCAGTGTTCCGTAGCTTAATAAGACCCATACATTTAGTAGTCATGGACACAGGCCATAGACACAAGAAAAACAATTAATTTTTTTAAATTTATTTTTCAAAAAAATATTTATTTATTTTTTATTTATTTATTTATTTATTTATTTATTTATTTATTTATTTATTCATGAAAGACAAAGGGAGGGAGGGAGAGAGAGAGAGGCAGAGGCAGGGGGAGAAGCAGACTCCCCGAGGAGCAAGGAACCTGATGCAGGGCTCGATCCCAGGACCCCAGGACCATGACCTGAGTCGAAGGCAGACACCCAACTGACTGAGGCACCCAGGTGTCTCAAGCAATGTATTTCTCAAATTATTCATTCAATGGACATTATAATGTATCTATTTTTTTGGACCCAACCTGATTCTAACATATTTTAGCTACTTTATGCTGATTAATAATAAGCACTTAAGATCGTTCACTAGATTTCGCCAAATTTTAAGATAGGTGTCCTTTAGGAAGTGAAGCTGGTGTCCACCTTGCCAGTTCAGATGGAAGAATGAACACTAGAGGTCACACCAACCCCAGGCATGGTTTGACCAGCCAAGGAACACAGAGGCCCAGGCTCAAGGGATACGGATGTATGATTATCATTCAAAGGACCCTGCAGGACAAGCAGTTAATCAACACCACCCCAGAAATATAATCACCAGATGTACCTAACAAAATCTCCAACATAGGTGTGCCAGGATGGCTCAGTCATTTAGGTGTCTGACTCTTGGTCTTAGCTCAGGTCTTGATCTCAGGGTAGTCAGTTCAAGCCCCTTAAAAAAAAAAAAAAAAAAAAAAAAAAACCCAAAAAACCCCCCAAAAAACCAAAAAACCAAAACTCCAACATAATAAAAATATTTTTAGATTCCAAGTCTCTTAAGATGGAAAAGACCTCCAAGGGACCAGATGAAGATGCACTAGAACATCCACTAGTGTGACCTCATGGGCCTCCAATCAAAGGCGTCCACCTTCTCAGAAGACCCCTACCCCTAATTTGCCCTTAAAAACCCTCACTTGCAAGCCAGGCAGTTCGGGATTTTGCCGCATTGGCTCTCTGTTCTCAGGCACCACACTGGTACATAGCTTATCTTTGTTCACTGCAAAAGCTTGGCATCAGTTTTTACTGGGGTGCTGGGCACAGGGTAGATGAACTCTCATTTGGTTCACTTACATAAGGCTACTCCTTTGTCAGGTAACATTTGAACTGAAAGTCTTTATGGATCAGCTTAAGCTTCCCATTGGACAATAACGTAATTGCTTGTCTATGAAAATTTATGCAATCGACTTACATTAAACCAATAATTACCTTTTATTTAAAAATACTCATTTGAAAATTCGAAGAAACTAAGAATGCCAAGTTCCAATATCCGTAGTTTTGCTTTCCATGTCACATTTCCAATTGTAAGTTATTTCAGATAATCACACACCAAATTTGATTTTGCTAACTATAATTTTAATGTTTATGTAAAATTTTTAAAAGACATATTTTAATGCGTGGGTGGTTCCATTTATCTCTCTTAAGTAAAAGAGCAAGACGACAATTACTGTCTCACACCCAAACCCTACAGCTTCTAGGTGGCTCTGAGGAAGAGTAAGAGAGGGAGCTTTTCCACTTTTTCCTCTTTAATCCAAGTTTAGAAAAATGTACCCTTGTGTACCACAGTAATTTGTAAAAACCCAGATAGTTTACATAGTCTTTTTGCTAAGACTGGTGAAAATAATAAAGGGGAGAGAATAAATTTAAATCCAGTAAGGGCAGGCACAAAAGTAAAGTCAAGAATATGGGCAGCCTATATAATACACCAGAGTATACAATGTTTTAATACTATTTCTCACCTGAGTCACCATACTCATTTTAGTCTTTGTTCTACAATTAAATGTATTAACTGAACATAATTAAAAAATGTTAAAAAAAATAAACATCCATCATCAATTTTTTGTTCATGTTTCTCCAGTTACCTCTTGGTTGTAGGAAACCTATCTTCAAGTAGTTTGTAAGGAAGGGTTAATGAGTATAGTATTCTCTGAGTTCTTATAATTTAAAACTGCTTTTTTATAGTCTACAAAAATATAGAAATTAATATTCTGAGAAAGTTTGCCTTTTCTTTGAATTACTTTTTTTTCATACTTTTTTTTTGCATTTTTCATACTTTTTTGAATACTTGAAAATGTTGCCCTTGAGAAGTGCAGTGCTATCTGAATATTTGTATTCCTATAAATTTGATTGTTTTTTCCCCTCGCTGGTCTGGAGATTTTCTTATTTTTTTTTTTTAATCTTTAAAGTCTAGAATGCTAGAATATGTTTTGGAGTTGATTAATTCATGGCAATTTTCCCAGGTATATATGGCAAGGTCTTTCAATCTAGTAGGGTTCAGGTTTCTTTAATTTCCAGGGATGTTTTCTTAGATTATAGTTTTAAATATCATCTCTGTTCCACTATTGTATTTTTCTTATTCAGCTCCTTCACTTATATGTATATTGGACTTTTTTCCCTACCTTCCACTTCAGTTACTTTCCCTCTGACTTTTGTTTTATTTTGTTTTTCTTTATTTCAACTTAATTTTGTTGGTTATTTTCCTGGCTACCTTTGATGTCCTTTATTAGATTTTCATTTGGATATGTCCTTCCTAAGGCACCTAATAAATTATTCCTTATTTTTAAGATATTTTTTAATATACTACCTGAATTTAATCAACCTTCATTGCATTTTTTTCATTTCTAGTTTTAATTTCTGAATTTCTGATTCCACTTTTAAAAGTATTTCCAAATTCTCATGTGAGGATCTTAAATTCGAGTAGAAGTGTTGTGTTAACAACTCTCCTCTGCTTTTTGGTTGCTTTTTATTAGCTGTATTTTGATTCACATCATCTATTTTCTCTGTATGGTGTTCTATGTTTTTCTTTTTCTTTTTTTTTCCTTTTCTCTTTTCTCTTTTTCTTTTCTTTCTTTCTTTCTTTCTTTCTTTCTTTCTTTCTTTCTTTCTTTTTTTTTTTGTTTGAATACCTGTGTGTCTCATGGCAGGGTTCCTAGTTCAAGGCCACCCTCTTCTATCAGTTTAGTGTTTGTTTGTTTGTTTGTTTTCAGTTATGTTTCTGAGGAATTGTTCATTCCTCTCTGAATTCTGTCATTCCCATTCTTCGGAGGGGCACTACTCCTATTTCTATTCATCCCCTGTTGTCTCAGAACAAGTTTGGTAGTTCTGCTCTGCTGACTCTTGAGCCTCTTCCTTATAACTACTGCTGCTCTGAACTACCCCATTCCAGACTTGTGTTTACTATTTTGGCAACTAGTATTAGACTTTCTGGAGAGTGATCTTGTCTGTCCTGCTTCTCTTTCCAGTTGAATCACTGAAACACTCCTCCATTCTCCGTATCCACCAGCTTGTAGCAATGGCGGAAGCTCTGTTGGAATTTGGGACTTACTTCTGTCTGGTTCCCACTAATGCAAAAAGCATCTGTTCTTTTATTTTGTTTTCTTTTCCTTTCTTTCTTCTTCCCCTCTCTCCCCCTCTGTTTTAAAAGAGGATTTATGGAGATCCAGGCAGCTGCTCATATCCTTCGGGGGAGCAATGTTTCATGAGGAACTAGGATAATCCCTGAAGTCCAGGCATGGTGGCACATCTGGTAGTAAAAACAAGGGGTCCCTGACATGGGGAGAAACTTAAAAGCACCAAATAATTGATGCACGTTGGCCCTTTCCACAGGGATTCTATTCCCCACGTTTCTTTCTGATATGAACTAGGTGGATCAGTTTTATTTCAGAAGGAAAACTACCCTTTTAACAAAGTCTTCCTGTCCTCCTCTTCCTGAAGATCCGCATTTTTTTCCAGTTGTCCACTTAATTTAACATTTTATAAATCCCCAAACCCACATATATACACAAAACTACTTTAGTCTGATTTCTATGCTGTACCATGTCTTTACATCATGGCAAATAATATCAGAAACAAAAGCATGTATTTTCCTTTCTAAACCCTTTCCCTCCAAGACTGCAGCTCTACTTCATTTTGGCAGTGATGTTTAGGGGCTTAATCTGAACATAATTTCACATCCCCTGCAGTATAGGTGTGTATCTATTGTGTCTTACTATTTACGTGTTTCTCAATTCTTATCGATGAGGGAAGGAAAGCTTAACAGTATATTATGATGATTTGACTGGAGAGGAGATAGCTATTTTTCCCCCAAAGTTATTGAAAACACTTTGCTTCTTCTTGAATCAACATTTGTGAAGTCATCTTAAATAATGTTACTCTATGTGTAGCAACCTATTGAGTTTTTCTTTTTCTATCTGTCATTCAAGGAATCAGAGATTCATGAAGATTGTTCTTACATCATTAATATCAATGGAGTAATTTTATGAATGCTTATTTTCTTTCACATGAGCAACAAAGAAATGGTTTTATAAGGTAAGAAATAATCCCATATCTTAGTTATCATACTTAAAAGACTTTGCATCATAGATTTGGCTTTTTATGTTTCTACACGTCAACTCTACACATAAATAAATACTAAACACTTCCCGAGAGATGAATCCTCATAATCAAATAAAAAAGCAAAAGTAAAGAAAAAGTGAAGGACAGTATTACACAAGAAAACAAAAGTTTGTAGAGCAGGGGGGACATGAAGCTTAGACAGTCTTTCTGAATCAAACAGAACAGGATAAATAAAATTGCTCATTCTGTTATTCCTCAAAAAGAATAACCTAAGCAAATTTAACTTGGCAAATCATTCGTAAGAAGCACGATGATTCTGGGTCCTGTCCAAAAGTCACATATTTACCCTCATTCTCTAATAATTCATAAAAATTGTAGGTAAATATGAAATAACCACCTGCCCATAGTTTAGTTGTTGTAAAATAATTCTTAAAATTAAGTAGAGCTTATAAATAAATTACAGTGATTTACCAGCCACATGCCCACAGAGTGACCGGATAAAGCATCAACTCTAAAATAACTAACTGCTCAAAGCTTAAACATTCAGAAATTAGTGGTCTTCTTTGGTGCTTGTTGTTAAATGAAACCATTGAGAACTGTTTTGCTTACAATTCCATGATAGGATATTCCGTGTCCCTAAGTCATACTTTTCAAAAGGCAGTAACATGCAATTAAGTATAAACTGGTAAATCAAGGGAATGAATGAAAAAGCCTTCAGAGATTACTCATTTTACAATTTCTGCCATCCTTTAAGGGACAGAGTTCTCTCTTCTCATGCTTCTCTTTCTTAGTCTAACTTGTATAATTATTAAAACATTTTTAATTTGTTAATATAGTATGAATTTTTTTCTTTTGTAAAAAAAAAAAGAGCTATGACCAATGAAACCTTAATTTGAATTTTCCACTTGAAAAATCTTTCTTTTAGAGGAGCAGAATGTTATAATATAGCCTTGAGTCAAATTAAAATTGTTCCACTACATGTACGCTGTTACATAAGCAAGGAAAAAGAGTAATAACAATTATTCATTTATATTTTTCAGTTGGACAAATCAGCTCTAGGCAACAAATAAATGCTGGCTCTATAGAAAGTCATAATCAAAATGATCTCTAACAGTTCTGCCAATGTGCACGTCAACGTACTCTGTGCTCATGAAAGCTTCCACAATTTCATAAGAACCCAAATTAAAGTTCCCAAATAAAACATTCCCAGAATAAACAGCAACCTGATTTCACCTAATAATTTTGACTCTGGTTTTGAACTAACTTGAGTTAATGCTAAAAGGGATATGAATCGTCTAGGACAGAGGTTGTCAATCTTCTGTAAAGGGCCAGACTCTAAATATTTTAGGCTTCATAGGTCACACTGTGTCTGTTTCAAGTACTCAACTCTGAAGGTGTAGCAAACAGCAGCTGTTGGCAATAAAAGTGATGGGTGTGGCTGCATTCCAGCAAACTGTGTTTAGGGACAATGTCACTTGAATGTCACGTAATTTTCACAAGTCACAAGGCATTATTTTTCCCTTAATTTTTTTAATCATATAAAAATATAAAAACAATTCTTAAATCATCAGCTACAAAAAAAAAAAAAAAAAAAAAAAAGAGGCGATGGGCCAGATTTGGCCCAAGGACTGGAGTTTTTGACCCTTATCTAGGAAATTATACTAATTGTTTTATGAGTATATGATAAATATTATGTGGATGATTATGATGATAAAGAAAATGATTAACTGATGGTGTCAACTAAGAAAGTGACTGGTGTGAACACTAGAAACGACCCAATGCATTCACCATTTATAACATGAAGGTCAAATTTCTTGAGGTTATGCTATGATTCCTTTGATAGAAATTTCTTATTTTTTTACTATGGTATTTTAGTTCTCCTCAGTAGCCTACACTCCTATTTTCATATCAAATATAAACGGACGTCATCATTCATAATTATCATCATCCACTTGCAAAAATTTTGTGATAGAAAGTATTTTCTATTTGTCATACTTGTTCCACAGGCTTTCAGTTATATTGTTTCCATTTGATGAATTCTTTTCCACTGAAGGTTGAATAAATTTGCTAGTAAACATAGTTAATTTAATTCTCTAAGCTGCCATTGTCTCTAATATACATACTTTAAGGCAGAATTATTGGTATCTACCTGTGATTGTACCTGAAATTCCCCCAAGTAATAATACCTTCCCCACCTTAATTCAAGTGCAATCGACTAGAAACTAAGCGAGAATTTGGTATCGCATGTCTAGCTATACCATTCCCCAGCTGCTGTGTTCTATTGGTAGTTGGTGTGAGCTGCAAAAGTCACTGGTGAGGAAGTGGTCGTAATGATGGGTGAACGTTTAGATCATTTTGCAGTAGTGACCAGACCAGTGATGATATTATGAAGAAAGACACAGGATTTTTTGTCCCTCCCTACTCCTCATCCAGAAACTGGGGAAGCTGGATTTCAGCTAAAGTGAAACTCTAAGCAACGTCTTTAGCTGGCATAAAAAGAGCTGACCTGGCTGCCTAATGCAAAATAGTCATCCCAAATCATCTGCTACTCCGTTGGAGCTCAAACCA
Source organism: Ursus maritimus (assembly GCF_017311325.1). Lineage (NCBI taxonomy): Eukaryota > Metazoa > Chordata > Mammalia > Carnivora > Ursidae > Ursus > Ursus maritimus. The sequence goes on along the minus strand of NW_024425341.1, from coordinate 32,576,244 downwards.
TCCAGTTTGGCATCACGCTGACCTTTCCTGATGGATAGAAGCATTAATGGAAATGCATTAAACAACGATGCCCCCCAAAACAGTTTGGGGTGTGGAGGGGAGAAGCAGAAGGAAGTCCAGGTGATATTTAAATGAATGTAGGTACACTCTAGACCCTTTGCATCGTTCACGTGCTCATTCGTGTATTGATCTCGCTTGGCAGCCAGGAAGAGATCGTCTACTTCTACTACTAACAACCTCAACTCCATCTGTAGGAAATTCCACCCATTAGACCAGAAGATTTTCACTTTTCACATCACTACAAAATGACCTGGGAGGCATTTTCAAACTGTGCTCTCACAGGATTGTGAGATAAAATGCATAGTGAGCTCTGATACTAACTGGAGGGGCCTGTGTTCCTCAGATGTGCTGGTGGACAAGAATTTCTTATGAGAGTTTATCATCCAATGATCCCAAGTAGACTAGCAAAGAGGCCACTGAAACTTGTCTATTACAATGAAAAGGAAGATATTTTAGTGAAGAATCACAATATCCTAGAAATATTTTCTTAAATTGATATTTAAGATGTGAGTGACATATTCCAAATGTCAAAATACATTGGACAATTGCATTCATGCTTTAAATTTAAACTCTATGTGCCAGAGAATCTACCAGGCATTTTAAAACAGATTATCTCTAATCTTTCCCAAATATAGAAATATAGCATATATACCCAATGCTTAGGAATACTTGACAGGAAGCAGTATGTAATTGAGAACATTTTAGTAAATCATATATAGACTGCGAGGATTTTTTTTCAAATATAATTGTGAGTGAGGGGTATAATGAAGTCGTTATAATATGGTTTTGGTATTTAAAAAAACAGTTTTTAGGTATGATCTTAGAATTACATACAGTTTTAGATATATATATATTTAGTGGAATATGATTGTGGAAAGAAGAAGACTTTAAAATCAAGCTTCAATTGGATCACTTTTTTTCTCTTTATTATCAGTGATAAAGACTTTGGAAAATATGAGATTATTTCTCCGGTTTTTTCAATAGCGGACTGGGCACATAAATTACCAGTGCTTATCCCACCGTGAGCAAATTAGGTGACCTAACAACAGATGCAGGGCTGCACATTCGTTTATGCTGGACCTCATTCCTAAATGTCACTACTCCAGCTTGCTATTTACTTTGTATGACAGTTATGAGAGATGATTCATCTCCCCTGCACGAACACATTTTTAAGTTTAGCCGTCAATAACCATGACAATAATAATACCCTGTAAGACTGATAATGATGAGGGTTTTTTGTTTTCCAACCAGCTTAGTGTAATTGATAGTAAAAATTAAAAAGAAATCAATAAAACTGTGAACTCTTGCCTTGACTAAGCAATAGATGATATAGAGATGTTTAGAGTAATTTGGTTAAAATATAGACAACTAAATTAATTGCCAATGATTCCTCGTAGACCAGACTTAACGAAGAAATTATTCATTGTGTGTACACATTGCACACATACACACACACACACACACACACACGTGCCTTATATCTATGGATCTCCCTAGCTATACATAGAAACATAATAAAAAAAAAACATAATAGAAGGGAAAAAAATGAAAGGAAGTATAACAACCCACATGGGTCAAAAGCTTGGGTAAAGAAGGTAGTAAAATGTGAGAAGATATAATCATCAACCATGCAGTGGACAATCACGGGCTGGCAAATCATAAGAAATAAAAGGTCAAATTTGCCATATCCTACTTATCATCGAACTTTTTGGTAGTGACTAGGAAACCCCATCTCCTCCCTCGAAGCCATAAAATGACTTCTGGAATTGGACTGTTTAAAATTTTTAGGTCACACATCTCACTATCACAACCTTAATGGATCCAACTTAGGAGAAATTAAATTACAAATAATATATACTTACAAAGGTATAAAATTAATTCTGCATTAACAGTGGGAAATTATCCAATCGTGGTCTGTCAAATTCAACATAGATATACCTAAGTGACTAGATTAGTACGACTAAAGGGAATTAGGGGCAATATTTAAAAATTTTATTAGCAATTTAGAAACAACAGAATGGTGAGCGAGAAGTGTCATGTATTAAGAGGAATAATTGGCATATTTAATTGCTAAATCATCTTTAATCTTAGTTTTGGGGTACTTTTTTGATCCTGGAATTAATTACAATAGGTTTTTAAAACTATAGGTGGAGATTTTTGTTGTTGTTGGAGGAAGGGGAGATCTTATGTTGGTGACTTTTGGCTTTACTGGGTTATGGTCAGAAAATATTATCTGTAATCTCTATCTTTTGAAATTTGTAAAAGTTTGTTTTGATCAGTTCGTGAGTAGTTTCACATTTTTTCATGGACTAAGAAAACAAAAAACCAAAAACAACACATAGATTCTCTGTAGGCAGTAAGATGTGTTTTAAGAGTCTTTAAGACCATAGAGGCCCCAGAGCCAGACCAGCTGGTTAAATCCTGCTTTAAAACTCCTGTCTTTGGGGGGCCTGAGTGGTTCAGTTGGTTAAGCGACTGCCTTGGGCTCAGGTCATGATGCTGGAATCCCAGGATTGGGCTCCGTGCTCAGCAGGGAGTCTGCTTCTCCCTCTGACCTCCTGCCTCTCATGCTCTCTCTCTCACTCTCTCTCTCTCAAATAAATAAATAATCTTTAAAAAAATTTTAAAAAATAAAAATAAAAAACTTCTCTCTGCCAGGGAGCCCTGAGCAAGACCTATCGGTGCCTTACTTTCCTTATCTGTAAAAGGTTGTTATGAGAATTACCTGAATGAATATGTCCAACTCTGGAGCAGTACGGGGCACATAGTAAACATGATGTCATTGCTTATTAAATATCTAGCATTTTAGCCATCTACTGTCTATTTATATGCACATACACACAAATATCTGCTGATTGTATTATTCAGATCCTTGTTTTTTTCACTCTACCTAATTACAATTCTTGCAGAATTTTGCAAATCAATTCTCCATTATCATTTGGTTTTATCCAAATATATTTCTGGGAGTTTCTGTATGATGCATTCCACAGCTACGTGGCAGGTTACAAAAAAGCTTATAATTCTTCATTTTCCTGTGAACTTCAGTTTCCTCGTTCTTTCTACAATACCTCTTTTGTTCTGTTCAGTGGGTAGAGGCTGAAATTCTACTTTGAATGGTGTCTATAAGGCAGCCCCACCTTTTGTTTTTATTCTACACTTACTAGGCACATCTTATTTATGATTATATTTCCAAACATTAAAAAAATATATATTTTCGATGTGCTCTTTATAAGCAGCTGGATTTTGTCTTTCATCCCAATCTGAAAGCCTTTGGCTCTCTACTGGAACGTTAACATGCCTATTGACTGTTACATGCCTAATTTAATTCCATTCCTTTCTTGAACAAACTATTAATTAATATCATACATTGCTTAGTTTTGTTTTGTTTTTTCATTTTCCCACTCTTATGTCTGCCTGCTGAATCAATTTTCTTCTAAGTCATTTTGTATTCTCCACTCACCTCCCCCAGGAAATGAGAATTCTGCCAGGCAAACGTCTATGCGGTGGACTTTAAGTGGTTAAACTGTATTTCAGATATTTAAGAGCTGCTGCTAGAAGATTTTAGATCAAAGAATGAAAACAAAAGAAAATATTTAAGCAATGTTTGCAAGTTATGAGCGTCTTTTTAACAATGGAGAAAATCGTTACTGATTTTTTTTAATGTTTTTTCTTAAAATAGAAATTTGGTAGAAAACATGGTTGGTTTAGGGAAAAAAAAATTACTTCTTTAGGAGTGGAATTCCAGAGAGTGGTGAATATTTTTTTTAACAACCATTAAAAACTAGAGGAAACAGAACCGCATGTCCTGAAACGCAGTCTCTCTGAGACCATAGCTAGGTGCTGGCTTTTAGTCACCTTCTCTGGCTAACGACCTCAGACGAAAGCAGGCTGGCTGTTGAATATTTACAAGCCTGCACTTAGCTCAAAGTTGGGCCAACAAAAATTGTGGTAACTCTCTTACTTATTAATCTATTCTGTTTTGTAAAGTGCAATTAAAGAGTAAACATATCGTTTTAACACAGCTTCAAAAGCTAATTACAGGCCCTTCGGAAAACCTCAAACATTTTGGTTCTTCCAATCATTCTGTGCGTCTGCCGCTCTGCTCAAAGTTCCCAGGCTGAGGAAATGGAAACCGTTCCAAAAATTCATAAATGACTCTGATCTGCATTCCCTCTTCACATTATCTGTAGACTGTGTGATTTTTAAATTAAATATATTTAAAAAGTTAAGTACATTAGTGGTTAGAGATCCTTGTTAAGCTAGGGAGTCTCTTCCCTCCCTCCCTCCAAAGATGCACAAAATCTTTAAAATGTCCTCATACTGCCGGGCCTTCTGTTCTTTCTCCGCTCTATGTCCCCACAGGAGCTCATTGGGAGGTAAATGAATGCAAAAGATTCTCACTAGGCATTTTTATTCAGGTCCATCTATTGCCACGTTCTGGAGAACACTTGAGAAGTAAGCTGGGGAGCAGTAGTAAAAACAGTAGCAAGCTGTCAGCGGTGTAGTTTGTCATTGTTCCACAGACAAAAGGCAGACTGTCACAATAAACAGCATTTATTCCTTTCATATTTGTGGCTCAGGGCTGGAGAAGGGGAGGTGTCACTGGTCGTAATTGTAGAACACATAAATAATAATAGTAGCTTGCAAATCATAGATCAAAGGGAACAGAGGGAGTTGGCAGTGATGAAGGCAGGAAAATAGATGCTTCCAGCACAAGCTAATTTACTACCCTTTTAAAAAATATGTTCTCCTTCCTAACAGTAGAAGTGGAATGATTTTGTTTGCCTCTGCAGCTGCAGGTAAGGAAGATGGAACTTCCAAATCATAGGTCTGATGAATTATTTTAGGTACACAAGCGTGTGTAGATGATTTTTCATTCGAGGGGTGTTTGGTAAATCCACAGTCATTACTTTTACTAACGAGATGTAAGTGGTAACCTTTTTGCTTACTCTGAGCGTTGTGTGCTGAGCGCGCTGGCTTGTTAAAGCCTACAGTGAGGCACTCGTGAGGTCTTTCAGATTCTGTTTCTCAGAGAGGAAGACGGATCTTCGGATCCAGGAATTCCTGATACGACCCCTGGCCAATCTGACCTCATCAGAGGTAAGACACCTAGCCCCCTGAAGACTGCAGCCCTGAGTTACACCTTCTCTATTGGACATGAAAAATAGGACAGAGTGCAAGGCTAAAATTGGGCCGGTGTATGATAGAGAGACCGTGGGCAACCTTCTCATTCCCTTCAACCTATGGAAACTCAATGGGAGAATTCCCGCAGGAGGACAGAGGCTGAGAAACTCTCCCCATGTTATTACAATGTTGAAAGGTTTCTCATTTACTGCTGCTGAAAAGTGTCTATTGTGGCTTCTAATAAAAACCTGTGAAACCACATGGGTGTAAAGCAATTTTTTTCCCAACTTTTCAAGAAACGGGTGACAACACTAAGTTCGCTGTTTTAGCTTTGGGTGTGAAGTATTTCACCCTATTTGTGATGGCAGGTTTACATCTGTGCTGCAACCTATTCTTACAACCTAATTGGGACTCGACTTCACAGATGGACAGGCTTTCTCTTTGTGGATTGCACACAATCACTCCAAACGCAGAACGTGATAAGTTACACGTGGATTACAGCTCAGGAGAGGAGGGATACATCACGCCACGTGGGTCGTGTGGTGGTTGGTTAACACTTTTCTAAAAGAAGGTAGGCTTTCTTCAACAGAGAAAGTGGACAATACCCAGAACACATACACACACACACACACACAGAGAGAGAGAGAGAGAGAGAGAGAGTTGGCAATCAGGACGATAACCACGGGATGCCTCGACAGGGACAAGAACCCGGAGTTTACTGGGAGGACATCTCAGCCATCAGCATTTGAGTCGTCAGGTTGCAAACTTTGCTGGTGGTTAGCCCCAACATTTGTGTTTGGACAGCAGTTTTGACAGTTGCCTTGCTCACAGCAAACGGCTGCTGTTGTTCGTTCTGCTCCAGTGCCACTTGACTGTCACAGCCTATCACGAGGCAAGAAAGCGCTCAGCCTAACCCGGTCCGACAGGGTTTAATCGTTCCTATTACTCCTGTTGCCTGCACGGGCCACCTTGACTTATGTGATTCTACCCTCCCGACAGCACTTGCTTCACAGGTGTCCTCTGTGTTTTAGCAACAGAGACACTACATTATTTTGATGAAATAAAAAATCAGAGAAATTTATTTTTTTGCTAAAGCAATAATGCTGAGATGGATCAATTATGAACCAAACCAAAATGGAAAGGAGGCTGTTTTTTCCTCCCTCTTCAAACTGTGGCTGCTTGTCTCCTTACTTGTGCTGCTGAGAAGGAGAGGAGTCACACTTCTATCCCAAGAGGACGACACATCAGAAGAGAATTGGTTATTTCCTGATTAGAGAGAGCATTTGGGAAAAGACATTAGCAGTTTTGCCCTGACTCACCCTCTGTTGGGATAGCCTTACACCTGCGTACTTGCTTCTCTGATCTGTGAAATAAGGAGAGTCCCACACCCCGGTCAGGGACCAACTCCTCTGACACAGAGGTGCTCACAGAGGAGTAGCTAGATATTGGGTATGTCATCACCTGTTTCCCAGGAAAGGTCTCTCCTCTGTAGCTGATGAGGGGACAGACGCCGGGGATTACAACCGGCCTGCTTTTCGCTCATTAAGAGACTGGATCAGGGGCAATATGCTTCCTCCACAAGGAAGAGAAACCCCAACAGTCTTGTCTACACTACTAGTATTGAACTCATCAAGATCCAACACACCCTGCTTGCTATTTATCCTCACAAGATCCGCTAAGAATGAGTCGGGCAGAGAGAAACCTCACTAAGACGTAAAGTGACAGAATTTTATGCATTGATGTCACTTGGCCATGTGTTGTTCATGGATCTCTTTTTTTTTTTTTTTTAAGATTTTATTTATTTATTCGACAGAGATAGAGACAGCCAGCGAGAGAGGGAACACAAGCAGGGGGAGTGGGAGAGGAAGAAGCAGGCTCATAGCAGAGGAGCCTGATGTGGGGCTCGATCCCAGATCGCCGGGATCACGACCTGAGCCGAAGGCAGATGCTTAACCGCTGTGCCACCCAGGCGCCCCTCATGGATCTCTTTTGGACCACTTGTTTGGATTAAAATTTGCTCAATTTTGGCCAAATAAGCTGATTTAAGATAATAAATAGAAATAATTGGTCTGATTCCTGAATGGCACTTTAGCTTCTTAAGTTCAGATTCAAACCATCTAACACAGTGTATACTCCATTTTTTTAACAGGCTGACTCAAACATCTTAGCATTCAAGGATATGAGGGATGTATGACTAGGACAATCTCAGTTCTTTCCCTACAATCATGTTATACTGGAAAATACTGTTTTTCATTTATATTTTATTGAGTAAAAAAGAGTAAGACTATTAAAAAGGAAACCATTTTCATGAAACTAATACCTTCAAGAGTTTAAAAAGAACACAATTAAAAAAATAATGAACTGAATACTCTGCAAATAACTGAACTGTGAAAACTAGGTATAAGATTAGGAGGAATTTTTTTCCCCTTTTAATTAGCATCAGTATAAAAAGCATTAAAAAAATAAGTGATGTCTGAGATGTGTGGACGACCAAGGACATCAATACCCTAATTTACTGGCATCTTAGTGAGAGAATTGTCCAAACAACTGTCACTGAGCTGAACCTGAAATCTTTCCCAGGAGAAACTGGGAAGCACTCACTGGCAACCAAGAAATACCCCGGTTTGCACTTGAGAGCTGACTGTCTAAAATCTAACAAAACCCATCACCTTGATAATGCCTTTGGAAAATTAAAGGTAGAGAGTAGTCTGTTGGCCCATACAATGAATATTTTAGTTTTCTGGGGGTTGTAGGTTAGATTAATTAAAGGTCTTGACTAATAATAGAATAGAAATGTCAGACGTGGATTGCTATGGGACCATTAGAAACTCCTTGGGACACCTGGGTTGCTTCGGTGTCCGACTCTTGACCTTAGCTCAGTCTTGATCTCAGGGTCGTGAATTTAAGCCCAGCGTGGAGCCTACTTAAAACAAAACAGAACAGGGATGCCTGGGTGGCTCAGTCAGTTAAGCATCCACCTTCAGCTCAGGTCATGCTCCCAGGGTCCTGGGATCGAGCTCCACATCGGGCTCCCTGCTCAGCGGGGAGTCTGCTTCTCCCTCTGCCTGCTGCTTCCCCTGCTTGTGCTCCCTCTCTGACAAATAAATAAATAAAATTGAAAAAAAAAAAAAAACAGAACAAAAACAAAACACAACTCCTTAAAACTGTCCAGTTCTTAAATAAAAATCATGACTGTAGTTCTGTTTGCCTGCCATCCATGGCCCTCCAGGGCTCGATGCTGCCTACCATTCCAGCTTCGCTCTAACCACCTCTTGAACCACAATCCTCGTGTTCCATCAGATTGGCTTAGTCATTATTTATTATATAATGTTATATATAATATATATATTATTATATATATATTATATATAATATAATATTATATAATTCATCATGAATTCACATGGCTATCCCTTTGTTAATGCCACTTCCTCTTGGAATGCCCTTCCCTTGATCACCATTTGAAATAGTATCTGAAGGCAGATTTCACAATCTTTTTTATCCACGAAAAATTCTCTCATTTCTCCACCCAAATATTTTTCTCCCTATTGAACTTTCAAAGCATATTATCTGCACTTTTACAAAAACAGGTTACTTTGCATCCGTCTTTATCTATTGTAGTATAATTAACTTGAGAAAGGAAGATCGTGCGATTTTATATATACGTATGGGTGTGTAATAATATATAATATCTATGATAATTATATATACATACGCACACATATGCAAATCACTAGGAATATAGAACACAATCCAGTAAGTAATAGGAATTCAGTAAATGATGAATTGTTATCATCTCTTCCTTTTTTGTTAAAACTAGCACAGATCACTTCAATATTGCTCTTGTCAAATGTGCTATTGTGATGTTAATCTTGTTACTAGAATGAATATTTGTGATTAGTAAACTGATTTATAGCTTGAAAGGTAGCTTAACATCCGCCAATATAACTATATCCGTAAAAAGTGTTTTACAAGGAACATACTCGGTCAGTTTTATCTGGTTGCTTCCTTTTCCCACACTGTTTCACTACAGAAATGAATCAAGCCTCATTACCCCCCCACATTCCATCAGCTGAAGAACCTCCCCGACCTCGTCCGCTGACTGAGGAGTCCCGGTCATCATTTTGATGTCCACCTACTGAACAGCGCGTCTCCTTTGTGCCTGGGACTGTGTGTTGGGATGCCCTGCCAAGAAGTGTCAGAGCCTCTCTCCTCTGCTTGTGCAAAGTCAAAACCAAACAAAACTACATGCAAATAAAAAAGCAGCTCCTCCAACATTTCTTTTGGGACCTAAAATTTTGTCATATGCCACTCATATGGCCCTCAGTCTCATTTCCACAGAGTCTCTTTGCTGTGGATTGTAAAGGAAGTGGTTTGAGTCCTCAGCCAGCAGTCTAAACGTGAGAACAATGGTGCAAGCCCAAGCGCCAACCTGTACAAATATTTTTATATACTGAACTCAAGATAAATCCATCTTTTTTTTTCTCCCATTTTTGTAAAACAACTGTGGGTATGATCCAAAAAGAGCTGACTGCTAACTAGACAACTAGCTGCATCTATAATGCTCCGTGCGGACCCTGGCTGTTGCGTTTCCGTCTGCGCAGCCCGATGCCTGCCTGTTTTGAATTACGGAGAGCTGGGAGGGGAATCCAAGAGATAAGGATTCGGCGGCATAGGTTGTCTCTGCGCTCGCTTTCATGGGGGAGATATTTTTCTCTTTTATGCTTTGTGCCTGATGATATAGGATTCCAGCCACCCTCTTCTCTTTCAACGTATTTCCATGTGAAGAACACCTGACCTAGAGTTCTCGGAGTACCAGGTGCAGATCTGATTACCTTCAGGTGTCCTAATGCTCTTTGTACACAAGTATTTTTGTTCCTTCCTGTCCTTTGTGTCTTTTTTTTTTTTTTACACTTGAAAACTTGGGGATTTTTATTTCCTTTAAACAAGCAGTATAACACTTACTAAGCGGAGAAACGCATCTGTAGATGAATCATGATCACCTGCTTCCACATCAGATGTTAGCTTTCAGCCATGAACTCTAAATCTCTATCAGGTGAATGGCAGCAGGTAAAGGTTTTATTCCAGCTGATGGAATAAGTCTTGTCAGTTATTAAACTGCCACTGAGCTATTTTTAGTGTCTTATTTTTCAGTACTTTTTTTCTTGGTTATATTATATGCCATGATTTGAAAGATACGATTTTTTTTTTCTGTTTTAGAAGCAGAAATAGAATTTTCTAGCAACTGCTGACCTTAGTTTTTCATAATTTTCCTTTCAGTTCTGTGCTGGCTATGCACCAGGGGTTTAAGAAAATAAAGCTGGGGTATGTTGTTAATAATTCTCACTCCAAAAGATAAAATGATACCATTGTAGTGCGAGATAGAATGGATTCCTTTCCCTTCCTTGGTCTTCCCTACTTTATATCCAAATGCAGTGACAAGGAACCTCAGCAATTTACACAATGAGTGCCCTTGTCAGAAATGAGGACTCATGTCCTCTCCACGGAGCTGCTTTGGTGGAGTGAATCAAAGATGCGTACAGCCTGACGTTTTCAATATCAGAAGTAACTGTCTATATGGGAGACAGATTAGGAATAGGTGTCCCGGCTGCTGCTTTTTAAGTCAAAGACCTTAGAAATAGCAACTCTGGGGAAGAAAACTGAAACAAAAAGCTGGCAAGTCATGTTAGGAAATTAGATAGGGGTCAAGTGGATGAAATACAAAAAACTTGTAAGTATACCTGGTGGACAGGGATGGGCTCAGGCACGGGCAAAACTGTTTTGATACTGCCTCTGTGTCTTTTTTTTTTCCTCTGCCCTTAATTTAGAGGGCAGTATTTGGTCTTCCCCAAAAGATCATGACAGAAATAATCAAAACTCCCAACCCTACTTCAATGCACAAAAAAGGTATGACACCAGTCATCAAAATGGACTGCAAGTAAACGCGGGTGAAGGTGAGGAATGCTCCTGCTCTGTGGATAGAATCATGGGGCCCTTTTTCTTGAACTGACTGTTGGTTCTGCACGTGATGAAGTCGGTGCTCATGCGTGTTAATTCACGACTTATTTCTGCCTTTGCACTTCTGAAAATGTGTAATGGTTCTGGAGCAGAAAGACAGTATGTAGCAACATGCAAGGAGAAAGTTCCTAGAATGGTCACTGGAAGGAATTTAATAGTCTTGGATTGCTGACTGGGCAAATGAGTTTTCTTTTCTTTTCTTTTTTAATTTAGGAGGCTTTAGTAATGGCTAAATTTAATTTCAAAACAAACAAACAAAAACCCCCAACATTCTGACTCTAACTTCAGCGGGTGACAGTATGGTTCATTGAAAATAATTCTGGCTTTCAAATCATAGTCTTGGGTTAAAAGACTGGATCCATTGCTTACTCAATGGGGAGCCCTATGAACTTGTGTTAATCCTGCAATGTTATTGTAAACATTAATGAGACAGTGATGCAGAGTCCCTGACATTGAGCCTCTTACAAAAGAAGTACTAAGAATTTATCCTAATAAACATAAACCTATAGGAAGCAATTTTGATCACCCCACTGAGTGGTATGACCAGCTGAAACATACATTTGGGGCTTGTTTGCATAAGCCTGTAGACCCAAATGACAACCAACTAGTGAGATGATTATAGTCACAAATTATTACATCCTAAAATATCTTGAAATAATTAAGTCTGTGTAGAAGTAGCTACAACCTAAGGACACGACAGTATAAAAATTAAAACACAGTAATTGATTACCTTTTTCTTAAAATACATAGGTGTTCTTGATTTACCCTTGTTGCGAGCTAATGGCATAACTTTACAATATTGTCCTCTAAAGATAACTCTCAGGATGGCTGTTACGCTTTTTAAAAACCACCCATTATATGAGTTGCCCCAAACTAACCCAACTAACCTTGGAGAAGGACTGAAAGAAAAATTGTGGTCTTCCGTATCAAGAATTATAAGGTGAAATCCTACTGAGATGGATCTCCAGAAAAGGATCAACTGAAGCCACTGATTAGAAAAGTTAATCTTGCCTAATTCAGTTAAAACAGAAACAAACAAACAAACATACAAAAAAATGGGTTTTATTTACCACTGTGATAGCCCTATGGACCTAATACAAGTTATAAAGTGGGTGAGACTGTTCAGTACTGAACATAAACTTTTCTTTGGCTTTTCCCACCTCCTTCATCATTTAAGACACATATTAGGCACCGAATAAGACACGGTCTATCCTTGCCTGAAGAACTTATAATGCTGTTCCCTTTCTTAGGGTTCTTCTACTGCCAACCATGTCAAAAGTGTGTTTTCAAGCCACCTTCCAGTACCTAAGGGCCTATCAATCAATCCCTTGCCCACATTTCATGCTGGGCATTTTCTTGTCTCGTATCTATCACGACATTCCTTTCTTGTGTCTCATTTTCTCTCTGCTTTCTGTCATGGACTAAAGCAAATATAGATAAACAGTATACTACTTTATCAAATGGATATATTAAGGGATGAATAACTGATAACTGGATTCTCTATCATTGCTCTGGAAGGGATTTTAATAGAAGACCGAGACACAAACAGTAATCCAGAGGAGTAAATATTAATGGTCCTGTGATAAGATATTAAGGGATATATTTTGGGCAGGTGGGTGTTTCCACAACCCTTCAAAAATACTTTATATTTGATCTATATATTAAGCTATCTCTGGTTATCACACTCATAGAAATGGATTAAATTTGGTGATAAAATGTACTAATTTAAAGGGAAACCTGAGACAAAATTAATGGTCTCAGATTGTAATATATAACATCCATCTTGCAATATTCACAAAAGAAGTCGAACTTGTTAACCCCTCAACCATTATAAAAGTATACAATGTTAGCAATAGGAGCACAAAATAGAGTCACTTTAAAAGGAAGTAGTCTTTTGAAACACTGCTCTACAGATGAAAAGCAAGGAGACTTTCTCTTTACTACAATCACATACGCTCAAAAATTTTTCTTTTGAATGGGCAGAAATGAGTTTTCTTTTTTTAAAAAGCAGTATTTCAAACAATGTGTTTTCTTGTGATAAGAGATCTGTTTTAATGTCTTTACAAAAGAGGACCTTCAACATGGTATGTTAGGGGGAAAGCGTTAGGATTATAAATCACACTGATTTTAAAAGGACCCAAAATTCTGTAAAATTGCTCCACCCCTTGCCAAGTTTTTTCAGAGAGATTTTCCTTTTCCTGGAAGATTTATGTTAGAGTTATTTGTTAGTTAGCACTGCTTTGGAAAGGGGGGGAGGGCAAAAAAGATCCCTCTTAAAATTTCTCAAAACTTAGCTCCCACCATTTGTTTTCTGATCATAGGGGGAAATGTCAAATTAATGTATCATCTTCCTAGGAGTCATCTCTGTAAAAATGTCGTGTGGAGAGTAACAAATTACGAAGCCAACTTTCCTATATTGTCTTGCTATACTCCATCCCTCCCTGAAATAAATGCTTTCTTTTAGCTTCTTAATTTTACCACCTTACAATAGATGAAGTCTCTAACATACAATTTACTATAGTCAATCTATTTCTTATTTTGCAAAATTATTTGAAAAACAATTCAGAATTATTCTACAAAGTTCTAGATTTAAATCACAGTGTAATAATTTATGCATGGTGTACGCAGCGACACCTGGCCCTTGGCCTCTTGTCTAACAATACACTCAACAAGAATTATTACTCCATAATTCACACCCTGTCATGTCTTATTGCTTAATTAAAGCACAACCTTCCTCTACATGACAAGCAATTGGACTCTTAACATTATAGATGATTATCCAACCTAGCATATTTTATTTTTACAACTTACTCTTTTTACGTACACATGATGCTCATTTCAGGTACACCTACTTCTGAAACTATGAAAAATCTGTTTCTTTACTTACTTTCCGGCTACCGTACAAATTGCCACTTGCAAAAACATGGGCAAAATACTGTATGTTAGAAATTAGTAATTTAGGTGTTGAAATAACAGTCCAATATCTATAAAGCAAATTAATGTATGAATTTGAAGGCCTCCGAGTGTAATAGTTTCTTTGGTCTGTTCTATTATTGATCAGGTAAACACTAAGGATGCTGCTTATGGGCCCCGTACCTGTAATATAAATTTAAATAAATAAATGTGTAGGCTCTATATAAGAAAACCTTAAAACTCTTCTGAAGAACTCAGAGAAAATAAGCAAATGATAAAACCTAGCATTCACATGAGTAAGAAAAGTACATAGCACAAAGATATTGATTTTTCTCAAATGTATCTGTGAACTTAATAGCTCAATAAAAATTTAAAAATCAACAATATTTTCTAATATGGCAAAGTGGTACTAAAGTTGTTGGGTTAAAACCTTCTGCCTATAGCTACCATGTACTTTTTTGGGGTTCCCCTTTATAGTAAAATTCCTTCAGAGTGGTCCTTTCTCAAGTACTATCTCAAACCAAGACCTAAGGACAGATTCTTGTATTAATGCTGCTTTCCTGGCATTTCCAACTGGACACTTCATAGGCATCTCAAAGTAAACGGGTCCAAAACAGAACCCCACCAACTTCTTCCTGCTACTCTTTCCACCTTCGTGAACTACAACTCCATCCTTCTAGTTGCTCAGACCAAAAACTTTGGAGTCATCTCTGGCTCTTGTCAATCTCTCATCTCATAGGCAACCCATAGGAAAACTCTGTGAGTGTTACCTCCAGCATATATTTGGAATGTGAAACCCCATGCCACCACTGCCTCCTTTCCCATCCTGGTCCGAGCCACCATCATCTTTGCCTGGATTATTCTAATAGTCTTCTAACTAGGGCACCTGCTTCCACCCTTTCTCCTCTTCTGTCTATTCCCAGCACAGTATCCAGTACCGTCCTTGTAAAACATACATCTGGTCATGCCATCTTCCTCCTCAAAATCCTGCAATATTATTCCACATCCAGAACACAAACAAAACACACACACACACACACCAAAAAACAATACTTTAAAAGCTTCACATCTAACATAGATTAAAAGCTAAAGTAGCCTCTAGCCATCTGTCTCTCTGATTCTCCTATGCTCTTCCTCCCCTTTCCTGCACTCTCGCTTTCCAGCTGTTAGCCCCTTCGTGCCACTTGCCTCCACCAGGAGTATCCTTTCTCAAAGCTTTGCACGTGCTCCTCTTTCCTCCTGGAACTCTCCCCAGCTGCCTGCTGAGGTCTTTCCCTCATCTTGTTCAAGTCTTTGCTCAGGTATCACTTTCTCAATAAAACTCTACTTATTTACCAAAGCACTTCCAAGCATCCTTTCCTGTTTCATTTTTCTTCAGAGTACTTATCACTATTTCTCTGTCTCTGTCTCTTTCTCTCTCTCTCTCTCTCTCACACACAAACTTATTTATTCTGTTTAGATTCTGTTTTTCCACACAAAAATGCATGACCTATGAGGGCCAGGATTTTTTTTTTTTTTTTCCTAATCTGTTTTGCTTATCGTTACAACCCTAGCACTAAAAATAGTGCTTGGTACATAAACACCCATGAGTAAAAGCTTGTAAAGTGGATGCATAAATGGTATGTAGATGATTAAATGGATATGCATTTCTGTGGAAGAAATATTAGGACATAACTAGCAATTATTTTAGAGGGGAGAGACTTTTATACATGTTTGTAGTTTTTTCTATCGTTAGTTTTTGTTATTTAAAATTACAACACAAACTACATTGGCATTGTTACTACAGGATATTGTAGCATATTTGTTGATTTTTTTCTTTATACTCCGTCTTTTAAAAACAAATCTTTAAAACTGTTGCTGTTTAAAACTTTAAAAAATCTTTAAAACTGTCGTTGCAGTTACAAACAAGCAATTCACCCAGAGAGCAGACAGTGGCAGAATAATGAGTTGTCCGGCTAACTGAACAGTCCCACATCTAAAGAATGACGTGAATTCTAAATGAGGCAAGAGTCTAAGAGGCCTAGCTACCTACTGAAGCAATATGTCTATGATAAGTGTTCTGTTTCAAAGACAAGAGAAGAGTTCACTGAGGTTTTCTTTTACTGTATATAGTACAGTAGCAGAGGGCACCCAGCACATCTCTTGGTATGTCCGTTTGTGTATCAAGTAATAATAATAGCATGACCGTGATGCAGTATAGCAACTGGAAACCTGGATCTCATCATCCGCATTCGGAAACAGAATAGAGGAAGAGCTGATTTGATGAGCTTGAGTGATAGGCTATTATATTAATGGTTCCATTCGAGGCAGGGTGGCCCTGGCTCGCCATCGTGCTGACTGTGCTCCATTTCGTAATGACTTACGGTTTTCTGTCAGGCATCAGCACATTGATGACCCAACATATATGAAGAAAAAGGTTGATACTAATCCCAGCACATTTTACCGGTGAAAATCCAAAGGTATTGTTAATGTAGTATTATTAAAGTGTGTTGAGCTTTTTTGCGAACTGCATAAAAAATATGTGAATTCAAGTAGGGCTATCTGCCAACTGATGAACATATGGTTACTTTTTCTACTAATAAATATTTCTACAGATAGGAGACTAATGAAGCACACAGTGATACTGCCTTTTCATGATTATTAAATACATAAATTCTCAAGAGAGATGAATAGATTCAGCTCATTCCAAGCACAACTTCATAGGAAACCACCTTAAGTACCTCACCTTGCTTAGCACATATCATATGATGAAAGAATGGGACATGCAGACATAATTACAGGAAATCAAAATAAACCCTTAGATTTTTTTTGAGGTACATGCTTCATACTCATTACACCTAAATAATTTTTTTAAAGCAGAAAATGTTCTATCACTTATACTTCAATGGTCCTGATGCATTATATTTGGGTCCTGTGAGCCACCAAATAATACAAGGATCTTACAGTCAAGAAACTGTTCCATTTTTATTCCATCTCAGTCTTAGCGAGATAGTCTTGATGTTAAAAGCATTTTATATATATTTTTTACGAGATTAGAAGCTCAGGATTTTCTGATCTCTCTCAATTTTTCTCCACTTCAGGTTTTCTCCCGGGTAATAATATAGCTATTTGATAGAAATGTAGCCATCTTATGATTTTCTTTTTAAGTGGGGCTCCAAATTTTTCACAGTTTGAAACAGTAGGCGCAGCAAAGTGCACTGGAGTGGAGAGAGAGAAAGTGGGGGCGGGGGGAACATGTTCTCCTTAATGTTTTAGGAACCCAACATCTTCAAAGAATTCTTTTCGATTTTTGGTACTAGGACACGATGGTCTCCCTAAATATTTTCTGAATCCAGTCCTGTTCCCTTTTATCCCTTATTTTCTCTACTTTTGCCAGTACTGATTTTGGGGGTATGTTTAGGTCAGGCACTTTATTTATTATTTCTAAAACCTACTTCAGGGTTTCTGTCGTTTGGATTTTCTCTCCCTTTTGTTCCCACTGTTTGCTTTTCCACTTCTACTTATTTTGATGTATCTACTTTATGCTTAATAATTTCTCAATCTAGGTTTCTTGTGCTCTTCACCCTTTCACACATGCTATTTAAAATCTTACACAGTAGAACTCAGGCCCTATTTATATTTTGTCTGGAGTGATACAAATATTTTAAGTGATAAATTTTAAGTAAATAATTCAATAGCTTAAATTTCCTATATTATTCATATTGCCCTTGAAAATAATTAAAATGGTGGGCTTTTCATAATTGTTGAGACAGTTTTAAAAATTTGTGAATAAAAATTTAAGATATAAATGGAGACGTTTAATAGGGTATAATTATCTTCATTTCTATCAAATAGCCCTGACTCTTCATTTTACTTTAGACTAATAAGCCATCTAGGTTATACCAAGTGGTTTATTAGATTTTATGAAAGTCAGAGCCTCAGAATACCTATAACAGCATAAAAGAAATGGATGAAATGAAAGCCTCAGAATGAAATAAACATAAAGGAAACATTTCAGTATGGTCTTCGGTGAGGCTGGGGATTAGGTGTGCTTACAATTAGGTACATTTCTGAAAACCAAACTCAAGGACTAAGATTGGGTTTGATTTCAAACAATCCCTCCATAGCATATGCGTTGGTTGCTATGCAACACAATTTAATATCAACAAATGATGCCAAGTGATTTTTGCATACCGTAATTGGCTTGCGAATTTTGCTGCTTGAAAATTGCAAAGAGAACGCCGTTATTTAAATTTAAATGGCTATGTTAAAAATGCTAATTTTTATAATTAAAAAAAAAAACTATAACACAAAACCTACATCTTAAAACTGAAGAAAAGAACTGCCTTCTGTGATAATAAATGTGCAACAGTCTGGAAAGTTTTTCTTCCACCCTTTGGGAAAGCATAGAACATATTTAAATAACTTTTTATGCTGGTCTACTCACCTAGCTTCTCTGATGAGTTGGCTGTGGAAAGCCTGTATAGAGGCAGAGCTCAATTAGTGTAATTTATGTATCCTTGGACGTCAATCATTCCTGTTGAGAGGTGGGACTCGTAAGCTCTCAGTGCATTAATTAAGAGCTCATCTCAACAGAGCCATCTTTCTACCTAAGGACCAAAAAGAAAGTTTTAATTAGATTTTTAAAAGCAAGTATGTCATATAGGAAAGCAAGTATAGTTCTTTAGTTGGTATGCGAAGCAACAACTGGAAGGGGATATTCCAAACAATAGAAAGGGTACTGGTTTTCAATCATCTGCGATGGTACAAGTCAAGGGGGGAGGGGGAAGCCTCCACCTCAAACCTTGGTCTTGGCCCTTGGAAATCACTTCACGGAAGTAACTAAAGTTTTGACTGAGTTGTTTCATTGCCAACATAATTATTGGACCCCTGTCTAATTATTGCTGCAGAGCTGATGCTGATCAAGTGGAATTACAATGTTGAGGACAGACAGTGTTTTTCTCTGATGGCTGGCTTTTTTTTTTTTTTTAAAGATTTATTTATTTATTCGACAGAGATAGAGACAGCCAGCGAGAGAGGGAACACAGGCAGGGGGAGTGGGAGAGGAAGAAGCAGGCTCATAGCAGAAGAGCCTAATGTGGGGCTCGATCCCATAACGCCGGGATCACGCCCTGAGCCGAAGGCAGACGCTTAACCGCTGTGCCACCCAGGCGCCCCTGATGGCTGGCTTTTTGTTCCAGGCTAGCTTCGGCCTGAATATGCAGTGGGCAATACAATGCAAGTTCAGCAAAACAGAGTGAGGGGACTTGCACAACACATCAATTTCATTGGTTTGGGGACGGAGTGAGCGTGCCTTTGCTCACTAACCTAAAAATACAGGGACTCGAGAGAGGTAAAAACTAGCCGGGCTCCCTGGTGTCAGCTGCTAGAGAGAGGCTGTTCTCTTGGAATGGCTTGTGTGAGGCCATCAAACATACTCCTTAGGGCTCACTTGGGAAATAATAGATACATTATTGATTAAAATATTTATAAATTAAGGGAGGGAAACAAATTTTAAAAGCTAGTTCGGATTCTAGAAGGGAAATATATCTACTAATAGCTATTAACCCCTCCCTCATCATAATTAAGGTGGGGAGGTCAGGATGCATACTTGGGAGAACAAAACCGAATGACTGCCAATGTCAAGAAAAAAATCAAATAGGGAGAACAGAAGGGGAAAAAAATACCGAACAATAGAAACACCATCATAAGTCACAGATATCACAAATACATTACCAAAACTAAAACGTTCCAAAAAAACTCAGTCCCAGGAAAAGTAGGGATGCAAATTTTGTGCTTTCAGAAAGGTTATAGACGGTGGGGAAATATAAACTCAAGCACAAGGAGCACAAAATAAATGATGTAATAATTATAAGGAGGTTTCTAACAGGGACGATTGGCACAAGGGGCAATGCCTCAGAACACAAGGGACGCTCGGTTCCCTGGCTCAACATAACAGAGACTGTGTTCCAGTGTTCTGCCTCGCTATTACATTTCATTTTGTTTTTCTAAGGGAGCGTGTTGAGAAAATCCAGCTAGTGTATATGTTATAAATTTACCACCTAACTAGCATACTTGACGCGGACTGAAAAACAGCAACAAACCTGACAAAAGAAACTATAGATTTTATAGGTATGTGGTTTGTGCAGTATGTTTCTAAATGATAGTATATGAGGAAACCATGACTATATAGACAATTTGTCAAAAGAATAAAGTTGGAAAATTGTAACTCATCATTTATGTTAATGTTCATAAAGATATTTTATAATCCTTTCTCTACTCTTTCCCTTTACATATTTTCCCAGCTATTTTGCCTCATTTATTGTGCTGTATAATGTTTATCGCACAATACATAGAGTAGTACTCCCCAGATACAAGTTGGCAGTTGCTCTGGTTACACCAATCTTGTGCGCCTGAAAAATTTATGTAATACAACATCCCGCATTTGAGTACCATTTTTGTGTCTTTCGATGCATCTTTTTATTTGTATTTAAGCCAGGGTGGCTTACTAAGCCAAATTACTTCTTTAGTATAATAAAGGATGTCTAAATGGTGATAGTCACATACCTAGTTTTGTGTTTTATGACTGTGTGCAATTTGTGCACCTCAGGACTCTGTTTTCCAAATTGACTGAGGACAGAACATGTTAAAGTTAATGAATATTTAGTGCAACTGTTTTCAAAGAAGAAACACATCACGATGTGTTTTTCCCATGAGCTGTCAGCTTTTTATGCAACCCTCCCCCCCCAAATTAGTTACAATTAGTTTTGTGATCTGAAAGCACCTTTTAGCAACTCTGACCATGGCAACTTTGTTACACATTCCCTGTCAGTTTCTAGGGGCTGTGTTTCTTAAGAGCATAGCAGAAGGAACAGGCGTCAGAGCAGGTAGTAAATTTTTGTGCTTTTAGCCAGAGATATGAATTTTCTTACTACTTAATTTGCAGCTTCAACAGAACCCAACTTTATGTTGCTGGAGGTAGAAGGAAGCCTTTTTCTAAATGAAAAGTCCTTGTTTTTCTACAAGATATTTTCTCCACTTGATGGCACCTGTCGAACCGGCTCAAGCAGAAGACCAGCTCACATTGTAATTGGAACAATGGATCCGGACTAGGCTTTGTGATTCGCTCTGAAATTGCTTGCAGTGGTGCAATGGCATTCTAAGGAAAAAACCATGGTCTGTGTTTGGAGAATGGACACTGATGGAAGACCCGGGTCCCTCCTCTGCCCTACCCTATTATAAGAAATCACATCATTTTCCAAAGATTCTGCGTTTGTGACCCCACCACATCATTGCCCAAGATTCTCCTATCCTCAGAGAATGATTCTGTGTTACCAACTACACACGTCTCCTCTTTTCCCTTTAGCAGCCGCTATGACAGCTACAGGACAAGAAAATACATGGCCTTGTGTCTTCTCCAAAGGTTTTGGTGGGTGAGCCTCCCCTATTTCCTGGCATTCTGGCAGGGTCATTGAGAAGTATAATTTGATGAATTGGGGGTTGATCAAAAAAAACCAAGAACAAAAACAAAAACAAAAAAACAGAAAGTGAGCCCTGGTAGTGACATCATGAAGGCTCCACCTGTTTCAATTTAAATTTGAAGTCATTTTCTATGTAAGAATAGCATAGTTGGAGTTGGTATTACTGTTTTGTTAATTATATCTGAGTGAATACAGTCACATGAAGCTATGTGGTCCAGAAAACAAGGACTTAGAGTACATTTTACTCATTGAATATTTTTTACCAGTGGGCCAGTAAATTCTTTTGAACATTTAGTTAATTCACTCGGTGAAATCAGTCAGACTAGTTTATATTAATTTGCTACATTTCCTATACTCAGGGGACTTGTATCCAAAGGCAAACTGTAATGAAGCTGTCGATAAATGACCCAGTTCTGTGTTGTCTTATCACTGGTGATTCAGTGTGAAAGAACAGGTTTATCGTCTGACCTCCTCTACTTTCTCTGAGAAATTATATTAGAAGGAATAGAAATTCATTTTTGGAATATATCGTGAGAAAAAATATGGACATCAAAATAGAACACTGGATTCAAAAACACATATATCATTAAAGTATAAACTGGGACTTCCAGCAGCCTGTAAAGGACAAAACACCAACTCTGAGTTTATTTTCTAATTCACACTGGCAATTATGAAATGCATTATCAGAGATTTTCATATTTCCATTGATGAGATTCCATATAAAAAACTTCGCAGATACGGATTCAACCAGGAATGCGAAGGAAAGACAAAGCAAGTCTAAGTGTCTTAAAATGTGTGGGTTTGGAGAATGAGACTGGGCCAGTGCTCTGCAAAATCTACTTGTTTAGATACATTTTTCCCTAAGCCATAGAGGAGAGATGTCTGAGTGGGTTATCCGTCTTTTATCTTTGACATTTTATTATTTAGTTTTAATGCTAAAATATTTTATTGTACATGAGCCTAGAGGTTTTCTGCTTTAATATGTTTATAAGACAGAATAATAAATAAATGATGATTTAGTTCAGTATTGATGTCAGGATTGTAGTAAGCTTCATATTTTTTAAACCTTTTCCCAATTCTGACTTAGGAAAATTAGTTTCTAGTTACTTTCTTGCTATCTAAATTATTGGGAGGAGAAGAGTCTCCTCCAACTGTTTCATGGGCATTAGGTTATGTCAGTGACACCAACTAATGAATACTTGTATTGAATGTTTCAAGTACCAAACTGTGTTCCTGTAACTCTTCTGCAAGTTTAATAATAGAAGGGGGCAGTAGTTAATGTACTCTATTAAGAACATATTCGAACGTCATCTTGGAAGTAAAGATCAGTCCCTCATAATGAAAAGTTTGGCAGGTAGTGAAACTATTCGAACACTTCATGGGTGAAACCATAGTGGTGAAAAAACATAAGGGAAGTCCATAGTCATGTATATTCTTAAATAGCAGGGAGATCGGTAGGAGAAGGAAGGGAAGAATGAAGGAGGGTAAGCAGAAGGGGGCATGAACCATGAGAGACTATGGACTCTGGGAAACAAACTGAGGGTTTTAGAGGGGAGGGGAGGCTGGGGAGATAGGCTGATGATGGGTAGTAAGGAGGGCACATATTGCATGGAGCACTGGGTGTTATATGCAAACAATGAATCATGGAACACTACATCAAAAACTAAGGATGTACTGTATGGTGACTAACATAACATAATAAAAAATTTTAAAAAATAGTGTATTTTTTCATATATTCTCCTCCATCTGTGTTCATGTAAATTCTATATAAGGGCATGTTAGCGTACACCACCCACACCTGTTAATTGCACTTTACTAATTTAAATGATTTTATTGTAAAGAAGATTGAGAGTGGAGAACTTTTTAATATCCAACAAATATTCAGTATTCCCAAATAAGCTTGCAAATGTCACGGCATTTGAAAAGCTTCATTCTTTCATTGTGGTATAATCGACATATAACATTATATTAGAATCAGGTGTAGAACATAATGATTTGGTATTTGTATACAGAAAGCTTCACTTTTATGAGATCACTTCCTTAAAATCCCTGTAAAAACTATACACAGGATATTTTAAAAAGAGCTTTGGGTTATTCTATAGTCCTTTTCCACTATCAACAGTAAAGACTTATTTCTCCTGTTCTCATATTCTCAGTAACTCAAATCAAGGAGAAAAACAATAGAGACTTTTTCTTCAGTGATCTAGAAAATCTTGAGATTATAGGATCATATTTAACCAGTTACAGTTTCATATAAAATATGAATCACTTTGAAAATTGGTCTCCTACAGTCAACATCACCCAAACAACAAGTCTATAACTAGATATACATGTATATGCATATATGTCTATATATGTTTAATGCCAAGTAGAAACCTTCAACATCTCCCTTTGTCCAAGAAATGTGTGAAAATGGTGATGAGGTGGGGAATGTAAATGATACTTAACTGGCTCATTCACACAGGTATTTATACAATGTATTTATTTAGCCCCATGTAAGTACCCAGCACTCTTCTGTGTTCTGAGAATAAAGTAACGAGCAAAACAGATGAAGACCCTGCCCTCACCGAGGTTCTCTTCCAGTAGACATATAGATGGAATCGTTCCCTAAGACCTCAATACATGGATCTGGTCTCTCCTTTTATCCATTTTATGTGTCATGGCATCCCGATGCCATTATCAATTTAGTGGTCATTTTCCAAAAAATACTTGAAAACATACTTTGTGTTGAAGTCTGATTTGCCATGTAAGATGACTGAAAAAGCAATTCTAAATTACTTCTAGGCATGCAGTATAAAAGGAAATTTTCAAAGATACGTTTATGGCTTGATAATTAAATCTGGGTGAATATGCCTGCTGGGAACTTCTGCAATAATAAAATAGAATGGCAGGTTCCAAGCCGCAAACAAAGAACTTTTTCTTTCAAAGATTTGAGTCACAGGATATTAGGATTTAATAGATTTTACATTTTTTAAAATGCATAATGCCAGAATTTCATGGTAAGGAGTCTTGAATTATTATTCAAGTACAATCCAAAAGATTCTGAAAAAACACAAAGAATGGGCAGAAAATGCTCAACAACGTAACTAGTTCAGAGACTCTAAGTACCTGAAACAGTAAGATATGATTTCTTTGATCTCAATTTTGGAGTTTCCCCTTTCCTTACCCCCCTGCCCCATAAGATACACAGAGATTCAGTCTTTTTCTGGATTTTACAAACTAGTTCCGATCTGTTTACAACATCCCAATAACTACACATGATAATCACAAAAGGAAATGGCCATCTGGGGACAACATTGATGTTGACCCATGGACCTCAAAGTGCTTAAGTTTTATGAAAAGCTGAAAACGAAACCATAAGAGGATGCATGAATTAACAACTTCTCTTGAGACTCAGTGAATTCAGTCACCCTTTCCTGAGAAAATGATCACAGAAAAATGCCACTAGTCTACAGAGATAAACAACAGCTGGGGTTATAAAGATATGTAAGCTTCCCAAAGGTTTCAAAGATACACCTAAATTCACTATAGAGAAGATTCTGTAAAATAACTCCATCATAAGGTCATATTTTAACATAAATAGATTTCAGAAGATTTGACTTAATTATACATTTATATCGATTTACATCTATCAATATTTATCTATTTATCTTCAGAAGTCAAAGAAAAATAAAGTTCTACCTTCCCTCCATGGTAATAACAGTAACAGGAAGAAATGGCTTGCATAATGATTTTAATTGCAGAGGTCCAAGAACCGAAATGCAACTCGCAATCATCCTCTGCATTTTCAGGCCATATAAAATCACAACACTTTAGGGTACTCTCAGAACAGCTAGGCGATTCTAATTTGTGTCCATTCTCCTCCTTCATTTCCATCTCCATAAATAATGGATAAAGGAACAACGGGTCTTGGTTGACTTTTTAATTCTAATATACAAATATTATCTCCTGGAAATAAATTAACGTCTACACAATAGTCTGCAAATGGTTTGAAAGTAATTAGGTGGTTCTTAAGATGCTCCATGGGTTCTGTTTTATTTTGAGTCAATTTATCACTACACTCACCTCTTCGCTTCATCCCCATGCCCTCCCCACCCTACTCCCGCCTCAAAATCCAAGTTCCTGTCACACGGAGGCAGAGATTCATTCTGTTATTTTTTGCCCCTCTTCTTGGTTTGCTATTCAATTTTCTATTAATTGGTACTAACTGATATATCAACAGTGCAAATGCAAATGCTATGGAAATATCAAATGGAAAGTGTTTTTTTTTTTTTTTTTACAACTGATAACTGTGTAAATATAATAACTGTACCCGTTAGAGTCTACCTTACTTATAAAAAGGGTATATGGGGTAAGTGGGTTTTCAAAACAATGGCTGCTTAGCCCTTTATGAATCATTATGCTTTTATTTTATCTTTTTTTGGTTGCAATCTTAGAAAAAAAATGAAGACATCACACACTTCTGCACGTAAGAAACTGTCATAGGAAATAAAACCATAATACCAAAATAACCTGAATTAAGCGAATAGAAGGATGCCTCTAGATGCATTGAAGTGGGTGACACTGTCCTTCCACTACGGGCTTCAGAATCTTATTTTGGGGTGCTCTTTCTCCGGGGGTAATTTCTAAGTTCAACGTCGTTTCTTGCCAAGGTCGCTTGGTATGCCTCTTTCCCACCATACATCTCATCTATTCCCCTAGCCCCTTCTCCCACCACCCACCCATCCAATCAGTTCTCAGCCCATTGCTATTGCTGTTGGGTTTCCTGCCTCGGGCTATAATTAAAGCAAATTGGAAGAGGAAGTGAGGGAGATCTGACAACTAATTTTGTGTCTGATAAGTAAAATATATGCAAAGAATTTTCTTTTTCTTGGACTCATATTCTTTTTCCTTTCCCATTTAATTTTAGATTCCTTCTGCCTTTGAGGTTTTTATGTAAGTTAGAGATTGATATATAAATAAAATACAGTCTGGCCACATCCCATTCATCTTACATACTCCCTTAAGTTATAGAACTGACTCGGGTGCCCAGGGACGCCAGACCACTGGAACAATCATTTTCAGTGTAAAGTTTATTTATAATAATGCTCATTTGTCTCTTAACTACTTGGTTGATATATAGTACAGAAGACTGTAATCATTTTACTTTATTTTATGTATGTCTTCCCAGTGAAGAGAACTGGGCATTCACTTCCTTTTAATCACCCACCCTTGGGAAAATCAAGCCCATGTGACAAAACTCATCCTAATTCAGCATGTTAAGTTGGAACCACACACTATCTTGCACAGGGTAGGCCTTCAATAAAGACTTGTTAAACTGAACAGAACTTTATAAAATATATCCTTATTAAATAATATTTCAGTAATATTTTAAATAGCCACTTATTAAAAGGTTTACTCACACACTGAAGGGACTCTTCATTAATATTAAAATTTAGCAGAGATTCCTATCAATAGCATATTTGTCTATGGGTGGCGCAGTCATTAAGTGTCTGCCTTCGGCTCAGGGCATGATCCCAGAGTTCTGGGATCGAGCCCCACATCAGGCTCCTCCGCTAGGAGCCTGCTTCTTCCTCTCCCACTCCCCCTGCTTGTGTTCTCTCTCTCGCTGGCTGTCTCTCTCTCTGTCAAGTAAATAAATAAAATCTTTTAAAAAATAGAATTTAAAAGTATTAATCAAGCCTGATTTTTTGAACACGTCTCATATGGGTTTTTTGGTCCCGATCACAAAATAGATACAATCTGAGTTAAAGAATCAACAAGACTCTATGCTGTGATTCTGTCATCGATCATTTGTACAGAAGTGATTTAAATAATCATAATGTGTATCAAATTCATGCTTTTATCTGGGTGGTCTGCAACTTAAAATCTAGAACAGGTTTTTTATAATCTTTATACCGTCTTCAGAAATGCCCATTTTGCACACTGAACAAACACTGTTGTTAAGGAACAGTAAAATACATGTGAGAATCACAGATCTTATCTTGTTAAACAAGCAAGAGTCCCATTTTTACTTTGCTGTCTGAATAGCTTCAATCTCACAACTTAATTTTGGGAGTTACATTAGCCACATGTACAAGTTATTCTAGAAGTCTCTTAAAAACTAACCATGTAATTACAGAATGTAGCCTTCTGTATTGTTCATAAGGTTTAGGTTATATTGAACCATAAAGGTATCAAAACTATCTAAATAGTACATTTTCCACGAATCCTGAGAAATTATAAAAAAAAAACCAAAGCAATCTGGCAGACTGCTAGTTTTCCCACTTCCTCCAAATTCATTTCCCCCTTCTTCCTGGGGACACAACTGTCTATCCAGAAAATAACCCTTCTAGCTTCTCTTGGAGGTAGTGTGGCTATGTATTTAAATTGAGGCTAATGGAATGGGAGCAGTCATCTTTTCCTGGACATTGGCTTTTCTACTTTTGTCACTGGCTGGACGACAGACAGAACAGAGACCCTGCTCTCACTACAAGGGTGAAAATAACACCCTTGTGGGCTTGCCGAGCAACAAGATGGAGGACTTCTTCCCGGAATGACCCAGTGGAGAAGAGGCGCCCTGCCAGCCTAGACCAGCTGACTGCCATGTGAAAGAGGAATGTTTTCTGTTTTATTTAAGATATGGTGTCTTGGATGCTTCTTCATAATTTAACTTCACCTGCACCCTACTAAATCTGTGAATGGTATGATCAGAAAAGTTTCTCTTATAATATAAAGCAAATGAAAACAACCTGATGGCATTTTCATAGTCCTCTGAAGAGTACATTACAAATTTTCATTTTTTAGGGTGACTTCATGCTAATAGGAGCTTCCCTTCTGCCACATTCTTCCATTTGTTCTTCACAGGAAGAAGGAGAGAAGCACAGGTGATGGTGTCCCTCTCCTTTGATTGTTCAGATAACATCAATGGCTCTTGACCACCTTTTGAAGCCCTGATCAAATGCTACCTCCTCAGAGATAATATTTTTACTTTTTCAACTAGTTTAATCATTTTTTCTTTTTATGAATGCCCACACAATTACATCTGTACTTGGGGACTTTCCAGCACTTACTGTAATCACATGTAAACTTTGGCTTTTATGAAAAGGCAAGCTTCCTCAGTGAAGAACTTATATCTGACTTATGCCTCTGGAGAATTCACAGTATTATGCATGTACTTAAAGCAACATAAATATATGTTGATGACAACAGTGAATAAATAAATTCTCATTTATTAAATTATAAAACATCCCTTATTAGGCTTAAGGAAATAATGTGATAATGTATCTTGCATGTAAAAAAAGTTCTACTGTAACCCAGAAGCCATATAAACTGATGATAATAATAATAATTAATAATGGTAGTTTTCTTTCTTGCCATTCAATTTAGACATAACCAAATGTCTTAAATATCAGATGGGAATTGTGATTTTCTTTTAAACTGAACAACATCATTTCTTTTCAACTGTACCTAGATAAGATTTTTAAAAGGCAAGAATATGACTCCACTACAAACTCTCGCTACATTATATAGTTAATCACGTAAAGATCAGATTGATCTGATTTTGGTGGGAAAATCTATAAGCCATTTTAAAAATCATGTCTGATATTTACTCACTGGCTATCTTATTTACTAGGCTTTATAAGATCAAATCATGTGTCACCTACCAAATTAAGGCACAGCAGATTCTTGATTGATTCTGAAGTTAACATTAGGGCTAGCCATCAAAACTGTGCATTTTCAGTTGGTTCTTATTAGCTGACTCACGGTCTAACTAGAACATGGAAATATAGAAAACATTTTTGACTTGTCCCTAATACTTAAAAGTCTGGGAATCAGAAAGAAAAGTCTCAAATAGGCTTAGTAATGCACTTACAGATTAATGTATTCAATTCTCAAATGCTCTTATTTGAACATAATCTATTAAATATGACTTAATAAAATATGGTAAATATTTTCTCTCTCTAATATTCTAAATGCTACCTTACACTGAGGCTAAAGAAAACCATATTCTTAAATAGGTTATGTCAATTAGATAGTATTACATTAGAAAATCATCAAATTCTTTTCCTAAAAAACTTTTTCCTATACTTGGGAGATTAGAAGAATATGAATTTGCATTCAGTAGTAATATTTCATGGCTGTGTGAAATTCTGCACGTTAACTTCTCTGAGCCACAGTTTTTATATATTTAAAGACTGGGATGATAATACCTACATACAGTATTAATATAAAAAGTCAATTGTAAAATTACATGTGAAATACTGATTATATGACCTATAAGACATTCATTACATATAAAGCCCTCTGATACTTCTACACAATGGGAAAGAAAGTTAGCCATTATTCCACTCACTTCACCTTCCCAAAGACCCTTACTTAGAGTACAGTGGATGGTTAAAAATGATGTATTTTTTATTTTTCAATGAATCAATATATTCCATTTTTTAAAATAAAATGTGGTAATTTTGTAAAATATATTTGTATTTCTAGACCACATAATTTGAATAAATAACTTTATATTTGAATGAATAAATATATTTTAAAAAACTTTAATTCTCATTGTCTCTTAATATTATCATTTCTTATCTTTCTTGGTCTTTCCTGTTAGTGTGTAAACACTGTTAAGTATCTATGTTTTTTTGAAAGGTAAATAAAAACAGCAGCAACCCTTCCCTTGAGGCGTGGCATTCATGATATTCAGCTTTTTGCGGGAAGTATCATCATTAAAATCCTATGGTACTGGTACCAGAATTGAATGAATTGATGAATGAAACACAATAGGTAGTCTTGAACAAGATCTTAGCTTTCAATAATCACAAGCCATCACCAGCCAAAGGACAAAGAGCCATTCAAAATGGTTTTGAAAATCTGGCTATATTTGAGAGAAAAAAAAAAAACCCACAAACTAATGCTGGATCTTCATTTTGTAATTTCAAATGCATAAAAAGGTAAATGCAAAAAATCCAAATAGAGAAGTAAACATGGTTTTGGGGAAAGATAGCAATTTGCATGCATCCATTTAATGCTTTTCCTTCCGGAGACCCCCTACACATCAGTAAAATATATATATATATATATGTACTCATAAACCCACAAGAGCAGGAAGAGTGAGAGAGAAAACAATAGCAACAGAATTTTAGAGGCTAAAAGGCAAAGGGTGAGTGGTAATGAATTTAGTGGATTCGGGATGCTAAAACCTAAGCTGACAGTTGAGGAAACTGGAAAGCAGTCCTATTTTGTCCTACACTCTGCACTAGGGTGAGCTTGGAGATTTACTCTCTTGAGAGCAAAACACAGGATTTCTAGACTGGGGGACAGTGACACAGCTGGTGGAGTTACTATTCACCAAATGAGAATTTTAAAAATATGTATTTACTGAATGCTGAGAATCCCCCTCCCCTCCTCATACCTTTTTCTATCCCCTGAAAACTGGCAATCTGGACTTTGCCTCAAGACAGAACTATAATAGAGGATTTTCTGGGAATTCTGACTGACCCAAGAAGAGATGCTAAAAATACCCGACACCATGTAGCAATAAAAGGCAACGTCTCCCTAAAGTCAAGTTCAAATTTAACACATGCTACTTAAGTGAGTAGAATCTTTATTTAACATTGAGTCCCCAACTTTTAAATCTGAACAATCAACCAAAGGTGACTAGAAATCTAAGAAGCTTTTAATATAAAAGATGTATCTCAAAACAAATAAATTAAGAAAAAAACAAATCAGTTACTATGCAGAAGGAAGCTTTGAAATACAATGATTTTCTCGAAGAGATGAGAAAAGTTACTGCATCCACAAAACAAAAATAGAATGTTATTAAAAATAAAGTACATTTAGAAAACAACAAGCTTTTGGAAATTAAAAACATGACGGCAGAAATGAAAAATTTGACAGAACATTGGTAAATAAAGATGATCTGAGATGGAAAATAGGCAATAAAATAGTAGCAAACCAGTCCAGGAGGTATAATCCCTAGAAAGAAAAAATAAAGAAAGTGGACAATAAGTTACCACTATTAAGTCAGAAACAGTGAATGGGTTAGAGATTTTACTCCTTTTGAAAGTTCACAAGTTAGTCTGCCACAGATTTATAAACATATGTTGACAGAAGACACAACAGCCCTGCATCAGGGACACAAATCGTTTATTACTCAAAGCAAAAACAGCAGCAGGAATGGCATTTTGTGTTGGTTCCCTATGCCCCAATCCCCACAGTGTGACACAACAAGGGCTAGATTTTACTTGTCTGTACCATGTGGTGAACCATTGGATAGCCATCCCAGATTTGAGAAAACTAAGCTTTTATAGGCTGCTGACATATCTTGTTGTTCTCCTTCCAGAAAGAAAGAGATTATGCATTATCCTGGAATTTAAGCAAATACTTCCAGGAAGAAGCAGAGGCCTTAATCTTTACCACTCTAGAACATCTCTGAGGAAGCATGCTTCTAAAAATTTCTAGGGAGATACACTCTTTCTAGTTTCTAAGACTGCTTATTAATTAAAAAAAAAATGTCCTTTGCTTTGAATTCTCAGGCTGTATAGGTCTGAAGTCTGTGAAATCATAGAGAATTGTCTTTCAACAATCATCAATGAAATAATTCAATAAAATTTCCAGAGCCCACTTAGTCTTCAGTCCACTTGATGAATATAGAACCTCACCAGAGCACATCACTGTGAAACTTCACAACTTGTGGTTATGCCAAAATTTTAAAAAGTTTTCAGAGAGATAAAAACAGGTCATATACAAAGTCATAATGACTTTTGACTTTTTTAAAAAAGATTTTATTTATTTGAAAGAGAGAGACAGAGAGAGCACAAGCAGGGGGAGGGGCAAAAAGAGAGGGAGAAGCAGGATCCCCATGGAGCAGGGAGCCCAACGTGGGACTCGATCCCAGGATCCTGGGATCATGACCTGAGCTGAAGGGGGACACTTAACTGACTGAGCCACCCAGGCGCCCTAATGACATTTGACTTCTTAACTGCAACATTGGAAACTCAAAGACAATGGAATAATGCCATCAAAATTCTGAAGGAAAACTATTTCCAAGTTAGATTTCTATCCCCAGCTAAGTAAACAATCAACTGAGAGTGTAATCAAGATATTTTCAGATATCTAAAGTAATTAAAAATTTTACTTCTCATGTTCCTCTCCACTTCAGCTAGTGGAGACTATTATTCTACCAAAATAAGAGAGAAAAATCTAGAAAATGAGGAAATGCTTCCAAGATACAGAAAATCCAACACAGAAGAAATGCATCAAGAGTTCAAAGGAGGATAACAAATGGAGCTTCTGGGAAAACAGCTCCAAGCTAGACATAGTAGGCAGTTGGTCTGGATTGCAGAGATTTAAAAGACAATGTTGAGGGCTGACTTCACCAACATGCCCAATATCACTGTACAATCTTTTAAATTAAGGATAGCATGCCTGGCTGAGGCTGTTCTAGATTATATCTGTACTTTGTCTTGACCATTTGATGATGATATTTCTGTTTTCCTCTCCATGTTCCTGTTTTTGGGTTAGTTGAATATGTACATTTTATGAAGGCACTATTCTGTTATAATCACATCCAGAGATAGAGGTTGGCCATAGTGAGTTTACAAACAAAAAATACCAAAAAACATCCTCACCAGTGGGAATAGCATTCCCACTGACCAGCTAGCCACCCATTGTGGCCCTTCCAGATGGCTTTCATGTAGTGAGTCCTATGTTTCTTAGAATTCACCATTGGCTTTGCCCAATGAGTTTCTGCCAGTGTGTTCTTGAATATTCTGCAGTATTAAATATCATATTTTTGAGGAACATTTCAGAATAGAGGAAAACCAGTCAAATGAAATACAAATAGTAAAAAAAAAAGGAAATGGAAAATTGTGTATACATTATCATCACAACTTTGTATTAAAATGTACTGTATGTATAAAATGTGTATACAAGGAAATATACTAGTATATTATGGATAATTTTAATTTTCATTGTATCATTCTGTATTTTCCTATGTACTACTATAAACAAGTATTAACTTTAAAATCAGAAAATTATATTGAACACATCTACTCAAGAAATAAATCTCCTCTGATCCTAATGATACCTGTAGTGACAGCCTTCATTTTCTTTCCCTTTATAGTTACGTTTATTAAAAGAGTGGTCTACAATCAGTGTCTCCAATTCCAACCCTCCCATCACTCTTAAATGTCAGAGCACTATAGCTTCAGCCCATACATTCCACAGAATATACTCTGGAAATGTCACCAGTGGATATTCTTCAGTCTTCTTATTTCATCTAGGAGTTTCATCCAGCCAATATATATTGAGTGCTTACTATGAGGCTTTTGACACCACTGACCACCTCCCTCTTCGTAAAACACTCATTTCCCTTGGATTCCATGACACGCTGGTCTCCAGTTCTCCTTTCATTATTCTTCCTCCTCTATTATCCCCCTTTCATTCTTTCTGTATATCCTCTGAACCTCTCCACAATAGCCTGAAAATCTGTGTCTCCCGAGAGGCTTTTCATCATCTCTTTCTCCAACTCGTTTTACAAATCCTTGCATTGCATTCACCCCACAGCTTTATTCACTGTCCATTGTTGACTCCAGATTTAAATACCCTGTCAGATTACTCCCCAGATCTCCAGAGCAAATACTGATCGGCCTTAGTGACAATTCCAATGTATGGTCGATAGTACCACTGACGCAACACCCCAAACTTAATTCATTATTAAACCAAAACAAATCTTACTTTTTCCTACCCTGTCTTTTCTAACTCAGTGACAGACACAACATCTAACCTGCATTCCAAACTAAGAGGCTAAAGGCTACCTTTCGCTTTTTACTTTTTCTTTTTCTCGTCACTCACATTCAGCGACCAGGTCTATTGATTTTGCCTTCTTCATACCTTTGCAATTGCTCCTTTCCCTCCATCCCTACCTAGGTCAGGTGCCTACTTACATGAATTATGACATTTCTTACTTCCAAAATAAGGTCTAAACTTATGGCATTTACAATTCTTTTCCACCTTGACTCCCCCTCTCTCTTCAATATCATCTCCTACTAACTTCAGACTCCAGCCTTAAAGAACTAGATTTTACATATTCTTTTGCCTTTCTGCCCTTGTACATAATGTTCCATTCTTCAAGAATGACCTTTTCCTCTCACCGTTCTCTATGTATCTAACTGCTATTTATCTTCATGAATTCAAGAGTTCCTTCATCAGAGAAGTCTTTCCTGACTCCCCTTTATCCTAGGCTAGGTTAGGTGCCATCCCTATGTTCTTGCATCAAGCTGTGCTTTAATATTCCTTTCTTAGAGCTTTCTCAAACTCACTGCAAGGTAATCCCACCAGAAGTCCCACCCAATTCAATGACGTCTCCCTCATTAGAACTCCTCTGGAGAGATTTCCTTCAGAATGAGTTTATGAGTCACAGAAGAAAACTTATCTTTATGCTTCAACTTTGTTTTTGCTCAGAAGTAGTGTTGCCCAGTGTGACCACCAAAATTATTGAACAGATTTGACATTGAATAACTTTTGGCTATTTCAAAAAATTCAAATATGCTTTCAAAGGACAAATACTTCTTCCCACTGAGACTATTCAAAAGCCTGTAATCAGATGTAAGAATTCTTGAATGTTTTCTTAAAAAAAAAATAGTCAAAGTACTGTAGAACTATAGTTTTAAATGTACACATGCTTTCCAA
This sequence comes from Ursus maritimus, assembly GCF_017311325.1. Classification (NCBI taxonomy): domain Eukaryota; kingdom Metazoa; phylum Chordata; class Mammalia; order Carnivora; family Ursidae; genus Ursus; species Ursus maritimus. Next base: position 32,540,998 of record NW_024425341.1, on the reverse strand, counting down.
TACATACTTCAATAAAAATCACCAAGTAAATAAAAATATAGCTTTTAAGTGGAAAAAAATTCAGCTAATTCTTAATTTCAGAACACCAATATATTTAAATGCTGCAAATCAGTGGATAAGAAAAAATGATTAAAAAGCAGCATGCAAAGTCATACACAGAATATAGTACTATAACACATGAAAATAACCACATTAAGGAATGCAAGGAATAAAAAAAAATGATATCAGATGGGGTATCTTGGAAGAATATTATAATATAGGACTAGATTAGTAATGGGAAGAACATAGCAATACTAACGTGGAAGTCTAATTCATGTTTTACATGTTGGTTTTTATATTAATATCAGAAATATCTTCCCATGAAACTATTATTTGTCATTAGTATTTTCTCTCAATGAATAACATTATGTTTAAGAAAAGGAAAAAAGAAATAATTTAGAAATATTGATTTAGAGGTATTGTTGCTCGGTACTTGAATATTTTAAAATAAAACTACGTGGTATAAGTTAAAACAGATATGCTACCTAGCTTGATGAAGAGCTGTGCTTAGCAAGAATTCATCTAGCACATTAAAGCAACAAGTCTTTCGAGAGTGTCACACAGTAAAAGCATTGCATGAATCTAAGGCAAATGAAACGATGCATGCAGTAGGAGCTTAATGAGTATTTGTGAAATTGAATACCAAATATGAATGAAGGGAAGTAGCAGTGAATCAGAAAAGTGACCCCGTTACTTTTACAGTCATCATTTCCATGATTTCTGACTTCATTTTAATGAGCATTAAGAAATCATTGCAATCCTAAGTTGAATTTATTATATAAACTATTGCTTAACATAGTGGGTCATCTTTTAATACTCAGAAATACTCAGTGTCCAAGTCTGTTCAGTGTGACTTTGGGCTTTTTATTTGTTTTTGGTATATGTGTGTTCTTTTTCCAAGGAGAACTTGGATACCTCAGATATACAGATACTTATCAATTACACAATATGAAGGAGAAACTACGGTCATGTCATAAGAAGTATATATTTCACCAAACTTTCCTGAACACTTAGCGAAGGGCTACAGTCTCTTACTACTGAGTGTACAAAGATGAAAAGCAAGACCCAATCCTTGCCTTCGACGTGTCCAGTGGGGCAGCAAGGAACCTTCTATTATAATATAATGCAGCAAAACAAGGCTAAGCAATGTGGGATCAGATGAGTGGCTGGCCCAATGAAGCCTGGAAATTCTGAAATAACTGAGGGCCATGACACATTTGCAGCAATTTCATTGAGGACAAACCCTAGAAGCTTTGGATTCACTGTGAATTCAAATCCTGGCTTTATCTCTTACTAGCTGTGTGTCTTGGGTATACAGTAGGTGTTTATCAAATTAGCCTACCAAACAGTGTCAGAAGTAAAAGGAGACATAATTGAGAGCTATGGGAGTTTGGAAAGACTTGGTGGGTGAGGCAGGTCTCAAACTGAACCTGGGGTGCCCTGCAGGAATTAGGTAGACAATATTTGGATGGGAGGAGGCTGTTTTGGCCCTGAGGAATGAAGTTTCAGAGAAGAGAGTATATGCGGCGTGTGATCCAAAGGCCAACAGGCATCGAGGTTGCCTGCCAGCAAGAAAAATATATCAGATTCCAAGATCACAGAAAATCTTTGAATGCTATTTCATAAAAGATCGAGACAGTGTCTTTCCAAGCTTCTATTCCTCCATGCTCCCACACTCTCCCTAATTTCTTTCAAATACACATTTAGAAATACTTAATTGAATGTAATATTTTGCCAGTATTTATGGTAATTACTTCCTGTTAGTTCTTTTATTAAGGAACAACACAATTTTATGTAGGATGCACGGCCCCAATTTTCTCAGTTTGTAGTAAGTTATCTGACGTCTCTTGCAATAAACCAGCATCTGCAAGAGTTATTCTTCTGGTATAACAAGAGAACACTACTTAGATTTTTAAACATCCAAGCTCGCACTGTTTACATCACATATGGTGAAAGTAGAGCAAGTAGTTAATTCATCTTATTCAAATATATTATCTCCACTCCCTTCCTGCGCAGTATTTTATTATCTTTTTGGCATACAATTGAATCGGCTTTTGTGCTACATCGTTCAGTGAGAAGGAATAGATGCGCACAGCCACATCGTAGACAGAGATATACCAGGTGCGAACAATACCCCTCTGCAAAGTTCACAAGAGATTTATCACAATAAAAGGGGCCAGAAGAATCTGGACATTTCTGGGTTACTGTGCTATTCCCCACTGCTATGCCCTAACCATCTCAGACAGGCTGACAGAAACTATTGTTATAACTTCTGCTGGTGTTGTATTTATATACCATATTGGTTGGGCTGCAAGACCTCGGTACAGGCAGGCCCTCTAATGTGCTCTTTCAATTTGCACACAGAAACTTTAAGAGTCTATTATCTGGTTTACTTACAGTGTCTATCGCCATTACTAAAAAAAAGAGAAAATGGCACCATCAGGTTGAAAACAGAAGAATGTCTGTTGTGTAGAGAATAAAAGGAAAATTTTAAAAATCTCTGCTGGAACATTTTACACCCCTGGCCACCTCCTGCAATTTTTGCTTTGACATGAAAAAGTTCGTCATGGCCAGAAAGTAGGAACGGAACTATTACACTGTGACCTGTCAATAATTGTGCATCCACATTCAAATACGAGGTCATTCACATGCTTCCAATGTATGCTTCAGCAAGGGGCCCAACAGTGAGATAATTATGTGAATCCTCTCGCCTGCATAAATTCCTGTTTACTTAGAAGTCAGCAGGCAACCTCCAGATTCAAATCTACACACCCCTTAACACATGATATATGGTAAAGGATCAAAGTCAAATCAAAGCTCTAAGACTAGTATCAGGAGTGGCTAAAAGACTGGTACATTCTGTGCTTCTGTTTATCCACCAAATTTGGCAAGAATACGTGCTAATAATCCCAAACTGAAGAAAATGGTATCAGAAACAGTTTCTGTTTGTGAGGGGTGTGTGTGTGTGTGTGTGTGTGTGTGGGCACGCGCACGCTGAGCGGGATGGGGGGTGAGGAGGAGAAAGATTCCATATGTGTTATAATATCTACTGGTGAAGTTTTTTTGTTTGTTTGTTTCTATCCCAGCTTTTGACATTTTTCTATTATATTAAAAAAAAACTAAACCTATAGAGTTTTATTAACCTTTACTGAGAACTTACTTTATGTCAGTTCTAAGTACTTTACATCCATTAACTCATTTCATTCCCGCAAAGCCTTTTGACATAGACTTTATTTTTATGACGTGGATATTATAGGTGATGAAACTGGAGCACACAGAGGTTAGGTAAATAGCCCAAGATCACGTAGCTAGCAAAGGGTAGATCTGGGATTCAAACCGAGGAAGACTGGCTTAGGTGTGACTAGATTTGTACTGGCCAATATGGCAGCCACAGCCACAAAGGGCTACTGGGCAGGCATGAAAGCACATAGGACTTCACTTGGTAAGGAAAGGAATATACCAATATCTTATCTTGCCTATTTAACATTTCATCAAAAACTTTTGTAATGATTACAGGCTGAAATGATAATATTTTGGATATATTGGGTTACATAAGGATACTACTAAAATTAATTACACGTTTTATTTTACTTTTTTAATGTGGACACTAGAATATTTAAAATTACATATAAAAAAATAAAATAAAATTACATATATGACTAACAGTATATTTCTAATGTTGGCTCTAGTCTGGACTCTTATTTTTTAAGAGAGAGTGAGTGAGGGCAGAGGGGGAGGGAGAGAGAATCTTAAGAAGGCTCCACCACGGAGCCCGACTCAGGACTTGATCTCTCGACCTTCAGATCTTCACCTGAGCTGAAATCAAGAGTCTGAAGCTTGATTTCTGCATCTGAGCCACCCAGGCTCAGTCTGGACCCTTAACTACTCAGCAATATTGGTTTTATTTTAATTAATTAATTAACTAATTAGTCAATTAATTAAGTAGGCTCCATTCCCAGTGTGGAGCCCAACACAGAGCTTGAAGTTACAACCCTGAGATCAAATCTGAGCTGAGATCAAGAGTCAGGTGCTTAACTGACTGAGCCACCCAGGCGCCCCTGCAATATTGGTTTTAAAATCAGAGTGAATATTAGCCCAAACATGGATACTTCCTTCATTTTATTTTATATTTTATTACTTTCCTACATATGTATTGTAGTATAATCCCTTCAAGCTTAAAAACATAAACTGAACCTTTATATAAAACCACCCAATGAACCAACTACAGGGACATTAGCTATTTTTATAGGTTGTTGATGAACCTCTGACTGATAAAATGGTGAAGCTGAACGAGGTCATCAGCACAAGGAATAAATATGATCCAATTATTATCTGCAGGGCCATTAATAAAAATAATAATAATATGGCTAACACCTATTAAGAACTTAAAATATGCCACAGCTTGGGCAAAGCCAATGTCATCCAAAGGGTTGGTACTGCCCACTAGGGGGCATTTTGGAAATTTGTGGGCCCATTTTCGGCTGTCCCAAAGGACACTGGTGGTACAAGAACTCTTGGGTCAATCCCGCCCAGTGAAGAATGTCACTGGATATTCTCATGAGATACAACATCATTTCATAATTATCTCAGCCTAATTGGCTCAGCCTAAAACCTTACACAAAAACACAAAATATTTGTTGCATAGTTTTAATATGCACAGAGTTTTCCAGGAATTCAGCTGCCATGAAAATCAAGAAAGGACTGTACTTGGAGCAGAACTTCGCAAAAGTCATGCACCATTTTAGAAAATGATATCCCTGGTGTCAATACTGCTCTTGGCGTTAGAGTTACTGATTCAGCACACCTGTAGTTATACTACTAGATCTGCCATAGTAAAGCCGGTAAACTGCAAACATCTGATTACTTCCTATGTCATTTAGATTTGTCATGCATAATCATGGACACATCGAATATATATTCTTTTATTATAAATTGCTTTCCTTTTATTTTCTCTTTAAATTAGAGTTAAGGAATTAATTCATTTTTAAAATTATGTATGTATTAGGTTATATTATGCATAAATTATTTTTTCAGAGAGTAAACGGGGCATTATAAAATATTAATTTAAGAAAGGGCATACTGTTCTGGTAAGAATGAGAACAGCTAGGCTAAATTCTTTATATGCGTTAACTAATTTTATCTTTAAAAATGATAAGCTTTAGGAAGTAGGTACCAATTTTTTTCATCTCTATTTCACAGATAAGGAAACTGAGGCTTAAATAACTTAAGTATTTTAATTGTTCGAGGTCAACATCTAAGATTCAAAAATTTAAAAATCTTATAATCTATGTTCTAACAAGTATATTGTCTTCTTATTTTTCTTAAAAATTATATATAACTATATTTTATATTACAATATACACTACATATTATAATTTATGTAAGTTATTATATAAATGTATTTTTAAATATCCAATATAAAGATTTTTTAAATGTTACCTATTAATAATTTGTTGTTGTTTTTAAAGGATTTCTATTCCAAATGACTATCATCTTCAGTATTCTCCACTGAAAGCACAGGAAAGCATTTACTTTGTCACTTGCAGTAGGATCTCATTATATTAAAATTTTGAATGCTCATCCATAAGGAAAAATAAATTGAGGAATAATGGACTTTGTTTTCAAAAATGTATAACAGATGGAATATTTCAAATCTCCAACTTAATAGGAAATTAAAACATTCACATGTGCATTTACCCTATGTCCCAACATTCCCATTTCTAGGAATCTATCCTGATGACAGATTGGAAAAGATGGGAAAATTATTAAAAGAAGTATACCCGAGGCTATTCATTAGAATTGGCACCACATATTGGAACCAACTCAAATGTGCACATTGGGGAACAAGCAGAAGAAACTGTAGTAACTCCTCCCAATGGAGAACTATGCAGCTACCAAAAATTAGTAAAATTCTCTTTCTATTGCTGGAGTGATCTCCAGAATATAATCTGCAGCAGAAAAATGAAGTACAGAGAGTATTACATAGAGCACTGGTTCTCAGAGTGTGGCCTCCAGACCACCACCAGCATCACCATCACCTGGGAACTTGTTAAAAATGCTAATAATTGGATGCTATCCTCAACCTACTGAAATAGAAACTCCGAGGGCAGGATTCAAAAATCTGCTTTAACACCCCCCCCCAAGTGATTTATTGGCAACCGAGTGTGAAAGTTTTGCTATACATTATCCTACTGCTTTTCATAGAAGGGTAGAGAATATAATATACACACATACATATATAATTATACTATACAGATATATTTGTTTATGTGTTTTTTAAAGATAGTGGATTAAACCACTAAATAAATAAGAGGTAATAAAGCTACGTAAATTGGTTAACTGTGAAAGAATCAAGGGGAAAGAGACACAGAAGGCAGACCTCTCTGAATATACTTTGAATTGTAGATTTGAATTTGGCATCATATTACATACATATAATTTTTTAATACAAAGTAAAACAAATAAACCTGTATTTAGTTGGTGGCTTAATAAAACAGAGTTATTCCTAGTGACTTTAAAGCACAGTAATTTGTACTCTATTAGGGTATAAGAAAGTAGAGCAAAAAGAACTACAAAGATACGTTACATTCTTTGCAGTAATAACTTTGTTACTAATAATACTGACGATAGTATTCTCAAACTATGTAATATTTTTTTTTTTAAGATTTTATTTATTTATTCGACAGAGAGAGAGACAGCCAGTGAGAGAGGGAACACAAGCAGGGGGAGTGGGAGAGGAATAAGCAGGCTCATAGCAGACGAGCCTGATGTGGGGCTCGATCCCACAACGCCGGGATCATGCCCTGAGCCGAAGGCAGACGCTCAACCGCTGTGCCACCCAGGCGCCCCTCAAACTATGTAATATTGATATTACTATAGGATCAAGGAAACAAGGAACTATGCTAAAGTCATTAGGAATCTAGAATTTCATTAAAAGAGAAAAGAGATACATATACAAAACCAAACAACTCAGGTTAAAACAGTATAATTCTAATTTAAACTGGCAATATTACTATGAACTATGATATATGTACTCTTAAAAAAATTTCTTAGTCCTGTCCACAAAAAGGCCTAGAAACAAATGGCAAGGAAGATGGACCCATGGAACACAGCTGTGATCTCCAAATACCATTTCTCACTAAAAGAAACTTGAGTTCCCTGAGAAGTAACTGGACTCAGGTGTGAGGCTGGAAATGCAGGAGGTAAGTCCAACCTTCTTGTCATACCAGAAGGCAAGGAAGCTATCAAAGACTACTATGATAATATCCAAAAGGCTCAGCCAAATCCCCAATGGCTTTCTACTGAGCAAAGATGAGACAATCTGAACATCAGTAAGTATAATAACGACAATGAATGTATGTTAACTATGTTAAAAGCCCAATGTCATTTAACAACAATACCAAACTAACACAGAAAAAACTTCATCGTTCATCTTTGAAGTTGCTCAAAATTCATCTAAAACTTTTACAAACATAAAAGGGAAAGAGCTAAACACTTAATTTCTCTTTCCTGCGCTGATTGTTATTTCAGGGTAACCAAATAGTTAATGAGAGAAAGTTTCCTTTTCTGGAGTATTTCAGTTACTAAAGAAGAAGGGATTATAGAACTAGAATATCACTCTTTGGCAAAACCTTTATGAAATAGTGAATTTAGGTGATGATCACCATGGTTGCTACATTAAGGAGAAGAGATGTAACCTGACAGAATTATACATTCTCTGTATATTATCCTTAAATAAAAAGAAATAAAATGAGAGAATTGGAAGCAAATTAAACTACAAGCTTACATAATTTAGGGGAGCATAAACAACTCTATAGAATCTCTTTCAGTATTTTCTCTACTTTTGTATAAAAACAGAATTCTTCAAAATAAAAAGAAAAAAATTGTAGGCAAAAATGGATTATCTGTAAGAACTCTGAAAAAATGATTTGTATGTACTTTATAGTGAATTAATTTGAACAGGTAAAAATTTGTATGACCAAAGATCATGAGGCTTGCTCTCCTAATAATCTTGGTATCCTCTCTATGTCCTAACACTGTGCTTAAGCATACAGTAGGTACTTAATAAATTTTTATATAATAACTACTCTGATTTTTCCCATGTCTACTGATGTTCCAAGTCATTAAATAGAATATGGAATAAACATGATAAAAATTATTGACAATTAGCTTAACTGGGGTAACTTTCACTGGCACATTTAATTTTTAAAAATGAATATAACATAACAATACTGTTCTGAAAAGACAAAAATTGATAATTCTGGTTTAGACTAAGAATCATATTTTCAAAAATGTAATAAAGACTATAAAGACAGATACCCAAGACATTTAGTAAGAATATTTTTTTTCTTAAGAGCAGATGCTTTTAACTCTGTTCTGAATACTCTAAGTATATCTTTAGAAAAAAAATAGAAAAAAATCTATATCATACTTATGACATCTTATTATGTCATTTCAAAACTAAATAGTAAAAACTCTATGGGAAAGAATAATCTTTTGAAGCATTTTATTGAAGATGATTTTCAGTTTTCCTTGGTCATACAAACTGTTTTCCTTCTTATTCTAAATAATAACCATGTTAAATTTTAACAAGAATAATGTTGGTAATGCCCATTCTAAAATGCATTTTTATATCTTATTTTACAGAAATCAGTGTTAACCAAATTTCATTCTGTAGCATATAGAATGGTATGCTCTTAAAAAAAGCATTTCATGGTCATACACATTTGGGAGATACCAAAGACTACATTCTCTGCAAATTCAGAGTTTGAAGTTATATAGTAAAATGCTCTGAGAAGTCTACTCGCAGAAATATTTCCCATGAACTTTATAATAGCACATTTCCAAAACTTACTTGATGATGGAACTCTCTTGTGTAATATATTTCAATATTCTATAGAACAAAGGTTGGGAATGCTGGCCCAAGTTAATTGTCATTTTCTAAGCACAGATTATAGCACGCAGATCATTTAGAGAACTTTCCTTAGTGTCATTTTGCACAAGTGAAAAAATTTAAGAAACACAAGAAATCAATGAGCTATTAAAAATCAGAATCAAGTTATCGTTGGGTTTCAGGGAAAGAAATAATACCCCTTAATTCAAAGACTGGTATGCATACTTTTCCAGTTTAAAAACTAAAATATATTTTTACTATTTCAAAATGTCATTAACTAAGTGACCATAAAAGTTAACATAGTTAATTTTCACTATGATAAGAATTGTGTACCGTATAATTTGGAATAATTACTCCCACTATAGTATATTTGTTTTCCTAAAAAGTAGAATACAAATTCAGTCATGGTCTCAAAATTTTTTCATATTCTATTTTTTCACTCATTAAAAAATCAACAATAAAATACTTTTCTACTAAAACATCAGATGGAACCAAAAGAATCTAACACTTTAAAAATCAGACACACCAGGAAATTCTAGGTCTTATAATTTGATAAGGCTATTTGTGTGGAAGTTGGGGTTCTCTGTTTTTGCTGGCCAGGAGGGGATAAAGGGAAAAGGATAAAGAAAAAAAAAAAAAAAGCTGGAGAGAACAATTTCTTCTCCCTCCTTAACCCCAGTCAATTTATCTACCTTGTTCATACTATGTTTTTCAGAAAGTAATTCAATACTACAACATTGTTATCAAAGGATGTGTAGAAAGACTCTGGTAGCTTGTTACAAGAGAATTAGCACAGACTCAAGTTAAAGATATGGGTTCTAGACCCCCTTTTACCTTGTATGTTGAAAGAAATTAGGCAAGTTTTCTAAGCCTTCGTTCTTTTTCCAACTAGAATATGCTAGTAATACTTTAAAAACTGTGAATGTATTTTTTAAAGTGTTGTAGAATTGTTGGTTGCTCTTGAGTTCATCATCTCTAAGGATTGCAATAGAAATAAACATTTATCTTTTTATGGAATTTTTTCTAACCCTCTCTGAAGTTTCTCAGACTAGAAATCTCCTTACAGGTGATAAGTATATTTTATTGTCTTTGGTCTACATTTTAAAAACACAAACAGTTCTCAATAAATATCATTAAAAATGAAAAATAAGGACAACTTAATGGATAGGAGGCAAACCATCAAGATGGTGACATAACATTGTTCCCAACTTCAGTCCCCCCTGCCCACCTTCAGTTTAGACCAACTAGCAACTATCCACAGACAAGACAGCATTGTAAAAAGTCCCAGAACCTGGAACTGAGGCTGAAGCACTTGCCTGGACCATAGAAACAGATAAAGACTGTATTAGAAAGGTAAGAGAACCAGTCACATTTTGAATGCTTTGCCTATTTCCTGGGTGAGTACATTTCTGCACCACGAGGGAGCCCTGGGCTTATTGTTTCTCCAGTGGGAAAAGAAAGCCCAGAATCAGAATTCAGCTTCCCCAGTTTGGCAGGATGTTTCCTGGAAAGTCCACTTTGGTCTGGTCTCATGGGAAACACTGGGAGGACTTAAGGGACTCAACCACTGGGCATCAGATAGAGATGTATGAATGAATAAAGAAGATGTAATTTTATATATATAACTCAGCCATAAGAATGAAATCTTGCCATTTGCAATGGCATGGATGGAACTAGAGTGTATTATGCCAAGCAAAATAGGTCAGAGAAAAGCAAATACTATATGATTTCACTCGTATGTGGAATTTAAGACACAGAATAGAAGAACATAGTAGAAGGAAAGGAAAAATAAAATCAGATAAAAATAGAGAAAGAGGCAAACCATAAGAGACTTTTAACTCTAGGGAATAAACTGAGGGTTGCTGGAGGAGAGGTGGGTGGAGGTGAGGTAGTTGGGTGATGGGCATTAAGGAGAGCACTTGATGGAATGAGCACTGGGCGTTATACGCAACTGATGAATCAGTAAACTCTATCCTGAACTTAATAATACACTATATGCTAACCTACTTGAACTTAAATTTCAAACAAAGGAGAAAAGAAAAAAAATTCTGAGTTTTATTACTTTTTCTATTTTCCCCCTATTTTCTATTTCATTTACTTCTGCTTTAATGTTTATTATTCCCTTCCTTCTGGTATTTTTAGGTTTAATTCGTTCTTCTTCTAGTGCCTTGAAGTGAAAAGTTAGGTTATTTGAGATTTTTCTTTCTTTTCTTTTTTTTTTTTTTTTTTGATGTAAGCATTTATCTCTGTAAACTCTTTTAGAACTGCTTTTTCTACATCTTACACATTTACATATACATCAGGGATATTGGTCTGTAATTGTCCTTTGTAGTGGGGGTCTTTGTCTGATTTTGGGATCAAGGTAATGCTGGCCTCATAGAATGAGTTTGGAAGTTTTCCTTCCATTTCTACTTTTTGGAATAGTTTCAGAAGAATAGGTATTAATTCTTTAAAATTCCCCTAGGAAGCCATCTGGCCCTGGACTGTTGTCTGTTGGGAGATTTTTGATTACTGATTCAATATCTTTGCTGGTTATAGGTCTATTCAGGGTTTCTATTTCTTCCTGTTGCAGTTTTGGTAGGTTATATGCTTCTAGGAATTTATCGATTTCTCCCAGATTGCCTAATTTGTTAGGATATAATTATACAAAGCAATAGAAGATTTGAACAATACTACACAACAAATGGGTCTAAGAAATATATACAGAACATTTTATCCACCAATAGCAGAATACACATTCTTTTCAAGCATACACAGAACATTTTCTAGGATAGATTATATGTTAAGCTACAAAATAAGTTTCAATAAATTCAAGAAGAAAGAAATGATATCAAGTATCTTCTCTGAACACTAGAAATCAAGGGCAAAATGATAGCTTGGGAATTCACAAATATACGAAACTCAAACAACACATCCCTGAACACCAAATGGATCAAAGAAGAAATCAAAAGAGAAAGAAAAAAATATCTTCAATTGGTAAAAATGAAAATGCAACATACGTAAATGTATATAATTGCTCATAATATTCTCTTATAGTTGTTTGTATTTCTGTGGCATTGGTTGTGATCTCTCCTCTTTCAGTCATGATTTATTTATTTGGGTCCTCTGTCTTTTCATTTTGATAAGTCTATCTAGGGGTTTATCAATCTTGTTAATTCTTTCAAATATCCAACTCTTAGCTTTGTTGATCTGTTCTACTGTTTTTTTTTAATTCTATATCATTGATTTCTGCTCTAATCTTTATTAATTCCCTTTTTATGATGGATTTAGGCTTAATTTGATAGTTCTTTTTCCAGGACCTATAAGTGAAAGGTTAGGTTTTGTATTTGAGACTTTTCTTGCTTCTTGAGGAAGGCTTGTATTGCTATATATTTCCCTCTTAGGATTGCCTTTGCTGCATCCCAAAGGTTTTGAACCGCTGTGGTTTAATTTTCATTGCTTCCATGTATTTTTTAAATTCTTTCATTTCCTGGTTGACCCATTCATTTTTTAGTAGGATGTTCTTTAACCTCCATGTATTTGTGGTTCTTCCAAATTTTTTCCCTGTCGTTGACTTCAAGTTTTACAGCATTGTGGTCTGAAAATATGCATGGTATGAGCTCATTCTTTTTTGTACTGGTTGAATCCTGATTTCTGACTCAGTATGTGATCTATTCTGGTGAATGCTCTCTGTGCACTTGACAAGAATGTGTATTCTGCTGCTTTAGGATGAATCCATTTAGCACGTTGAATATATCATGCCAGTCCTTTCTCGCCTGCCAGGTCCCTGTGGACAGGTCTGCTGCCAGCCTTATGTGTCTACCCTTGTAGGTTAAGTACACCTCCAGAGCTGCTTTCAGAATTCTCTCTTTATCTTTGTATTTTGCAAGTTTCACTATGATATGTTGTGGTGTTGACCTATTTTTGTTGATTTTGAGGGGAGTTCTGTGCCTCTTGGACATGAATGTTTGTTTCCTTCCCCAGATTAGGGAAGTTTTCAGCTATAATTTATTCAAATAAACCTTCTGCCCCCTTTTTCCTGCTCTTCTTCCTATCTGGGACCCCTATGATAAAGATATTATCTGGCTTTATGGAATCGCTGAGTTCCCTAAGTTGTGATCTAACAGTTTTCATTCTCTCTTCTTTTCAGCTTCATTATTTCCCATAATTTTAATCATCTATATCACTGATTCACTCTTCTGCTTTGTCCATCCTAACTTTTATGGCCTCCACTTGGGACTGCATCTCAGCGATGGCATTTTTAATTTCAGTCTGGCTAGATTTTAGTTCTTTTATCTCTACAGTAAGGGATTCTTTAGTATTTTCTGTGCTTTTTTCAAGCCCAGCTAGTATCCTTATAATTGTTATTTTATATCCCAGTTCAGACATCTTACTTATATCTGTATTGATTAAATCCCTGGCTGTGAGTACTACCTTCTGTTCTTTCTTTTGGGGTGAATTTCTCTGTCTTGTTATTTAGTCCTTAAAAGAAAAGAAGGAAAAAGAAAAAAAGAAAAGAAAAAACAACAACAACAACAACAACAAAAACAGAAATAAAACTAGATCCTGGGTGTGTTTTGGTCCGCTTGTTAAAAGAAACTAGATCCCAAAATAAGGAAGAAAGAAAAAAAAATGAAATATATATATACATAAAATAAAATAATAATAAAATAAAATACATTGAAAGGAAGCAATACACACACACATACAAAGTACATATAAAATTTTTAAAAAGAATAAAAGAATTGAAAAAAAATAAATTTAATAATAATAATAAAAAGCAAAGAATATAAGTACAAAGGAGGCTAAATGCTACTTTCCCCTAGAGCTGAAGCTTTGCAGGTGAACTTGGTGCTAGGGAATTGTTTGTGCTGGTCTTCTGGGGAAGGAGCCTATTGCGCTGATTCTCAGGTGGACTTGCCCTGGTGGAAAAGGTCCTCCCTCGTGCTCAGGGAGGCAGGGCTTGGTGAAGCAGACCCGGATCCACTAGGTGGCGCTGTTTTGTTCCCTGAAGATTTTCAGCATTGGTGGGCGGGATAAATATGGCAGCCCACTGCTCTCTAGCCCCAGAGTTGAAAACCCACAACCCTCATTCTTCAGTGAGCCTTTACGCAAGAGCAATCATCACTCTTGTCTCCCCAGTTTCCATTAAAATCCTGTGTTCACCCTGCCTGTGCCCAAGCCCCTCTATCTCAGGCACGCAAGGGAGTTTCAAACTCCAACTTTGAAGGACTCCCATGGCGCAAACCACTCTTTCCCTGGGGAGGGGCTCACCTTGCTTCTGCCTTTTGCCGACCCATCCCAGGAAGGCGGTTGCATAACCGCGCATTAGTTCGCCCTTTATGGCAATACAGAGCAGAAACCCGCACCTAGACTCGCTGTTCTCAGCTAGCTTCCCCGTCCTATGCCTGGGAACAGGAAGCACTTAGGCTGCACTTCTTGCGATCCTGGGGATCTTGAGGCCACAGGGTCACACCTAGGATTCTGCCCGCTTTGCCACCTGAGCACCTTTAAACCAGGCACGTCCCCCACTGGTGCAGACCTCTAAAAGTTCTGATTTTGCGCTCCACCACTTATAATACTTTGCGGTAGCCTCTTTAAGCAAGTTCTCTCCCCACGGCAGTATCCACAGCTATGTCACACTAGATTGAAGTCTCCGTACCTCCTACCTTCCAAAATGTGCTCACTTTCCTACTCGTGGACTTGCAATATTTGTTCTCTCAGGACTCTGATTGATCTCTTGGGTGTTCAGAATGATTTGGTAACTATCTAGCTGTACTCAAGGTATGACAGGAACTTAGGATTTCTCTATTCCCCACCATCTTAACTCCTCCCCCAGAACTGTGTCTTTTAAAAGAAAAACAAAATTGACAAAGCTTTAGTTAGACTAAACAAGAAAAAGAAAAAAGGGAGCAAATACTCAAATAAATAAAATTATAAACAAAAGAGGAAAGAATACAATTAATGTCACAGAAATATATAGAATCATAAGAGACTAATATGAAAAGTTACACATTCACAAATTAGACAACATAAATTGGGGCACCTGGGTGGCTCAGTTGGTTTAAGTGCCTGACTCCTGATTTCAGCGAAGGTCATGATCTCAGGGTCATGAGATGGAGCCCTAAATTGGGCTCTGTGCTGAATGTGGATGGAGTCTGCTTGATTCTCTCTCTCCTACTTTCCCTTTGCCCCTCCCCCACCTCTCTCTCTCTCTCTCTCAAAAACTAACAATAATTTTTTAAAAAATGGTTACATTGCCAGAAACATACAACCTGAAGAAATAGAAAATCTGAAGAAACCAGTAACAAGTAAGGAGACTGAATCAAAAACCTGCCAACAAAGAAAAGTCCAGAACTAGATGACTACTGGTGAATTGTACCAAACATTTAAACAAGAATTAATACTAAATCTTCTCAAAAACTTCCATAAACCTGAAGAGGAGGGAACAATCCCAAACTCATGAGACTAGCATTATCCTGATATTAACTCCAAAAAGAGATTACAGGAAAATTACAAGCCAATAACCTTCGTGAATACAGATGCAAACGTTCTTAACAAAATGCTAGCAAGCTGAATTCAACAGCACATTGAAAGGACCAGACATGATCAAGTGAGATTTATCCCTGGGGTGCCAGGATGTTTCAAACATATGTAAATCAACAAATGTGATATACCACACTATCAGAATGAAATAGACAAATGATATAATCATCTCAATAGGTGCAGAACAAGCATCAGACAAAGTTCAAAATCCATTCATGATAAAAAAAACTCTAAACAAAGTTTAGAAACTGGGTATAGAGAAAATGTTCCTAAACATAATGCAGGCCATATATAACAAGCCCAGAGCTAGCATACAGAATGGTGAAAGGTGAAAGCTTTTCCCCTAAGGTAAAACAAACAAACAAACAAAGGAGAAAACAGTATGACCATTCTCACCTCTCCTTCTCAACATATTATCAGAAGTTCTAGCCAGAGCAATCAGTCAAATGAAACAAAACGAAAACACCCAAACCTTAAAAAAAAAAAAAAAGAAATAAAATTACCATTTGTGGATGACATGATCTTATATATAGAAAATCCTAAAAACTACACACACACACACACACACACACACACACACACAAACTGTTAGAACTATGTAATAAATTCAATAAAATTACAGAATACAAACTCAACATACTAAAATCAGTTGCATTGCTATACACTAACAAACTATCTGAAAAACAAAGAAAACAATCCCATTTACAAGTGCATCAAAAGCTAAAAAAAAAATAATACTTAGGAATAAATTTAACAAAGGATGTAAAAGATCTGTACTGAATACTAAAATATTGATGAAAGAAATTGAGGAAGACACAAATAGAAATGTATCCAATGTTCATGGATTAGAATTAATATTGATAAGACATAGTACCCAAAGACATCTATAGATACAATGTAATAACTATCAAGATTCCAATGACATGTTTTTACAAATTTTTTTTTTTCAAGATCCCTAAAACCCTAGAACCTCAAAAGACCCCAAATTGCCAAAGCAATCCTGAGAAAGAACAAAGCTGGAGGCATCACACTTCCTGATTTCAAACCATATTACAAAGCTATAGTAATCAAAACAATATGTTATTGACATAAATACAGGCATACAGAACAATGGAACAGAATCAAGAGCCCAGAAATGAATCCACACATACAGTCAACTAATATTTGAAAAGGGAACCAAAAATCCTTAATGGGGAAAACACAGTCTTTTCAATAAATAGAGTTGGGAATACTGATATTCACATACGAAAGAATGAAACTGGATCCCTATCTTACACCACATACAAAAATTAACTCTAAATGAATTAAAGACTTAAGTGTAAGACCAAAAACCATTAAACCCCTAGAAGAAATGGGGAAAATGAACCTTAACATTGGTCTTGGCAATGATTTTATGGATATGACAAACAAAAGCACAGGCAGCAGAAGCTAAAATAAGTAAGTGGGAGTACATCAAACTAAAAGGCTTCTTCACAGCAAAAGAAACCACCAATAAAATGAAAAAGCAACCTACAGAATGAAAGAAAATATTTGTGAACCACATATCTGATAAGAGGTTAATATCAAAAATACATAACAAACTCATACAACTCATCAAAACAAAAACAAAAGCAAAGAGTTTGATTAAAAAATGGACAAAGACCTGAGTAGACATTTTCCAAAGAAGACTTAAAATGGCCAACAGGTACATGAAAAGGTGCTCAACCTCATTAACCATTTGGAAATGCAAATCAAAACCACAATGAGATATCACCTCCCACCTTTCAGCATGGCTACTCTCAAAGAAGACAAGAAATAAGTTGGTGAGGATGTGGAGAAAAAGGAACTCTTGTGCACTGTTGGTGGGAATGTAAATTGGTGCAGCCAATGTGGAAAATAGTATGAAGGTTCCTTAAAAAAGTTAACAATAGGAATACACCCTACAAAATAATAATAATTCATTTTTCTACCTCTGAATGTTCACGGTGATGATGAGATACAGGATGCTGAATGGAAAGAACTTTCTTCCCATATGATGTTGTTAGTAAATTGATCATCTCTGAAGTTCCCCTACATCAGCCTTCTTGTGATATCAGAAAAAATAAATCCTCTCTTTTATATTTTTATGGCACTTTTAGTTGAGGCCTCTGTTACCTGCCAAAATCATTCTTATTGACAATGGCATACTGCTTTGAGAAAAATTTTTGTAATTTCTAATTATTTGTTTCTCTCTTTTTTTTTTTTTTGCATTAGAGCACTATAATTATAAGAAAGATAAACTCAGATCTCTGTATAAAATACTTTGATATAACAGACTACAGTCCTACTATACTTATTTGTTTTCCAAGGAAGAGAAACAATTAAATATGGGGTTAGAAAGTAACAGGCACCTTATAATCAACAAAAGAAATGAGGAGTAAGGGCCTCAGACAATGCTTCTCCCTTTGATTTTCTTTTAATTCTGAATTGATAGGAAGTTTGGGGGTATGTGGTAGCAATTAAATATTTTCTCCTTTGAGTTGTTAATACAAAATAAAGATGCATGATTTAGCTGGTTATCATTTGTTTAGTGATTATGCCATAATTGCTCCACCAAAACAAAAATAATGGTGATTTCTGTAAACACCCACATAGGGCTTCCCATGAGCAAGGCTCTGTTCTAACTAAGCACTGCATGTTCATATACTCTTCATTCAACCCTGTGAGACAGGTACCCCTTCCATCCACCCCATACAGCAGATCAACCAAGGCGGAAACATCACCTGAGGTCGCCCAGCCGAAATGCAGCCATGGTGGGATTCGAACCTGGGCAAATGGCTCCAGTTTGCACATGCAACACTGCACGTGGCCTTCTAATGAAATACTGAATTTAAGGAGAACAAGAATGCACAGAGGGTGTTTGCCAAGTTAGGTTTTCTTTAACTTTGACAGTTTGTCCATCACGAGGTAAAGGTCTTAAATTAATTCATTTACTTTATGGGTGATATTGTTGAATTCTTATTTTAGGACTGCAACCTCTCATTTTATATTAATTTTTAGAAAAAAATTTCAAATCATACTGTATTGTTTCTATTTAATTCAGATCCAGAGGATCTAAGAACTCAGGCAGATCTCATTCCTTCTCAAATAGTTGAGTCTAGGAATGATATCCTTGGTTCATGTGAGTTCTGACTCAAACACGCTATAATTTCAGAGACAGTCTTTCTATGTCCTTATATACCATGGTGCTCATGGAGGCACTTAGTGCATTTCAAATGATATAAGATTTATTGACCTAATGATGGTATTTTGGTATTTCCACCTTTTCTAAGAGATGTTAATTATTTGTAATACTCACAATAACATTTATATTAGTTCTTGTGCACATTTAACTTGTTGGACCGACTAGCCCATTGCAGCCACCACTTTGGTCAGATAGAATATATGAGCCGTAACATGTGAGTTGGTAGTTGGTAGGTAATTTTTCTAATATAGATAAGGTAGTATGTACTGTTCCATCCTATCCTGATTCTACGTATTTTCCAATATATGGCATCTTCAGACACTGAATAACTTTGGAGCCATTTTGATGTGCAAACATTAACAATTTATAAGACGTAAAACCATTCCTTGTGTCAATGACTTTAATAAGTGTAAGCATGATTCCTATTATTCTTCAACCTTTGATAAACTTGATTGTCTGTTTCTCTTTGGCTGGTGTTGAGGTATCTCCATCCTGACATCATCATTTATTTGGATATATGCAAAGTGACCTTTATTATTTGTGGATTTCATATTTATAAATTCACCTACTTGCTAAGACTTATCTATAAGAAATGTGATCAGAGGTTCCTGAAACTCTAACCCTGTTTCCCCCGGGGGCAACAGTTCAGTAATCATTAATTCAGTGTTTGTGGCAACTACACAGAGCATAACTGCTGCAAACAGTGAGAACTGACTGTATTTACCTAAATATAGCAGACGATATAAATTATGCTTACAAGCACCCATGTCTGTTTGCCAACTTAGATGTTGTCCAGGGCCCTCCCTTGACATCTCATATTGCCCTTCAGCTATGACCCCATTTCTTTGATCTTCTTTATAAGAAAACTTTCATGTGACCAGTGTTCAATTCTCAGTCCACATCTTACCAGACCCTCAGCTGCATTTATGAAGTTTACTAGTCTCTCCCTAGAATTGTGATTTGACTTCTAGGAAGCACACTTCTGGTTTTCTTTGTGCATGACTGGCTCCTCAATCTCATGTTCTTTGTTTTGTTTTGTTTTCTCTGACTCCTTTTGACTTCTACGTATTAGTACCCCAGGATTCCATCCTCAAACCACTTCTCTATTTCTCTCTAGCTTCAACTGGGCCCCATGGCATCAAATACCATCTATGTGCTGACGGTTCCTTAATTTCTGTTACCAGCATCAATGTGCTCCCTGAGCTTGACAATCAAATATTTAACTGGCCCCCTTAAACTGGGATATTTAATATGCATTTCAAACTTGATATGTCCAGAATAAATTACCAATCCTTCCTTCCCCACCTTAAATATACTTCTTTGGGCTCCACATGTCAATAAATGACACCATTCTTGCTCCTGTTGCTCAAAGAAAAAAGAAAATTCATCCTCGATTTTCTCCTTTCTCCCAAACCTATTCCCAGTCAAAAACTCTTTTAGCTCTACAAAAAAAGTCTTAAATCTAATTACTTTCAACCTACTCACTGCAAACCCTCTCAGACTCTCACCTCATCTCCCAACAGGTATCCCATTTCTGAGGCTTCCTACTTTAATCCCCATGCACACAGGAGCAGACCATGTCCTGCTCTTGCTCAAGCCCTAAGTGATCTAGCCCCTGGCTGACCCTCTGACTTCAGTTTCTTACTTCAGTCAGGGCCTTTGCACTTGGTGCTCCTCTGCCCCTAGAGAGTCTCAATCTCATTCCCTCATTTCATTCAGATATCTATTCAAACATTAACATTTTAGAAACATTCTCAGTAGTAATTTCCACAGTGGTCTTATTCTATCCTACCTCTCTATCCTTTTACCCTGAATTACTTTTCTTCATAGCATTTACTGAGTGTTATTATGTCTCTTCCCAACTTCCTCCACCTAGAATATATACTCCTTGAAGTCAAGGACTTTACTGACATTAACAACATATCTCCAGTGCCTAGAACAGTATCTGGCACATGATAGATATTCAAATTCTTGAGGAATAAAGAAACTAAGAGATGTTGAATAAATAATTTGAGTTCATGAATACCTAGTATTTTCTATAAATATTATTATAAATATATCTTTATTTTAGTGGCTTTGTATTTATGACCTTCCTATACATATGCTTGTATTATTATGGTCTTAGTGCTTTTCATAGATTCTATTTATTCCAGCTGACTATTTGTTTTCCATTTGATATTCAGATTGCATCAATTTTGCAAATTCCTGTAAGTTTAATTCTTTCTACATTTTTTTAGCCCAATCCCAGATAGTTTGGAAACTATTCTTGCTTTTTTAACAAAACAAGATGTTCTAGATTTATCCTGATGTTGCTAGCTGCAAACCTGGAATCAGCTATTCTCCAAGAACATTAATTTCTTTCAGGTGGTGGTTCTTAAGCAAGTCTGTGCATTAAAATCAGGGGGGAGCTGCACCCCAGACCTATCAAATTAGAATCTTGGTGATGGAATCCAGGTATCAATACTTTTTGGGAGGGGTAGCCAAAATTGAAAATAAATCAGGAGACCAAATAGATTTTCATTAAGTATTAATTAAAAATAGATGGTGGAAGGAGCTCCTTGTGTTACTTTAGAGACAGAAAAAAAAAAAGTTTTTAAACAGAAAACTTTTTTTTTTAACTGAAGGTTGAACTCATGTTCATGTTTTCAGCATAACTTATTCAACTAAGTTCTTTCTTATCTTGTTCTGATAGAAAACTTAAAATTTATGGGCACTTCCCAAAGTCCCAGCTTTTCTTATCTGACATATGCAATACCATGTTATATATATTGTCATACCAAAATATGTCTGTAAGTTACAATATTATTTAAAATATCGAAAGCCTTCCATTTTCTTAAACACAATTGTATCTTATCTGGGTGTATTGTAAATATATCCACAATTCACTATTCATTGTACCATTTCATTGACGGCTTAAGAACAAATCATATATGCTATAATTAGACAAGGATATTTAGGCAAAATATACATGAGGATTACTACATGGTACACTATGCCTTATTAGATTCTTAACCTATTGTCTTAGGAATAGTTTAACAGTATGAAGACCCTAATGTCACTGTTTTTCACTCACTGTAATATATTTTCAAGAAGGAGAAGAAAAGTAAAATCACAGCTAACATGTTGGGAATTTTAAATAGCTCTGAAGACACCAATGAGCACATGTCCTGCTACTGAATCATTTGTCACAGACAAAAAAGACTCAGAACTATTATGTATTTGTCCACTTCTTCTGTATCCCATATTTTTTTTATAATTTATCTTTTCATTATCTTTTTATGAACCAACGATTAGATCCATTAAAATCCATGAGACACTAACCCAAATTATGCATGCTTTGAATTTGTACTTAATATTTCGACTGATAAGTTCTTAGTAACTATGGCTAAGAGATGGATTCAAAACAGGTAAGTTGTATAGAACCTATAATTGTTGAATGTTAGTTGAAAGGCATCTAGTCCAAATATTTCTTAGACTTTTTTGATTACTGACACCTTTGATCACCATGGGGAATTTATGGACTCTGTCTACAGAAAAACTAATAATTCATGGATGACCACAGACACATTTTCATACCACTCTTGCAGGTTTAGCCATGGACTTCTCAAAAGCCCATCTCATAGACAAGACAACTAAACTCTACAAAGGGACAGTAACTTTACCAAGAACTCAAGAATCATTATTCCAGTGTTTCACTTATTATTATATCTACATAGGAGTTTTGCACGAGTCTCCAAAGATAGTGTTTCTCTGCTTTATCA
This sequence comes from Ursus maritimus, assembly GCF_017311325.1. Classification (NCBI taxonomy): domain Eukaryota; kingdom Metazoa; phylum Chordata; class Mammalia; order Carnivora; family Ursidae; genus Ursus; species Ursus maritimus. The sequence goes on along the minus strand of NW_024425341.1, from coordinate 32,518,578 downwards.
ACATGTTGAGCTCCAGTCTGTCCTTGAAATGCCAGATTCTTTTCAATCTAAAATGAAAAGATGGGTCTAGCAGAGAATAATTATTTAAACACAGTAAAACAGAAATGAGAGAGTAGCCCTCTGCTTCCGGATTTATTATGGCACATCTATTTTGTTTTGTTTTTAAATTTCCCCACACATTGTTACTTCTCCAAGTGATTCGATCTGGGGTCAAACAAAGCTTACAGCCAGAAAGGTAGAAAAAGGCAGGTTCCCTTTCCAGACACACTACGCAACTACCCATTCGGCAGTGAAGCACTTGCTAATGTATCTCCTGGAGAATATATTGATATGGTCTGCAATCTACCACTTCAATCAGATTCTCACTTGTGGGAGATGAAGAAGGAAAAGCCATTGAACATCCTTATCTGGAAACTCACAGGACAAGGCAGCTGGCAACCTCGCTGATAGGGGAGTCTGCTCGTATTTGCACTCCAGAGATCAGTAGCCAGATGAAATGGCCATAAATGGAAGGATAGCCTCATAATTATTAGAACATGGCCTGAAGATGGGGAAAATCAAGTCGGAAACCTGGGCTTATCCATTTCTTCCTCTACTACTTCTTACAATGCAGGTCTTATTTATGACATTCCAGACCTTAGAAACTAAAAAAATAGATTCTTACCTTTTTGTCAGTGTGCAGGGAGGTTAACAAACACTAGAATCATTCCTAGTTTATCACCTTTACTATAGATGGTATTATGAAAAACACTTTAATATTCCTCCTATATCAATACAGAAGAATATTTGAGGAATACTACCCATTGACAGGAAAAAAGTCGAATCTCACCATTGCATATGTCATGTATTTATCTCGATAACATTGCTGTGCCTGACTTTAATTTCCTGCAAAGAGGAACTATGCCATGTCATGTTAGTCACCACGAGACTACGTGGTGCTCTAGCAAGATGGCTGCTATGGACTGAACTGTGCCCCCTCTCCATTCAAGGCTGAAATCCCAACACCCAGTACTCAGAACAAGACCCTATTTGGAGATAGGCTCATTAGAGAGGTAAGTAAGTTAAAATGAGCTCATGAGGGTGAGCTGTAGCACAATATTAGCAGTGTCGTTATAAGAAGAGGAAATTCGGACACAGACAGGGACAGAAGGAAGGCGATATGAAGTTACAAAGCGAAGATGGCCGTCTATGAGCCAAGGAGAGAGTCCTGGAACAGCCCCTTCCCTCACAGCCTCAGAAAGAACCTACCCTCCCAATAGCTTGATCTGCAACTTCCAGACTCCAGGATTGCGAGAAAATAAATTTCTGTTGTTTTAGCCACTCGGTCTGTGACAGTTTATTACGGCAGTCCTAAGAAACTGATACAATGACTTGAATTTATATTCAACAAGACCAGTAAAGGATAGTGTGAGCTTTGGAGGCCAGAGTGACTCTCCTCTGTAAACAGGGCCACGCTATTCAATTTTTCTAACTTGTTCTCTCATGGGTGAGACGGTTTAATAGGGCTATTGGTAGGCATGCACAAACAAGCTTGAAAAACAGAGAAAACATGGTCTTAAAGATCTTAATGTTTAATGGCATTGTTTTTGCTTATCAACCAAAGTGAAAGACAGGAATGAAGAAGCAATCAGCCATTTCTTGTCAATGAAAATGATGGTTCAAACAGCAGTGAGCTGAAATTTAAACTAGATTTGTCCTGCTATCGACTTTCAAGATTTATCTTTGGAGTGTTCTACAGTGTAAGCAATGGATCAAAAAGAACACAAAAGAGATAATTCAGATTTTCCAATAAATTGGAATTCTCCAAATGTATGTTTGTAGACATTTGTATAATGTATGTAATATTTGCATGTGTTGGTTCACTTGTTCAGTAAACTTTTAGGAAATGCCGACCCCCTCCCTAGTTTCATGTGAAGCTTCACCCTTGTAGATATCATTGCAGACTGCACTTTTTCTTACAGTTCTTATAATAACTTGAATAAATTTTTATGGTGATGTTAATTTATGTGATGATAATTCTCCCTCCATCTACCCACCTCACATCCAATCAGGACAGAGATGGGGGGGGTCTCTCTGTTTTTTTGTGTTTTTTTTGTTTTTTTTTAGAGAGAGTGAGAGAGGAGAGAGAGAGGGTGAGAGGGCACACACAAGCAGGAGGGGCAGGAGAGAGAGAAGCAGGCTCCCCGCTAAAGAGGGAGCCAGATGTAGGGCTCTATCCCAGGACCCTGATATCATGACCACAGCCAAAGTCAGACGCTTAACTGACTGAGCCACCCAGGCGCCCCTGGGGTTCTCTCTTTTATCATTAAAATCCCATCACCTAGCGGAGAACATAGTAGAAACATAAAGAAAAAAAATAATATCAGTTGCTGAGTAAATATTATAGGTGAGAAACTCAATAAATAACTACCAAAGTGGGGGAATTCTTATATGATAATAAACTATTATTTCTGTTTCAGTTTGTAAGTTTACATGTCTACCAGAAGGGGGAAAAAAGGATTTTTATCTCAACAACATTTGATCTCAATGAGGTTGGCTGGGGGTTGTAGCGAGGAGAGGAGGAATGAAGAGACATTAGGGGACCTACTTGTGAGAAAGAAAATGTATTCACATGAGAATTACCAACTTTTCCCCTTTGCCACACTGCTACAGAGAATTCCTGTTTTTTCTCTTAATCTGTCCATCTCTACCACTGACATTTCTTTTCTTTTCTTTTTTTAAAAGATTTTATTTATTTATTTGACAGAGAGAGAGCATGAGCGGGAGAGGAGAAAGGAGAGAGGGAGAAGCAGACTCCTTGCCGAGCAGGGAGCCCAATGTGGGGCTCGATCCCAGGACCCTGGGATCATGACCTGAGCCAAAGGCAGAGGCTTAACCGACTCTCCTAGGCCAGATGTAGTTATTTGACTCTGCATGACAGAATCGGGAGGAAGGAGAAAGGCAGACCTGAGCCTGTGGCTAAGGAAGGCTTGCCTCCTGGACCAGAGGTGACTAAGGGGAGTGAGTGGGAGGGTAATGAATGGGGCAGTGAATGGGAAGAATATAAAAGGAGTTGCTAGAGGCGTGGCTGATGTGACAACTTTACAACCTCAAGCCATAAGAGGGAAGGATCTGAATTATTTTGATGTTCTTTTCATTGTTGTGTTAAGTTCTCTATAGTGCTGTGTGACCACATCCATCCACCTTCTTACAGAAGCTGGTATTGCCAGAGGAGACCAAGGAGAGTGCTGTCTTTCTGTGTGATTTCAGCTCCGGAAGCACGTGAGTACTCTTGTCATTTCACACCCAAGCAATCACTGANGGTCATTTTTCAATGGTGAAATGCAATTTAATAAAGTTGAAGAAAACATTACACTGCTTTTCTTTATACTTACCCAAGGAAGCGGAAAAAAAAAAAAAAGCCAAAACAAAACAAAACAAAACAAAGAAAACAAACCCTCCCCAAAGAAAGTCTATCCATTAAAGAGGAAGGAAGATAAGTCCTGGATGCCGTGAGGAAAAGGAAAATTAGCTTAGCTAGGCAGACAGACATTGCTTCCACCTGCTCCACACAGGAAACGTGAAGTTTGCCAACTCAGCTGTTAGAAGGCTGAAACAACCCCACAAGAGCCCCTGTACTTCGCTCTGCTCTGCTGTAGAGGGCAGGAAACAGGGTGGCCCTGATAGGATTTCTGAAACCGGGGAGAGGGGAAAAAATGTTCTAATGCATCAACATCACACCTTGTTAAGGACAAAATCTATCATCCTGTTCCTAGGTCTTATCTATTTCCCCTCCCAGATCGGCATGAATTCATTTATGTTAAAACTAAGCAACCTGACTTTATGGATATTAGAAATAATGTTTTATACTGTAAGAAAGCAAGCCTGAGGGTGAATTATTCAAATCCCTGAGCACTTAGCAGAGAACAGAAGGTTCTCTAACAGTAGACATGTAGAGTCTATGATATGTACGACTCCCATATTTCAAATCAAGGGAGACCTGGCTGGTGTGTGGTGTGTCAGCTTGGAATGTGTGAAAGTGCTTGGGGGCGGTGTCATTCAGAGACAAGTGCGCGGGCTCCGGTTTGAGGTTTGAACGCAGCTCCAGTGCTCACGGTGGGATCCTAGTCAAGACACTGAAGCCCTGTGCACCTTCCTTTCCTTGAGATAATAATACCTCCCACCTCCTACACTGTTGCAAGGCTGAAGTTACTATGGGGAGAATAATTGGAGTATATTTAGCTCTTAATAAGAGTTAGCTATTTCTTTTTTCAAATTGGTTTGGAATAGTTTACGCTTACAATCATAGAAAGTATTAGTTTCATCAGCTGCTAAATGCTCTAAAGTAACCAATGGCTCGAAACCTAGATAAAGGTGAATGATCACGGAAGTTAGCATAAGAAAAAATGTGAGCTCACAATGAAACTGAGATTCATAAAAATAGAATACTACACCTGCTTATGCAATGGGGACTCTAATTCATTTTAGCCATGGGTGTGATGTGTTTTTATGTTTTGCTCTGCATTATCGGTTGGATTTCTTTAATCAGCTTTGTGAAAACACTTCCTCAGAATCAAACTATTTGCAAAATAGATTTTTTATAAGAAAATAACTTTTTTATAACTAAGAAAACTGTACATATCTGATCAAATAACTTTTTCTATTCTCCCAAAATATGATTTTTTTTTCCTTTCTATAGAGTATCATGGTTTTGTTTGACAAGCCTATTACCCACTGAGAAAATGCTGGGAAGTTGGGTTCGATAGCAGCTCTTCCTTTACTTTTCCTTCTAATAGCAACAGCTCGAACCAATGTTAATTCACCTTTTCTTAGGAATCCTCTTTGTAGTGAGTGCCAAGCCTAGGGTTGAGTTCTTCAACTTTATTTATGTATTTTAACATCAAATAAGGTGGTCGTGCATATTAGACCTGATGTGGACTCTCAGTGACTAAAGGAGAGGAAAACAAAAGACAAGTGACGGGGAACAGGAGCGTGTTGGCGAGAGTGTGGATTCCCCGCTCCTGCCATGGCTCTCTCTTCCATTCGCCCGGCACAGCTTCCAGAAGGGCTTGAGAGTAACACCGGACGGTGGGGAGAGACGTGCTGCACTATTTACTTGCTTCATCATGTGTCTGGCAACATTTACAGCATAAATTCAGGGTACACCGCACACATATGTTCTGTACTCAGGACCACCAACCTGGCCGACCGCGCAGAACTACGCTGCTTCTTGGAATGGGCCAAGCGGCTGCGGGAGCACAGGGAGCTGTCCTGTGCCAAACCCACCAGCACATTCACAAGTGACTGGTAGTACTTTCAGTCACTTTGGAGGAGTTCAAAGTCCGGAAGCCCCGATAAGAAAAGTTCTGTTCATTGTGCATAAATGTAACCCACTTATAAAAGAAAGCTGAAAATCTGCATTGATTTAAATAAATCCTTAGCTTCCAAATTATGTGCAGCAGCTCGGACTTAATGAAATATTTATTCAAAATCAACAAACCGCCCTCTAGGACTCTTTCTCTATAAAGGCAAACATTTCATTTAGTGCACTTGATTCTCACCTATGGCAATCTTGCAGCGGGTCTAACGGTCTAACATTAGGGAAACTGATTTATTTCACATCAGGCCATTTAAATAGAATGTAACCATGCCATACAGGTAAAAGCGCTTGCCCTTGGCTATTACTTAGCCTGACCACAGGGCTTTCTGGGAACAGCAAAAGCTTTATAAGTGTCAGCTCATGGCTAAATCAATGTTTATGCATGATGTGCCTCCGAATAGCAAACACTTGCCGCCTGCAAGCTAAACAATGTTTTTATCTGTTTGCCTATTTCGGGTTCTTCAACCACTGCATGGACTGTTGCAAATCGCATTTAGTAACAATTATCTGCTGGTGGTTCATGAAAAGGAAAGTGGTGTGATTAATGAACAGTGACACACACCGATTACTTTGTCATGCCCGTCTCCTTGGCGAGAGAGTGCCTCTGCTGCACCCAAGTCTGGCCCCCTTTACCTTTAACAAGGTCAAGGGGGATGCTACGCGCCTGGCACATTAGCTCCTACAAACGCTCCAGTAGGACTTCACGGTGCTGCCTCCCTTAATGAACTGCAGGTGGCCAATTAAATAGAGTGACGCTGCCTTCACCTCGGCAGGGAAGATGGGATGAAAAACAAAAGATACGTTTTCTTTTGACATGTGTAAAGTATAAAACTTGGGCATTTGACATGGCATTATTCCCCGTTCGACAGAATAAAGGAAGAAACGGTTCAAAATTAAACTTTGTCCACACTGATCAGGCGATTCACTCAATGTTCTCCTAATTCACATCAAAAATGTTACTCCACCCCATTTTGCCAAGCGGAAGCATTGATACCACCCTTTTTCACTCCAGTGTGGCTCTGCAGAGCGACAAACTGACAAAATGATAGTGGCTCCCATCAGTAAATGACCTTTCCTTGGAAAAATATATTTCTTGTGACCAAAATAGTTCATCTTTTTGATAGTGCGCTTGTCTAAATAGGTCACAAAGAACAGAGGTGGGGGGGAGGTGATAATCTTGGATGAGATTAAATACTTCATGAAGACTTCCAGGCTTCTCCCAACTACTCAGTTTCAGTCGGCAAACATACAAAAGCAAGTAAGTAGCAATGAAATGAGACACAAACTGACTGTACTGTATTAACTAAGAAAAAGTGTCAAAGTCAAGGCGTAATGAGATCACATACAAGATATATTTTTTCTCCTCCCCTTATATCCCACCAATTTTGGCAGACTGATTCTTTCTTTGCATTAGTGATATTTACACAGCTTCATTTAGAAGCAATTGATTCTTTATAACTTGATTAAAATTAAGAAAGAAATGTATTTCTGAGAAGCAAAAAATTACACATCTTTTTGTCACTAACTTCTATTAGGATGCTTTCTTGCAGAAAAAAAAAATGACTCTGAAATAAAATAAAAATCAAACCTAGAAATGCTGACATTCACTTCAAGGAGGCAATTTTCAATAGCATTTTATTTTCCCACATGCAATCCGCACAATGTACCAACATTGTTCTATGCGGTCAATGCCTACTTTATTGGAAATCCTCACTGATTCTGAATGTGAATGACTCAATCATCACCCTGGAGGGTCACTTTTAAATTTTTCAAGAGTGTGTGTGTGTGTGTGTGTGTGTGTGTGTGTGTGTGTGTACAAGTCTACAGGAAGATTAAAACAAAATAGAATAGACATACCTCATTAAGATACCATTACGCTCATTTGTCAATGATCATTTTTGTTCAAAGAAAAGAAAACCTTCTTCAGAAAACTTGATTGTTAATCCTCCCCTGAATTTGAGTACATATAGTTAAGCAGCCATTCATTAATTGTGGAGGTTAAACTACTAGATGCTGATTGTCTCATGGGGCATATCCATTTTTTTTCTGCAATGATGCAACTTCAAATAGTTTCTTTGAAGAGTTGCTTTATTATAAAAAGGAAATAAATTTTGTCTATGTGAGACGATGGTAGGTTAGCTCCAATTCATTCTTAAAAAAAATGAAATTGCATAAGTAAATATACTTCCAGTGCTTGGTCTAAATTCCCTTCTCAATTTAAAGGAAATCCTATTTTGCATCTACCTCAACTGTGGAAAGTCCTCAGCTGATTATTTTCCATATGTTGTAAAATGATGTGTTAATAAAACAACTTCAGTATTTTCTTATCATTCTTGCCCATAGGCCTGAATCTTGATGGAGATTGGGGTGGACACGCTAACTCACTCAGCCCCTCACGTGACCATAAGTTGATACCCGATTCTCACAGTGTTCACTTTTTTCTCGAATTTATTTTCCCGTCACTTAATCTGCAACAAGAGTTTTACCGAAGCCCTGTGTCTCAACAAAATGAGTTAAATAAAAGTAATTTTCATTTAAATTCTTTAACCATGTTACTATCAGTAAATTACATTAGAGGGAACATAAAACAACCGATTTATGGCCCTGAGGGCTTTTTTAAAGGAAGGTACAATTAATCGTGTACTGAATAAATAATTGGAAATCACTTTTCTTTTATGACAGATCATTAAAATGTATAGACAACTTCTAGGACTGGAAAGCACCTTCAATATCATCTTGATTATACTGGAATGGAAACTGAGGTCCAAAGAAGTTAGGTGACTCGCCAAGATCTTACTGCCAGTTTTTGGCAGCTTTGAGATCAGAATCTTGATCCGCTAGTTTCCATTACCAGGTCATATTTTCTCTTTATTCCACACTGCCTTTCAGTACGGAATCCTGAAACCCAAAATATCATTTTATGAAGGCCATGGGGTTGCTGAATAAGATGGCTACTATTCTGGAATACAGTTCCATATTCACAGTGTGCCAGAGAAAGTTTTTCTAAAATGCAGCCTCTCAGTACATGACTTACGGGAAATTTATGTGTGGGTAAGTTCCCTGGCATCAAAATATATAACTAGAAATATCTTTAAGACATGGAATAGGCCATGGTGAGCATCAGGGATCTCTGGAATCAGATTTCAACAGTCTTTTGCTATTTTTTGGCCTTGGGCCCCTTATTTACATCTTTGACCCTAATGTCCTTATTTATAAAGGAAGATGTATTAAGTGCTTTCTTAAGGCCTTTCTTGCCTTTTTTTTTTTTTTTTTTTTTAAGATTCGGACACACAGTGCCTGCAAAGTATGCATTCAATAGTTGTTATTTTCTTCCTCTTTACTCTTTGAAATTAGCATTAAAGGGAACATAATGTGCTGGGAAATCTGGTTATTCTGTTCATCTCATTAACTGTGTTCAATAATACAAACACAGTAAGATTTGCACTGTGGTATAACATTATAAAACAAGGACAAGGACAAGATGACTTTAGACTTCATGCATCTCACAGCTGCGAAGGAAACGGCCCCAGACCTGACTTCAGTCAGCCAGCTCCGTCCTCACCCACAGATTTCCCTTGTAACGGCCAGTCCAGGCCAGAACAGAGACCAGGCCTACCCAGGGTTCACACCTCATTCTGTTTGAAGATGCCTGAAGTTATGATTCTGATTTCAAAAGTGTTCAGTAACAGGGGACAGATAATTATTAGTTTTCAAGGGATCCTAACCAGTGGGACAGGAGAGGCAGGAATGTGAGCTGCAAAGAGAGAAGTTAGTGGACCTCAAAAATTTGTGAAAGGAATTAAAAAAAAAAAAAAGTCTGGCTTCTGAAAGTGGCCTTGTTTCAGGCACTGTCCCCTTGTTCCCTGGGATCCTGAGGATGGCACTCTGACTCATCCCCTGCCCCTGTGCCTTGATGGAATCAGAGTGCTGATGGACAGAGCCCTGAGCCCTGGAGTCAGATGTCCCAAGTCCAGCCTCTGTCCCTGCACCTCACTAGCTCTCACCCTGGGCATCTAAGTCCTTGAGCCTCAGCCCCTTCCACCATAAAATGAAAGTCATAATAACTCAGTTTGGTTTACTGTTTACTGAGGGTGGGTCAGCACTATGAGCCAGGCTCTGTGCTAGGCATTAAAGCTGGAAAAATGCATCAATTTTGGCCTTTTACTTGAAGGGTCTACCTGGCCAAATTTTCCTTAGGAACACATGAAAAGAGACGATGAAAGTGCTCCTTATGAGCTGCTGTGGTTTATAAAGATATGCACATAAATCCGTGGTGTTATTAGGATGCAACGTTTCAGGTTAGTATGTTTATTGGCCAGATTAGAGGGCATGCCTGATATCTTCTTCATGGGTGCAGTTTATTACTATGGCCTTTGGGAGACAACTTCCTTTTTGTTTAATACCTTGGTGAACAAATGCCAGGTAGGAAAGGAAGTATTGATGAGGGAGAAAGGGAGGGGTCGGAGAGGCATCAGCAGAACACAGCGTGGCCTTCTGCTGCGTGCTCCCACTCTAGGGGGGACATGTTTTATCAGTACCAGATTGCTACCGTATATGCTATAAAACCATGCCTCTGTCAGCTAAAATGTCTCATTCCATTAGTCCTTAAGGTACATTGATATCTGTAATGTAATTGCACCAGTCAGAATTCACCACATTGTGTTGTCATGAAATGCCAAAATAATAGTCTTAGAAAATGCAAACACACGTCCAGCTTTAGGGAGTTCACTTACACATGGCTTTCCATTCAATTATTATTCTAAATAAAATTTCCAGAAGAGTCAAAATATATTCAGACTTGCATCTGAGTGCTGTTTTAACCCCCTATATTAAAAAAATAATAATAAAATCTTCCTAGAAAGTGCTTAGCTTGTAAAAAGAACACAATTGGTATTACTGACTTCTCCCTGGCATAAACTGTCCATTCTCTTGATCAAGTTGGCCACTGGCTGTGGCCAAGTCTCTATTATAGGGTAGATAAGTAGTTCTTAAAAAAAAATTTTTTTTCTTTTTAATCTACAAAATTACCTACTCTGCTTACTGAAGTACTTTGTTAATATAAAAGGATTTTGGCCTATTCTGGCTCAGAAGCTAGAACTCTTTCAAATGAAAACAATTATCCCCCGTCCTAGAGAAGATATGAAAGAGCAAATGCACGAGGGAGCTCCATCTTCAACACCAGCATGGGAAGTGAAACCATCTTCTCTGAACATAAAGTAGGGAGTGGGAAGGGATATGTCAGTGGGAGGAAAGAAAGCAAAGTTGAGGAATCAACTAAAATCTCAGGCTTTCATTATTTTGCTTGCTCTTCTGTGAAATCCCAAAATATTGCAAAGACTTTGTTTAAACATACAGTAACTAATAAAAACACATTTGAATGCTACATTTAATTGATTTGGGGATTACCTGGGTTTTGAATTGTTCACATCACTGCTCCCCTCCCTTGGGTCTATTGCCCAAGAGTTGAATCTATTTGCTGAATCGTCTTCAGATAAATTCTGGGTTATACGATGATGTTAGAGTCTGAGGGGCAGAGACGCCTTCTTTAGCTGTATCTTTTTCCCACACATTTTTGGAAACAGATTGTACTATTATTACATCATCAACTGAACCAATCATTTACTAGCAAAATTGCTTATTAGGTAAATGTCATTTCTTAGGATGTTGAAAATAACTAATTCCAATGAACAGAATGAGAAGAAATGACCATTTTATCATATTTTATATTTTCCATGTTTTCTGAAGTGAGCCAAGTGCTTACAACAGAATCAATGTCAAGTTAATCTACCAACGTCTTAATGACGGGTTGAGTTCAAGAGTATAGAGAGCATAATACCGACTTTGCAGTAGTTTGGTTTTGAAGTCAAGGTGACAGAGAGGCAGTTGCAATAACACTAAAGGTGAGGATAATTTTCTTTCTTCTAGAATGGCAAACTCTGAAATCACAAAACAGTCAGTGATAAACAATTTACTTTCTCTAAATAGATACAAGAACTGAGTAAGAGAGAAGGCTGGGTTGAGCAAATTGGTTGTTGGCAAAGCAAAGCTGTGTCTATTCCATTCCAAAGGTCGTCTTCCCCCTTTGGCTGGGTCACACGAGAAGCATCTCTACTATACCCTAAGCATACCTTTACTTCAACACGGTATCTTGATGATCGATTGACTTGTGGATGTCCCCAACTAGCCTATTAGCTCCTTGAAAGTAAGGACCACATCTTATTCCCTTCTGTCTCCTTAGATTAGCACACGAGTGGGTACCCAGTAAATGTCTGTGTTGTTATACATAGTTATGCGCTAAACTTGAATGAACTTTTCAAAACTTTAATTGATAGATGTATTTGCTATTATATAGTGATAGCTTGAATGTGTAGCTGACCTGAAACCAAATCTCTGTTTACTCTGATATAGGCTGTGTGTGTTGTGTGTGTGTGTGTGTGTGTGTGTGTGTGAGTGTGCATGCATGAGCATAGGTCAGCAACTTATTTTTTTTCTTCCCCTAATAACAACAGCTGATCTCTACTGAAATCTTCCCACATTTAGGTGCTGTTCTAGGGGCTTGGCACAACAGAATAATCATATGTAATACTCTAAATAACCTTTTCAGATAGGTATTATTATTATCCCATTTTTAGTTAAAGATGTGAAAGCTTAGAAGGATTAAGTAATTTATCCAAGATGTCCAGGCACTCGGACTATAGACACTTTTCACTTAATTACTATACTTGGATCACTCTAGAATGTCATCACATTCTGAAAATAGAATAAAAATTAATAAAATAGCACTGTCCAGTATAGGTTTGCTCAAGAAGACCTAATCAGCCAATCGGATTTCTCCTGGTGCCTATTACATGTGAAAAATTCTCATTTTATTCCATGCGGGCGGGAGCAAATCTAAGTCCTTCAGCCTAAAGACAGGATTTCCAGGGGAGCCATGCTGATGCTGAGCTGAGCACCACAGCGAGCTCTCAGAGGGAGTGCCAAGTACTTCTGCCCAAACTCCCACTGCAGAACTGTACTCCAGCTCCCAAACTCTGAGCTCCTGGAGCTGAAAAAATGAGGACTCCTGAAGATTCCTTTTCTTTCCCTGAGAACAAAAGTAATTCGGCTCTCTGCTTTTTTTCCCAAAGTCAAAGTCAGGAGACCACTTAACTGTACTCGTCCTGGTTGGCTACACGTTTCAGTCATGATTGCTGAGAATATATCAGGCACTCTGGGCCATCTCTGCTGGGTGTCTAAGGAATGAACTGTCAGTGGTAATTAACACGCAAAAGAAATAAAAATTATGGATGATGGATCTGATTAGAAACAAATAAACCTGACAGGTCACCTCTGAAGGCTCATGAAGTCTCCAAGACAAGTCACAGAAAAAGGACTCTTTTGGGTTTTAATCCAATATACATATCCATTTGCCAAAGGACAGTTCAAATGACAAGCTCACTCTTAACTACCGTGTACTTTACATATCACCTTCGGTTAACATGGTTATAAAGGATGGATGCTACATGACACCAAATGGGAGAACGTGGAGTTTGTGTGGATCGGAAGGGTCTGATGATTCTGACCTGCTAGCAACACAGCAGGTCTGGGGTGGGGACCAGGATAAGCAGACTCTTCCACTGCTCTCTCTGCTCACCTCTTGGCCCTAAGAAGGACTTCCTAATTACCCCGCGCTCCCCTTTGCAGTGCTGCTTCTAGAACTGAACTCCTCGAGGAGTGGCTACGTCCAACCCTCCCCAACCTCTATTGCAAAAGCAGCTCTCTTGGGACAGCTGATCTCAGCCAGCTGACGGGAGGCTAAATCTTACCTCGGGGGCTTAATAATATTAGTAAGTAAAAAGATGAGAGGAGAGAAAAAAAAAAAGAAGAAGAAGAGAGTTGAGTTACTAATAGTAGCACTTCAGCAGCAGCAAAGACCCCTTCATGCCCCTTACGCCGTGTTGTACATGCTTTGCTGACTCATTCCAGCCATGGATCCTGACCTGCCTAATACTTTTGGTATTACTGTCACAGTACGCGATTAATATTTTCTACGTCAATTAACTGTGGTAATGGACACAAGGGCGCGCGTTTTCACAATGGTTATAATACCAAAACAAATGCGAGGATTATAGGCCATCAGAGCAATAATGTAAAATCCATATACTGATGGCCTCCAATGGTGAAGGGGTCTATGATGAATCTTTTGTTTTAAGGTGAAATGCCCAGTTATATGCATCTTAGTAGAATTTTGATCTGGTAAATTATCTTGAACATGAGACGACCACCTAAAACCTTAAATCATGACACAGTGTGGTGTTCCACAATGATCGCAAAGCCTCTGACATCTTACAGACTTATAAATGACAGAGCATAAGACAACACAGCAGAAATTAATCGTGTATGCCAAACACTTATTCAACACTGACTCTGTTGCAGAATGCTTGAATATCTTTACTTGAGCAAAATTTGCCAAGTTGATTATAAATGTGATATCTTACCTCTTAATACATTTTACAATTTGCACGTAATGGTTCCAAGGGAACTTGTAAACCATAGTAAATCATAAAATTCATTTTGCTTTGCATCAATTCATTCATCCATGCACCAACTAATCACCTCATTTCAAAATTCAATAAACCTAAATACCTGGATTTATGATGCTTTGTCAGAATTAACAAGGGAATATCAACAATGTGGAATTAGAAGTCTATTGCAACTTAAAGACAAGCACCTAGTTGAAAACAATTAAAAAGACTCAGCAGCAATAATTATATCCACAGTGTTAGCAAATAAAATAAATTAAAACTGATTTAATTTCTGCTCTGGGAGATAGGGGAAACAGAGAAAAGCCTTAATTTAGTCAGTTAAAGCACTGAAGTTGTTTGAAGCAAAACTTTGAAGTGACTGTGAACTGGGCTTGCAGTAGTAACAGTCCTTAATGGCAAAGGAAATGCACACGCAGGTGTATAGTTTAACGATGCATTGGCTGGTCACATTGTATAATGGTCACAATAGTTCTGGAAGCTTATTTTCCTTCTAAGAATTTTGATGGTGAATATTTTATTGCAGGATTTATTTATAAACCTACCTGACATGCCTTTATAATAGCAGAAGAGAAAACACACGCACACGCACACGCATACACATACATCTTCCCCTTGAGGCATGTGAAAGCACAATTCATGGAAAGAGGCCCTCTTTGCTTCAACTGCATTTGGACTCACACCTTTAAAAGATGTCATTCACCTTCCATATCAAACACTAGCTTTTGATTTATAGTTCTGGCAGAGAAAAAAGTCTATAATGCTGATGTGAAATGCATGGTCCTGTGTGTGTGTGTGTGTGTGTGTGGCGTACACACACCCGTGCATAGGGACAGGCACACACACACACACGCACCTCATATTCATTACTTCGAGTTGAGGAGACAGAGAGGAAAAGTATAATTATGCTTGATTTTTAGTTCAAAAATAAAACCTGGAGCTATCAGGTAAGCAGCTGTTATTCTTGTCTCTCAGTGTATATTTAAATTAAAATAATTTCTCTGCTAATAACGGTGGAGGCTTTTGCTGCTCATTTTCAATGTTTCCTTAATAAATTTTTCTTGCAAGCCTAAAATGATATACGAAAGAAAAAATAACACGCATGAAGATTCATGGAGCATTTAGTAAAGACAAAGCAAAAGGACACAGCGGTCATATATTTTTCTTTAAAAAGGCTTAAAGAGGTATCTGATTGTTAGAGTCGCAAAAGGTCTATATGGTCCTCTTGCCCCTTTAATTAAATTCTTAGGAGTAATCAGATGCAAAATGACAAATGGCAAGAAGAGAACATACCACTGCTGAATAATTTTATCATTTATACCTATAACCGTCAATCCACGAAGGGCTATTTTTTATATGTCACCTAAATCATAAGAGCTGGTACCTTTTTCTGTGATTCATGTTAGCCCTGCTCTATGATTTACTGCTAAATTATTTCCCTTCTCTTTCAGGGAATTTTTTATCTCCTTTCTGTGATTAATCTCTCTGGTTTGAATGAGCAAAGCTTTTTAGATGAGTGAGTGTCACAATTTCTTGGAGTATAAATTTTTTCAGTATGATTTTTTATACATATGTTTTTTTTAATGTGCTCAGAAAAGACAATTATTTATTTAAAGGCTTATATTGCCATTAAAAAAAATCCTTGTCTACCTCAGTTATATATTCCAGGCTTTTCTTCCAGAAATAAATGGGCTATGCTTTGACAAGACATGGCAACAATGGTTATTGGTAGTGATACCACACAATCACAGAGCTTTTTCACAAAGTAGATGGCCCAGGTTTGAGTGATTTAAGTGATTTAAGACCACAGAACATCTTGACGTTTACTTTCCTTGTGTGAGAGAGTGCTAAATAGTCTTTGTGTGTGTGTGTGTGTGTGTGCGTGCCAGCGCACAGGGGTGTGTGTGCACTCACGTGTATGTGCTTTCCTGCTGGTGCTTAAATGCTAACAGGCCTGCCCTCTCTGTGAGTGAGTAACACATCAGTCTCTGAATTTTAGTCTTTTGAACGGGGGAAGCAGATGTTTCAGACTGCTTTAATGAGCCCCGTCAACCAGACTCGGTGGCCATATTGGATGCCCGGGAGCCCCTTTATTTTAGACTGACATGTCCAATAGGTACATGGTGATCTTTCCGAAGACAATTGACACTGCCTCCCCACCACCCACCTTCCACGCACATTTTTTCTCCCCTTTTTTACTAAAAATTTTACCTCGACACTTCACATGTATGTCCCTAATGCTTATGCTGGTTATGTAAGCAGTCAACTTGCCTTAGTGTTGTCATGGAATGTATACCACCAAGAAAAAACCATTTAAGCCAGCTTTTTTTTTCTTTTAGTCCATCAAATCTTCACCCTGAAAGCTGCTTATGGATTACCGCGTGACTTTTATGCGCCTTCTCTGAATTTGCCCTTTCTCTAGTGAAAGGTTGAAAGAGGAAGGTCCTCAAGCAGTCCATTTTTAGATACAGCAGAGGAAGACCGTGCCTTGGTTTTATCAAAAGCTGGATTATCCACCACTGAGTAATCAGACTTTGATCAGTACTCCACCTACTTTCCCTCGCCTTACTTTGCTAGAATCGTAAGTACTGTCAAGAGAATCCTGGACATAGGAAAAGCACCTAGGTATGGAGTCTGGGCTCAATAAATGCTAATTCTCTTTTCTTTCTTGTACCTTTAGATCTGAAGACCCAAAAGGGAAATAATCTTTCCATATATGGTTTCCCAAAGCTGGAATAAAGTTCTAGTTGGGTCACATTAAGTCTGCCAGATTTCAATCAATCAGTCAATCAATCAGTCAATCAATCAGTCAAATATCAAATTTAGTTAGATAAAAGCAAGCACTTCCAGCAAACAGATTTTTTTTTTAAACCAGCTGTGTTCTCTAATTTTCAGATGACTTTTGCTCTATCTAAAATAGTGGCATATAATCTTGAGATTCTTTACAAAAAAAGTATTGGGAAGTGGAATTTTAAAAATAGGTACTAGTCACCCATACACAGAATAATATATGTCCTGCATTGTTCATGTGAGCACTCATTCATTCCTTCACTCCTCTACACAGCCTTCTAGTTCTAGGCATTGGGCTATATACATGCAGATTTAAAGATAAATAAAGCTTCTCTGTGCCAAGGGGGAGGGGGCAAGAGAAGGCATGGAAGTGAATGGGGAAGGGAGAATTTGATACATCCTCGCTTTGAAGCCAAGTGTTAAGCTACAGACTAAGGGTAACCAGGGAGAATGCAATCCTGTGAAAGGGAGAAGTGAATTGGAAACAGAAACGATAATCTGGTATTTTTCAGAAACTTTGTTGGCTTGTATCATCTTGCTCAATAGTTGAAGACATGCACTTAAACCCCCGAGTGCTGCAGCTTTTTCCATCTGTGCTACACTTACTCACGGACATATACACATACTCTGTCACAAGACTCCTTTTCAAGAAAAAAAAAATTGTTTCCCATTGTCCATTTTACAACAGGAAATGTTGAAGTCAGATGCTCAGTGGACCACAGTGACATTTATGGGTCAAGATGCACATTCAAATGCAAGTTGATTTTCACAGCAGGGGATGTGAGACACAATGACACCTACTTGCAAAACCCTGAGGGCCCGACTCCGAACAAGATCAAAAACAATTTTTTAACAACAGACTGTAGCACATGAATTGGTTTCTATCTAGAGAAAAACTTAACTTTGTTGACTGTGAAGACATGACTTGCACCCAAAGTACTGATTTTTTGTTTTTCCCCTAGCTATTATCTATGTAAAACAAATCAAATTTCTTTTGTGAAATAAGTAGAATGAGATGGAAATTTTAAGAAAGGATTAGTCTTAGGTGAAGAAACTTCCCCAGTGAACAAATTTACAATCATGTTCCACCATGGTTTAATGAGTACCTTTAAACCTGGTTGTAGGACTATGACAATTTCACAAGCACGGTATGAAGGTGATTACAGTGATGACCACAACGGGCCCTATATACTAGCAAACTTAGATGCCAAACATTTGTGGAATTCATTCACAGCTACTGAAGAACAGAAAGTGACCATAAGACAACGGTATTGCTGGATTTTCTACATGTCTATGCTAGTCACTCACAGCAGCTCAATTTACAATAGCACATAATAAACATTCAGTATGTGTTCTTAGTATGATTGATTATTTATAGAAGAAGTTCAATGTTTCTGTCGCAGATTGAAAGACTTTATTATTCAAAATACTACAAAGTGTTAATTCAAATGAAATACAGAGGGCCCGCACTTGGTGGGTCTCAAAGCAGCCGAATGTTGGAGGATAGCCTGGAACAGCCTTCGCTGATCAGACATGAGCACTAACTCAGGAATTAGAGTAGAAGAAAGTCCCAACTCCCTCCCATGGAGGTGATAGCTTCATGGGAATTTCTGATATGAAATAAATCAGGATTGGGTCTCTGAACACTGCTCTGAGCAAGATGTACGTCCCCACCTTTATTTAGAATACGAGAGTCTACAATGGCTTTCATAAACAAGCCATCAAAAGTCACGACCAATGTCCAGAGATGGGTGACTTTCTTGCAGCATGGACAAATACCTGAAAACAAGCCTTCCGGAGGATTCTGCAATTTTCTATTGAATATTTTTTGTAAAATAATAGAAAAGCATATTTGTAAGAATATGCAGCTGTGAAGGGGAGAACAAAGGAGAACAACTACTTTAAGGGTTTAAAAAAAGTTTGTGTGATCTTCATGGCAAAGCTAATTTTGATGAAATGGAAATCACTAAATACTGCGCAGATTAGTCATTAGAGTGTGGGATTAAGTAGTTTCATTACAATGCAAAAAAGGAACAAAATAACCACTAAATAATAGTCATTTTCAGTAACAGCTAGCCTAATGTCTTTCTACTAACACATGTAATGGTCAGCCTTATTTAAATTGGTATTCTTCTTCCATTATATGACCATTAAATGCTTTAATAAAATTTTATTTCGAAGGTCTGTAAAATCACTACTTTGACACGACAGAGCATATTTCTAAAACTCATTCTATATGTAAACGCTATGCTTCTCTCTTTTTTTAATAAGACGACCCAGAGTAGCAGCATATAAGCAATCAGTGAAGCAGAGATCACTTTTTCATAGAAAACAATTATTCATTTAGTGAATGGAGCAATGCAAAGAGAACAAAAAATGAAGTTGAAAGAGGAAGAAAAAAGAAATCTAGTTTGTTCTACGTGGGGAAGCATTTTCAGGAAAGTATTTTGTGGACTATACTTGATCAGAATATAGAAAACAACCAACTGAATTTTTTTTTAATTTAAAAAAATTACAGTAGTTATTAAAAAAAAGGGGATTTACTAAATGATTTCCATAAAAGATAACAAATGAATTAAATGAACACAACTACTTCAAAATGTAGATGCACTGATTTTATAAAATCATGTCTTTCTTTCTCGACATCCCCATACGCATACCGCATCCCTGCTAAGTTGTAAATCTTTTAAGACCAGAAGCCGTGCCTTACTTAGATGTGAATTTCCATAACATCTAGTACAGAACTTTGCACATAATTGTGCTCAATAAATGTTTATGGAAGAAGAAAAGAAGGCTATGGGGAACTTTTGTCCTTTAAGTTATGTTAAAACCAGACAGCCTGAAATATCACGAGTTCTATCTATCCACGTTCTATGATACAAGAAAAGCAATATTCGTTTTTCTCACTGAGGGAAAAGAAGAAACATATTTCTGACTCAACAAAAGTTAAGTGGCGCTGCTTAAAAAACAAACTAAAATCGATTTCCATAGTATCCTTCTGCCATCAGGAATTATCTCAAGGAAAATGTGCTACAGACAACTATAGAACGAGCCTAAAACATTTAACGGGAAAATCTCGTTCCCTGTTATTTATGCTGTCAGGGTGGTGGGTATCGTGCGCTGGTATTTGAATCATTGTGCGATGTGCAGCTGCTGACTTCCAAGGCACGGGTGTTAGAGTCATTGTTTATTGTGTTTCGCCTACAAAGATGAGTAGAACGAGTTTGCCGCCGCTCAGCAAAGGGCATGGTGACTCATAAACATATGCATACTGATTCAACTTGATTTTCATTTGTCAGCCTGCATTTTGTTTCCCATACAAAAACACCTTCTACCGCTAAAATGTCAGAACGATACAGACAAAAAATACGAATACCCCGAGGACAATATTTTAAAAAGTTACAATTAAACCTGCCTCCTAGTAACTCCCACTAGTGAATGAGCACATGTGCAGGGATTTCATAGGGTGATTCTGACATTGGCAATCTCTGAAAAACCTCTCTGTATTTTAGGAAACGATTCGGCTTAACGTTAATTACGAGCTGTCTTCCCAGCAACCGAGGGCACTCGATCACATTTGCAAAGTCAGAAACGCCTTTGTGGGGTGGGGATGGGGAGGAGGGGGTGGGAATTCATCCTTAGACATTATTCTGGTTTGCTCTTTACATATTATTCAGTTTGGATTAGTCTTGTACTTTTGGAGAGCTTCTCACACGGCGTTCTGGGAGTGAATGTGAAAACTTCTAACCGCTTTGAGACATCATGTCTAAAATATGTCTGAGAAAATTAAAAAAAAATCATTTACTTGTCTAGAGTAATTGGATGGGGATTTAATCAAACATTACAAATGCAACGAGGTCAATGAAATAAATATCAACATTTTGTACTTTATAACAGCGCCAATTAACATGCAAAGGTATCTCACTGAATACATTGAGATAAGGTATTATCTTGTGGGCATGATTTTTAGTAGTGAATATCTGAAATCTGAAGTTTCACTTAGACTTTTGCCTCCAGAAATACACTGTTTATGGGATATAATTATCTAATGTTAGACCTAGGTGACCAAAATAATTCTATTTCAACAAATGAAAATCTTCACCAGAAGACATAAAGAATTCTACCAAAAGTTGAAAACTCAAAATGATTTGAATTCCATTTCATACATTTAACTGTCTCCTAGCATTTTTGTAGATGATTATTTTTTAAAAGTAGGCACTAGTTTATGTCCTTAATTTCCCAAAGAGGAATGTGTATTACATACACCACTTTTCCTATTTGTTCATCTTAAAACATCACTGACATCCCTCTGTTCCTACAGAACACTGACTCCCCCAGCAGAGTTAAATTACCCATGATGCAAAGCACTGGACGCATAGTGTGTATTTTAATGCATTTAGGGATTGCCCAAGATGTCACTGACATGGTCGCATTCATTTCCTTTAAAAACATATTCCTTACATTTTCACACAGATTCTCAAGAGACCCTGCAAATGCGTAAGATGTGAAAACATTAGATTAGAAGTCACAGGATTTATTTTCTTTATATATTGAGAAGAAAATGAGGGATGGGAGTAGGAAGATGGCAGGAAGGAAGAGGCTTCTGTATTTCTCTAAAAATAACCGACTTTGAAACCTAACTTCTCTGTCTGCACAATGTTTGGTGAAAGGATTGGACTCTGGCTCCTAATCTGGTTTCAACTCTGCCATTTCCACTTCACCCACATGCACCCTTGAAGAATAATGAAAGGAACGGCCTGGGGAGGGGGAGGTGTTGGTGAGGGGGTGGGGGAAGGGGCATCATGGGATGCATGGAAGGTGGGAGTAGCATAAACAAAGACCCAGAAGTATAAACCTGCATGGGGTATACCAGGAACTCTAAGCAACTACTGAGATTTTTAAGCCGGAAACTGCCAAGACTTATCCCAGACTCCTTCTCTCTCCTATAATCATCATAATTAATATTTTCTAAATGCTTCTACATGCTAGGCATGATGCCAATTTCTTTATAGGTTTAACCTATTTGATTTTACACACACACATACAAAACTTATGAAGAAGGCACTGATCTTAAATTCAGTCTACGGAAGGGAAGAATCGATCAAGTGGCGTGCTCAAGGGCTACCAAGTTAGAGGAGCACCCCCTCATTCAGAGGGCAGGCACTTAACCCCCATATTATATCGCGTGTCACAGCCAGAGCAGGGGCTGTCATCAGGTAGACTCTTCTTCCATACCCACTACCACAGCTTGGGATCACACTTGCTTCAGCTCTGCCAGACCATTGCCTTGGACGCGTAACTGGATATGCCATCAGACCACAGCTCCCATTTTGATTCAATCGCTTTACCTGCGCCCTATTTTCTAAGGTGGAGGGTTTCAAAGGGTGGTCTGACCATCAAGCAGCATCAGCATCACTTAGGAACTTGTAGAAATTCAAGTTCTTGGCCCCAACCCCCGACATACTAAGGAATGAAACAATTTGGAAGTGGACCCAGCAAGCTGCGTTTTAGTAAGTCTTCCGGGCGATTCTGGTGCACACTAAAGTCTAAGAGGCCCTGGTGTTCGGCAAGGGATCGGAGGACTATGACAATGTAGGAGTCTGCGGAGGACAGTGGATAGAAGCATACATTTTGGAGTCAGAATGCTTGATTTGCATCTTTGCTCCCCCAATGCCTGAGACCCTGGTTGAGTCATAACTGATGTTCAGTTTTCCCTTCTGTAAAGTGGGGATGAGTTATTTCATAGATTTTATGTGAAGATTAATTAATCACAGTTCTATACGTAGTATACAATGGGTGCTCAATACATCTTAGGCATTATTATGATTATTGTGATTATGAATCCTCTAACTTCATTTCCTGTCACTCCCTACCTCCAACTTTAAATGTCAGCATTGTCCAATTCCCTGTATTGCTCCAAACGTACCACATTTTGCAACTCCCGTCTCTGGGCTGCTGCTTCTTTATCTCAAATGTTTATCCTTCTTTCACCAGCCTTGTCTCTGCACCAGAAACATTTCTATATGTCATTCCAAACCGAAGCAGAGAAATTGCCTCTTCTAGGAAAACTTCCAGAATTTTTCTCTCTCAAGAGATTTAACCGAACACTTCCTTCTTTTTGCTACCTCCTACCCTTTTATTTTTATTATTACATTCCTGATGCTGTATTATAATTTGTTTCATATCTATATCTACTCTAGACATTGAGCTTTCCCTGGGTTGTGTATCTTCTAATCATTGTATCTGTCCTATCTAAACCTACCTAGTAGATACTTGCTTGATAAATTTTTTAAAAATTGAGCTGAGAAGCTGAAGCCCAGGGTGAATGTTTGTTAGGGACCACGCTATGGTGGAGGCAAAGTCTGGACATAAAAGAAGGTAAGGATCTCATCTCATCTCTGTGCCCCTCCGCACTCCCATGTGGCCTTGGGAAAGTCACCTAACCTCTCAGAACCACACTTGATCCCTTCATAAAAGGGAATAAATCATCTTATCTGTCCTATCTACCTAAAGAGTAGGCATGAGGTTCAAGTACAATAATGATGTGAAGACATGATAAAACAGAAAGCCTTAACACTTTCAGGGGCCTATTCTGTTCCCTAATAAGCAACCTTGATTATCTAACTTTTCCTCACACATTCTATTTGAAGAATCTCTGTACATCCCCCTTGATAGGTCAGGATTCTCCACTGTCCTTGCAGCTGGGAGTCCTCAGGAGAGGCATGCTGCTGGATGCACGCTACCCCAACATGAAGTTCAGGGAGTCTTGTTTTGTATCCAGCATTTAATCATGTTTAGTTGGAATTTGTGCTCATTCTTCCTCTGCCACATACTCCAAGTGAATTGTCCTATCTAGATTTTTTTTTTCTTATTTAATTTCATACTATTTGTTTCTGACTACTCTTCTAGTCTAGCAAGGTCATTTAAAAGCCTGGTCATATTAGATGTGGTACAAGTCGATCTTTACATATGAGTGCATATATATGTATGTATGCATATTTTTTTCTCCCCATCTTGGCAATGTTATTTTGAATCTGACCCAAAAGTATGTCCAGTTTCTTTTATTGTAAATAACAGAGGTCATGTCCAAGGTTCACACAAAACGTCAGTGTCTACATGGAGAGAGGTCACGGGATCAACTGTTTTAACAATCAACCAGTCAATTTGATGAAACAACTGCTTTTTCATATTTTTCACTGAATTGACTGGTAAGCTGCCTACAGATGCAAACTTGAAAGGGAAAACAAAGGGAAAATGTCTTGGAAAAAACTGGCTGTCACTGAACAGAAGACCTCCACAAAAAGGGAACTTGAAAGTAAAGGCTCTAGCTGGTTTAATGAGGTTTCTAGTTCAGTGATATAAACAGCCTCTGTGGCTGTGACAGGATACTCACAAGGACTTCTTGTTCGACGACTTACTGAATTCTCTTTCTGTTAATTATTGCAATGGATTTGAATTATATTGTGTTCCATGTTAGGGCCTTCCATACCAGTCATATTTCAGTGTCTGATAATCCATGTCTAGTAGGTTTCAAAACCGGTGCAATATCGTTACAATATATTTACCTTAAAATCACTTAAAATGGATGGTTGAGCCTTTATGAATGACGTGTTGCATAGATGTCATCAAGCTTTCCACTTGGGATGAGATTAACTGAGTTAGAATACAACACGTTGGAGTATTCCTTCAAGCCACATCCCACATATGCAGATAATTTTGGAAAAGCTGATTAATATAAGTGCAGTGTTTCACCTCAATATGGCCGTATTTTAAAGAAGTTGTTTAAAATATTTAAAAATGTTTAGAAAAATAACCTGCTATATGCTGTATTTCATCTGTACCAGGGGATGGGAGGGGTATGTCTGCTTAAAACCAACTTTTGCACATGCATTTCTTTCTCACAGAAGTGGAAAGTATTTCCTTGATATATAGTCATGAGTTAGTAATTCTTTAATCATTATCATCCTAAAGTGGAACTAATATTTTTGGTAGGGTGAAGAAAAATTCTGGGCAGAGTAAGCACTGGCTGCCTGTATTGTAAAGTTACTTATAAAGAAAAGATATTGCATCTAGGCAATAAAAGAAAAATATCTGCTAGTTGTGGATAGTAAAAACAGTACTCATACAGTAATGGCCAACTGGAACCCTAAGGCTTTCTGGAATTGAGCAATTTTAGTGATAAATGCCTTTAGAACAAGGGAGGAAAAGTCTCTGGTGTTCTTTACACCTGCATATGACTACTCAAGTGGCTTCTCTCAGAGAGAAGGAAATATCAAGGTCCAGTTGAATGTTAGAAATAGAAATGCTATTTCTATCATTTTTTGAAAGCCAAAATGCAATACTTTCTTCACTCCTTTTCAATTAGACCACTTCTCAGTCCTGGCAAACTATGGGATTTGGCTTGCAAAATATTTTTCAAATGCATCGTCCCTTTTCTCTCTTCTTATCTCTGTTCCATCTGGGTTGGAAATTTTGCACATGAACTCCTTCCATTTAACCAGAATGTGCTTATCTTGGACAGAGTCTACGCCCCTTCTCCCACTTATACACATCTACAATTTGCCACGAAAAATGAATAAAAGGGACAGAAAGATAATATCCAGTGTGTCTTCCAGCTCACATTTTAGCTTTTAGGATGCCCCAATTTCCATAGATACTCTGCACATGATTTAGTATTTCTCTTTGTGGACAGCTGACATAATCATTTGAATAATTAAGGTGAAGACACCTTTTCGGAAAACAAAGTCAATGAAAATTTTAGAATGTTGGGATTGAGGATGCATCTGTACAACTGAACAATTTAGATTGACCTGAGTAATAGCACCACCTCATATCCATCTAGCACTTTACAGTTTATAGAACACCTTGGTTCCTCATGACAATACTTTGTAGTGAGGAAAAAACTATAATAACTTATGATATCTTTACAATCTAGAGTTATTCTATTTTTATGACTCCCTGGCTGGTTATTTGAACACAAAGTAGAACACATCATAGTAAAGACCTCAAAGATAGAGGCAAGATGGCGAGACAACTTGACAGATTACAAACGCACAAATGATAGACACTGATTTTATAGGGTTGTTGGTGGCAGTAATACTTGTCTCTATGTTTTTTGTTATCATCATTTCAAAAGCTTTGTAATTGCTCTTCATAAGAAAATATTCTCATCAAAACATCCTGATGAGTTGTCAGTGAATGACTTTTGGTCAAATTCATAAGCACGAATTGTAGCTATTAACAATTTATGTGCCATCTGAATTATCTTTAATGCTCTTTCAAAAAAAAAAAAGTCACCACTCACCTTGGATACTTGGGGCCAAGAATGTATTTTGTTTTAGAAAAAAGCGTCATGAGGAAACCAACAAACGTCATTGACTTCTGGTAGTTAAGGGCTATGACAAACATAGGTCTACCATGTTGCTTTGGCAAGGACATCCCTGTGAAGCTTCTCCTCTACTGACTGTAGTTTGACTGGTTTGTTGTAGCATATTTACAGAACCAATTAAATTTCAGTTAAGAAAATGTTTTTGAACAATTAAAAGTGATAAAAATTTTTTAAAAAATTTTTAGAAAGATAAGGTAAATATTGGATATTCTTTGGGGCAATTTTTATAAAGACAACAAAAAACACCATAGGAATTATTATATTAGAATTATTTATTACTTACAGCCTACATTCTTTAGAGAGAGAGAGTGTGTGTGCGTGTGTGGTAAAGCAGTTAATTTATAGACCATAGAGTTGAGATATATTTCTGGAGAATATCAGCCCAGAAATAAGGTTTTAGGAGGAAATGGGTTTAATTTCATAGGTATAAAATACAATATCTGAATCTATGATATAGTGTGACAGTAAGCTGTAGGTAGGTATAGCTGAAAGCTACACCTGGCACTTTTTATAAACATAGGTATTTACAACAATGAGATACAATTTTGGAAAGGAAATTGATCATGATATACCGGAGCAATTTGCCAGGTAAAACTCTGTCTTCTGAGTCAAACCAGCTGGGAGATTCAGACAATGATTTGTGTATCAAGTCTTATCCTGCCTGAACCCTACTTTGAACTAACTACATAAATAATGCAGAAGTGAATGTTTAAATTATCTAGACAAATTCCCATTTTATTTTCAACATACTTAGTCTTATGTATTATTTATATTACTATAACATATGCGATTTAGTATAATTCAGTCCCAATAATATACTCGATCAGATGTTTTAATTTGTGATACTTTTAAGAAGTTATACCAGTTTTAAAGCTAATTAAATCAGTATCTTATATACTTATATATATTTCTAGAGGAGGAAGATGAGTTGTTTTCAGAATGATTTAGCCTAGATAAAAATAGCTTGAAAAACTACAGTTAAATTGAATTTCCATTTAGAACAGTAAATCAAATCATATAAATATTTCAGATGCTCTCTAACATTTATTTTACTTGTTTGTACTCATTTGATTTTGGAAATTTGCCTGTTTTAAGGATCTCTATGTAAGAGTACATATAAATTTATTTTAAACTGATTATGTTAGAAGGAAGGTTTATAATTTACTACTGGGAAGTATTGTGATACCGAAGAGATTATTGTATTATCATTGTATTACCAGGATTTACAGCTTTTGTTGGTAGACAATGCCAACCCAAATCGTGTCTTCTCTTTTTTGTTTGATTTAAAACCTTCCTAGGAAGTTTGTCTTCCAAACAGCATAAGAGAAATGATTTGGATAGAAGCAGACACAGGTATCATAAAGACAATTAAGCAGATACATTCTTTAGTACAAGTATATGTAAAACAATTTAACAAAGTATTTTGGTAAGTAATGTTTTTCTTAATTATTAAGTAATTATTAAATGGCACTTTTATTTGAAATCTGAATTATGCATTTTGTTTTAGGGCCAAGTCATTTTGTAAAATGAGTTATATCTGGGTATCTATTTTCTTTCAGTAACTATACGCCAATCAATGAATTTGGCACTGGAATTGCAGTAAGAGCAAAACAGACATGCTCTCTCCTCGGAACTCATGGACCAGAGGGAGAGACAGACATAAAAAAGGCCTCCTTTATGGTCTTTATGTATACCAAATTCTTTCCTGCCTTGAAACTTTTTCAATACTCTTACTCTGCCATAAATGTGTTTTCTCTTTAACACATACCCCCTTGTCCCAGTCCGTCATATATATTTTTTTAATCTCAGCATTAATGCTACTTTCTCAGAAAGTTCTTTCCTGATTCCTTAGAACAGGCCTCCCCACAAATCCCTTTTCTTTCACTGAACTCTGTTTGCTTTATTTTTTATTTTTTTAATTTATTTTTTATTTTTAAGTTTTAAAATTTTGTTTTATTGGTGTCTTACTTAGATTACTTGGTCACTTTCTTCTTGGTATGACACAAGTCGTATTGTATTGACTTAAACTGTGACCAGTAGGGATTGCTTTAAAACAGTTATTATAATTCAAGATTTACATTTTTTGTGGTATATTTGTCTATTTTCTGTCTTTCCCATTAGATCATAAGGACATAAATAGTAAGGGCATAGAATTTGTCTGTTTTGTTCACCAGTGTTGACTATCATCTTACAGTATACCTAGCACATAGTAGGTGCTCACTAAATGTGTTGATGCATGCATACAATAATGCTGAAAATAACATAACTATATGACTGAGATAAATTCTCCCAGAGAAATATGGTACCATGAAGCCATATGCAAGGGAAGCTGACTGAGAGTATCAGAGAATGTTCTGCAGAGAAAATGAGTGGGAGAAGGGAAAAGTGCAGAAGAAATCATATGTGCAAATTCCTATATGGGAAAAAGTGCAGTTAGTCTAAGGTGCTAAAATAAGACTAATGGGTCTGCATCTCAGAAAAAGGGAGTTAGGAGTGGGACCCCAGGGCTAGGCAGGGGCCAGATCACAAAAGGCCTCATTGATCATTTAAATGTCTTCATTACTCAAGGAAAAGTGACAATGGTTTTAAACAGGGAGAAACATAACCCCATTTGAACTTTTTATAGGAGCACTGCAACTGCAGCTTGAAAATTGATAATTTGGGGAAACCATGAATAGAAGAAACCAGAACAATTAGAAGACTAGTTTGCCATTTAGCTAATGGAAAGGGATGTCTTAGACTATGGGAGAAGCTGGTGACAGGCAATGCATTTAAGATAAGCAGACTTGTTCCCAGCTTAGATAATGTGAAAGGAGGGAGGAGACACTTCAAAGAAAGGTCTCTCTTCTGCACAGCTGGATGATGACTACGCCATTATCTGGACGTTAACTCTGGAAGAGGATTAAGGCTGGAGAAGGCCAACTCTAAGAGTTTGTTTGAGACGTGGTAAGTTTTAGGTACATATAGGAGATATCCAAAAAGAGAAGGACAGGGGTAGTTGCATACAAGAATCAGGAAGTGAGAAGTCAAAACTGGAGATGAAGTTTGTGAATCATGGATATTAGGTGGTAAAGAAAGCAATAGATATAGATTGGTTCACTTATGAAGGGACTATTGGATAAGGGTCGAATGCCATATATATATATATATAATAAAACCAGGAGAGTAGGTTGTGTTACTGGATCCAAGGCAAAAAAGCGTTTCAGGAAGAAAAGAATGGTCAATAAGATTAGTCACATGCAATGAATATTAAAACATGACTCTCAGATTGAATGGTCTGAAAATCATCTGTCACATTAGGGTGCTATTACGGGGACTATTTGGGGCTTACATCAGATAGGGCGTGTTGAGGAGCGTTTGGCTTTGTGATTTGTGACTAATATGACACAGCTGATACATGTAACCAAATGGAAATAAACATCTGAATTTGAACACATTTGTGATCTATAAAGTTGACGGGAGTTTCTGGCTTATAGTGAAAAAAGATTCATTAAATTTCCGTAATGGAAGAGATGATCTGTTCTAATCCAAGCCCTATTTTAAAGATTTTATTTATTTATTTGACAGAGATAGAGACAGCCAGTGAGAGAGGGAACACAAGCAGGGGGAGTGGGAGAGGAAGAAGCAGGCTCATAGCAGAGGAGCCTGATGTGGGGCTCGATCCCATAACGCCGGGATCACGCCCTGAGCCGAAGGCAGGCGCTTAACCACTGTGCCACCCAGGCGCCCCTCCCAAGCCCTATTTTAAAGATGAGAAAAACAAGATGAAGAAAGAGTCCAGGCACACTTCCAAGGTTACGTTCATTCACAGGGTCTAAAATAGAGACCAGGTTTTGCAACCATTAGTTATTTTTCCCCTTCACTACTGTTTATCTCCCATGTTATATATTGTTTGTGAATTTGTCATTAGATAGATCCAATATCCACTGTGATTTAGGCCAGCACGCATGTTGTTGCAATACGCATTCCTTCGGAATGGCAAGTCCAATTTGCAGCACACTTTGGAGCTCAAAACCACTCTGCATTAGGGTGCTTAGCACTTCAACTGTAGAAAGAGAAAATGCCCCCCCACCTCACCTAACACTTTAAAAGAGTTCATTAGTGATGGTTTTACTGGAAAACACACTGAAAATGGGTCAGTGGATGAGGAAGAAACTTGATTTATGATGTAACTTTGCTGTTGTTTATATCCTCTTTTCTAAGATATTTTTCTGCATAAGACATTTCCCTATTTCCCTAAGGGACTTTTATTATCAAACCTGCCAATTTAACCCAACTTAAACCAGAGCACTTAATAAGGAATCTGAAGTCACTGAGCTGGAGAAGTCCAGCCGTGTTACTTCACCAATTCTATCTTCATTTTGCATGCAAAAAAAAAAAAAATATATTTTCAGAGAAAAATGTTTACCCGTTATGCTACAACTGTAAAGCAATGATAACAAATTTCATGTGGCACGTGAAAATCAGGCTTGCTACTCTATGGCCACACATAAGAGAAATATTATCCTGATGGCCTTTGCAAGACATGGAACAGGCGCCAGCCACGTTTCTTTTTGCAGTGCCCATCAAAGTGCCTGGCATTGTGAACACTTAATGCACAATCCATTAAAGAGATAATAAAATATATCGCCACACTTAAAATCCTATACTTACTTTAATTCCATCTTGCCTTATATCTAATGAATGTGTATTTTCCGAATTGTGACAGATAGGGCTAATAATAAGAAAAGTTTGTAAATCATATTAGTGAAAAAGAAAATTTAAGTATATTGCTAAGTTCTGAAACAATAGAAGGGGCCATATAAAACATTCATATTTATTACCACCTAGAAGCCACAATTCTTCCAATATAACTCATTTTCCAAACTGCAAGGAAATGGCTCACATTATAAAATATGAATGATGACTTTAAAAAAAAGCTCTGTCTTCCACATAAAGTATAAGTCTTATATCTTATGTTTCCAAAAGGGCATTCTATCTGCTCTTTGATTTCATAATATTTCTGGGAAATAAGTCCGATTCAAACAAACCTAGATTCAGGCGAGTGTATCAGAACAGGCAGACCGAGGCATGTTTTCAGTGGGTAGTTCGCATGAGAAGTCTTTAAGGACCGTAAGTCATTATCATCAAATAGCTTTGAGTTGAGCACCTTCTGTGTCTAAAACACTGAACCAGGTGTTGGAGGTGATTTATGGGGCAGTGTGAAAGACACAGAATCTGTTCCTAATTCAATTTTGGGGTAAAAAAAAATATGTGATAGTAATTTGGGAAAATGTAATGACTGTACAAAATACATATCAAGGGTCCCTATTGCATATTTCGATATGATTCCTGGTAATCAGATTTTAACAAAATCAAGAATTTTTGGAAACACAGAGTGCTCTTCTAAACTTCATCCAAAAGCACTAATAGAGCATGCATATTGACGTGCTGAATATCATACTGTTTACTCAGAATAACTCTGGTCCAAGAAAATCATCAGTGGTCTCAACTGTCCATTTTTTCCAAATCAGCGATTCTATGATTATGTTCTGAGGAACACTTAATAGAAGGCTTGCGGAGCAAAAAGTTACATGGTCATGTAATTTTATGAAAGGCTGCCTGTTGAACTATCTTCTTGGAATTTCACAATGTGGCTTAATAAGGTTTCTGAGAAGTCCCGCACAAAAGGAACCCATTTGATTGTGTCTAACTCAGCATTTCCCAATGAAACATGGAGAAGTTTTTTTTCATTGAACATTTACTAACACCCCGATGAACTCCAGTTTTAAAAGTGTTGCTCGATACGTCGCCACAATGATTACGGTTGTTGTGAAATCTGTTTTGCGCTGGGTAGACATTGCAGTGCCCCAGGCACAGGCTTTGATTTACGAGGCTGCAAGCACAATCATAGGTAACGTGTGGCCCCCTTGTTATAATTGTAACACACACACAGACACACAGACACACACACCACGTGTCTTTTCCAAGGTGTCCACCACCTCTTTGGTCAAAATTTCCCTACGGAAAGTACTGTAATCCAGGAGATTTTGAATCCAGATTGAACTTGATTGACAATGGATAATAATGTTAAGAAATAATAATAGAAAGCAACGATAGATTCATTTTATTCTTTTTCTTAATGCTTCCATTTCAAAGGAATTGTTAGTAGAAAACTGCTTCTTTGAAATAGTATGTTCTGGAAGTCTTTATTGTAAAATGAGGTCATTGCTAGTTCTTTGCAGGCACTGATCTCTTTGTGACCACTCTCTTCCCCCACCTCTAAATACTATGTTATGCCTACTGCAGATGTTCAATACGTTATTACTACATTGATGAAACTGTATAAAATTTCCATAATTCTTGTCAACAACCATTCATATTTATTGCACTGTTTGCTTTTATATGACATTTTACTCTACTTTTAGATATATAGGTTTTTTAAAAAAAACAGACTATTTTCTAGAAAAGTTGAAGTTCACAGCAAAACTGAGTAGAACGTTCAAAGAATTCCCATATGCCCCCTGCCTTACACATGCACAGCCTTCTCCATTACCAAGATCCCCCACCAAAATGCTACATTTGTTACCATCGTTAAATCTACACTGACACACTGTTATCACCCAAATTCCATCGTTGAAATTAGGTTCCACTCTTCGTATTGTACATTCTATGGGTTTGGACAAATGTATAATGCCAACTATCCACCATGTTAGCCTCATACAGGGTAGTTTCACTGTCCTACAAATCCTCAGTGCTCTTCCTTCCTTTCCACTACCCCTGGCAACCATGACCTTCTTACTGTCCCTGTAGTTTTGTCTTGTCCACAAAGGGTTGGAATCTCAGTAATGCATATTTAACGCTCCTCCATCTCTTTTCATGGTTTGACAGCCCATTTATTTTTAGTGCTGAACCATATCCATTGTCTGGACGTACCACGGCTTATTTATCCATTCACCTACAGAAGAACATCTGTGTTGCTTCCAAGAGTTGGTAAATATAAATGAAGCTTCTATAAATATCTGTGAGCAAGTTTTTGTGTAGAAATAAATTTTCAACTCCTTTGGGTCTGTACCGAGGAGCGTAACTGCTGCATGTATGGTGAGAGCATGTTAATTTTTGTAAGCAAGTGCCAAACTTCCCTCCAAAGTGGCTGTGATTTTACATCTCCACCGGTAATGAGTGAGAACTCCTACTGCTGCTTGAGCATTTGGTGTTATCAGTGTTCTAGATTTTGTTCATTTTAAAAGATGCATAGTGGTATATCATTGTTGTTTTAATTTGGATGTCCCTGCAGTCACATGATGTGGAAGAGATATATAGGTTTTTAAATCAATGATAGGCCTCTTATAATATAATAATATATATGGAGGTAGCCATTTGGGTGCAGACACGACAAATAGAAAAACAGTCACTGGACTGAGAAATGACCTATAGTACGCAGAAAGATCCACATTCCCAATGGAAACACGTTTGTGGCACAGTGGAAGACAGATTCAGTCTTTTACACTGAGAGTAGGGATTGATAGCTTAAGGAAGGGCATTTCATGAGCTTGTCATATATGCCAGATTTCTACGAAGAAGGTGTTAAAGGCTCACTCTGTGTCATCTAAGACTGTGTCCTGGCTTCTAGTTCTAGCTTTGTTTTAATTTTTTCCTTCCCACTTTTAGGATATTTCCTCGAGCTTCTATGTCCTTATCTGTGGTATGGAGACTATATCATCTGCCCCTTTGTTTATTGTGTTGCTCAAAAGAAGCCAACACAGCTAACATAGATGGTGGAAGCAGCTCCAGAAAAAAAGGGTATCAGACCGGAGCAGGAGTGCTAGGCCATCGCTTATGAGCCGGTGGCAAGGCCAGGGTACTTCACCATTTCAGCCTCAGTTTCTACGTCTATTAAATGAGGACCATACCCACCGTGTAATTTATTTTGGAGACTGATGACATTGCATGCGAAGTACTAGCACGTTTCCTGTGCATACAAGAGGAAGTTATTGCTAGGACTTATAATAGATGTGAAAGCACTTTTGTTAACCGAGATAGAAATAAAATAAAATTAGCAACAATTATTATAACACATCATGATGTTAGAATATTCTCCACTTTATTTGAGTAGCCTTTTATGCAGTTTGACAGGTGAGAAGAAAGTTGCATTTGAATCCTGCCTCATAGCTTATTCATCATATGATCTTCGTTAATTTCACCCAGCACTTTCCTTGGATAATAAAGGGAGTTAATATCACTTCACTTACAGAAGTCCTTGCAGGTTTAAATGAGATAATATTTGAAAAATTCTTGGCACAGTGCTTAGCTGGCAGAAGGTAGCCACTAAAAATTAATTTTCTTCTTTTTGTCTTGGAAACTAGTGTTAGTTCCATCTATAGAAATAACAGAACCATGAGAAACTATGGACTCTGGGAAACAAACTGAGGGCTTCAGAGGGGAGGGGGGTGGGGGATTGGGATAGGCCAGTGATGGGTATTAAGGAGGGCACATATTGCATGGTGCGCTGGGTGTTATACGCAAATAATGAATCATGGAACATTGCATCAAAAACTAAGGATGTACTGTATGGTGACTAACATAACATAATAAAAAATTATTATAAGAAATAAAAAGAAATAACAAAGCCAATCTTGCATTTTTAGAGCATCTACCATGTACTCAATCTGATCAAAATCAGAGTGGATTTTCTATTTTCTCTGTTTCACAGGAAAAGAAAATAAAGCTCAGACAAGTTTAAAGACATGATCAAGAAAGGGGGCCTGGAATCTTGTGTGATGGTTTTACCATATTACAGTGTTCTCTGGACAGATTCTCACAGCATTATTATTATGGGAGAAGTACATAGAGTGTTTGCCAGATAGTCTGCCTATGCAAACATGGTGACTGACTTTCCAGAGGGGCAAATATTTCAAGGTATTATTTTAAAAGTATATTTTGGAATTCTGCAACTTAAGTAAAAACCTAAGAAGTTTCAAGGGATATCTTTTTATTAAGAAGAACAAGAGAGAAAAAAATTTTTAAAAAACCCCAAAAACCAAAAATGTATTCCATCTTAGGGTACAATCCTTCACATGTGCCAGAGATCTATCAGAACTTCCTCTTTGGGCCAGACCAAAGAAAGACTCTGTCCAAGACGCCAGAAGACATCAGAGGGAATCGTATTAATGTGTCAACCGGAACTACCAAGTGCCAGGTCCTTTTACTCATTGCAGGGCATGCAAAGATGAAAGAGGTTAAGTTTCCTTCCTAAGAATAACCGGCTTGCCGAGAAAGAGGGACGGACAGCCAGGTACTAAGCTACTATGCAGTAAGCACTCTTCCTCCGTGCAAAGGTCCATTGCAAGAAACAAAATCCTATTTGTTGAGCACTGGGCAGTTAAGTTTTGCATAGTTTCCCTTATTGCATTCCTCTGCTGACGCTGTGAGGAGGATATTATTGTTCAGAGAGGATATGGAAAGGCAGAAAGGTGAAAAAACTCGCCCAAATCATACAGCTAAAGAGCGCTCAAGCCAGATATTATGGAGGGCTGTTCAGTTCCAAGATGACATACCACCATGCACAACAAGGAGATCTGAATGACTTCAGACGCAGTTCTAGTTTCTCCACCACTTACTTGATGCTAGGAAATACAGCTCGGCGTTGGCCACCTCAGAAGGAGGAAATGTAACGTCATTCTCACGTTACTTTCTATATATTTAGTAAGTAGATCAATTGACTCATGAGAAACTCCATTAATAATTGTCCTCATATTTATCGCTGAAGGCAAATTGATTATGATTTTTGGAAAATATGAAGTAACGTGTTAAGGAGTCTAATTTACTCCAGCTAATATTACACAACCCTTAGAGCCCCTCATTACTTTTAAGTTCCAACCATTTACTTTCACGGAGAACATTACCCACCCGTGTTGGTAGATCATTTTCTATAAATTATGTACAACACAGGTAGCAGTGTATAATACCACTACTTAAATAAATATGTATTATTTATAGTGTCACAGGTGAAGTATTGAAAGAAATGATATAATTTGCCAAGAATCCTATTTTGAAAATAACTTGTCCAGAATGCTGAACCTGTGCAATACTGGCTTTTTTCTGCTGTTTAGATTTTGTAGTAATAAATACGGGTTATAATAAAATATTTCAAATAAACACTGCATTATTAATGTACCTTGTACTTGCCCTAGGGCAGCAGAGGCATAAATGGTTCATTTAAATTCTGAGCTCTTCCTGCAACACACACAGTACTTCTAATCGCTCTCTATGTGAAGACTGTACCTTTATTGTTTCCACTCCTACAGGAAGGCTACACACTGATGGGACACCTAAAGTATTTAATGCTTTGCCACCAAGTATAAATCTTTTGCCTCCTACTTCAATGCCAGGTATTTATGGCAAAACTAATCATATTTAGTCTTGCTAGTGTTTCCAAAAGAAAACACACACAGGTGAATTTCTTCTCTAGTTCCATAATCTTCTTGTCTTTTTGTTTTGTGTTTTTTTCTTTCACGGGGTTAATAACAATCCATTTTAAACGGCGACAAAATGCATGGGTCTTAAATCGTGTGATAGATCATATCAAGGTCAAGAGAATTAATATAACAGCATCGCTTTGTGCTTTGGGACATTAATAATCTAGAATTACCAGAGAAGAAAACATGGTAACAAACTGGTCACTCCAGGCAATTACTTTTTACCACAATGGGACTAAGGGACAGAACCCTTTTACCTTCCCATTTTTCAAATTCATATATATTACATTATGTAGTTTCCATTAAATATTACCTTGTGGTTAATTAAAAATTATGAAATGGTATTCATTCCAAAGTATTAATCAATACTTGCAATCCATTTACCTTGACTGTGGAGATCAATTTCTAGAAGTCGTATTATAAGCTGTTTATCGTCTACACTTTTCTTGGCTAAGAGATTCTTTTGGATAATCTAGGAAAAGCAAACTTCATATCTAAAATTAGAAATTTTTAACTGCTTCTTCACAGAATAATCATAAAATGGTTCTTATTAATAGCTTTCTAATAAAGCCATCTTTTACGTCCTCTAATGCAGGGTTTCAACTTAATGCTGCTATGTTGAAAGATTTCAGCAGGTAGACGCAGACTTGGGTTCTCTCTAGAGCTGCTATCAACTAAGAATTTCAACACAGTCATAACATTCTCAGATGGAGTGGGCTTCATCTGTGGTCTCCAAAGTCAAGGTGAGATGAAGCCACTGAGCAGATATCCAGCTTTGCCCGGCAATGCACAGACATTTCTCCAGGTTTGCAAGTCAGAAAGGGAGCACAAGCCATCTGTCCTCTTAAAGAGGTTTCTTGTGCGGTGGGTGAGGATGCCTGACCCAGCTTAAGTGATTCTCAAATCTGAATGGAGAGACGCAGGGAAATATCGAACAGGGAAGCAGACAATGGGAGGGAACTGGTAAAAGTGAATGAAAAAGATTTATTACACTTCCCCATAATTCCTGACAAGATTCTATCCAAATCTTACCCCTTAAAGGGTGTGTGGATTAGAGATATGGTTTTGATCTCCTTAACAAGTAGGGAATTTAGAGTAGTCATTTCGAATGCATGGTCTCTGGAGCCAAACAGACTGGTACAACTCCCAAGAAATCATTAAGTAGCACAGGACCCTGAACAAGTTACTTAACCTCTCTGAGAATCCCTTCATCAAATAAAGGTGGATGATAATTATATTATCTCTCAGGGTTATGGTGATGATTACATTCATTAGTATGTGAGGAGTTTAGAGCAGTGTCCAGCATTTGATGGGTCTTCAATAAATCTTAGCTATTATTATTATAAAATATCCTTGGCAATGTGAGGGACTTAAGCCTTTGCTGCCTGATCAGGGCTGGATTTTTACTGGCAAAATGTTTCTTAGGTATCCTCTCCATTCTTCACAGTTCTGCAAATTGTGAGGAA
Organism: Ursus maritimus; assembly: GCF_017311325.1. Taxonomy (NCBI): domain Eukaryota; kingdom Metazoa; phylum Chordata; class Mammalia; order Carnivora; family Ursidae; genus Ursus; species Ursus maritimus. The sequence goes on along the minus strand of NW_024425341.1, from coordinate 32,480,596 downwards.
ATCTCAATTACTCATCATTTAGCTATTATTGGTGATATTTTGAGCAGAGCACTTCCCTAGGCAATGGGTTCCTTCCTTCCTTCCTTCCTTCCTTCCTTCCTTCCTTCCTTCCTTCCTTCCTTCCTTCTTCCCTCCCTCCCTCCTTTCCTCCCTTCCTTCCTTCCCCTCCTCTCCCTTTCTTTCTTCTTTCTTTCTTTCTTTTTTCTTTCTTTCTTTCTTTCTTTCTTTCTTTCTTTCTTTCTTTCTTTCTTTCTTTCTTTCTTTCTTTCTTCCTTCCTTCCTTCCTTCCTTCCTTCCTCTTCTCTTCTCTTCTCTTCTCTTCTCTTCTCTTCTCTTCTCTTCTCTTCTCCTTTCCCTATCGTTCCCTCCCCATCTATTATCTATCTATCTATCTATCTATCTATCTATCTATCTATCTATCTATCTTTCTGTCATGTTCTTAAGCACCTTGCTATCAAGGAGAAGAGACAAAAGAAAAAAATATCAAGCTATTAAAGTGTAAGTAGGGTTTAATTTTCTGATAGTATGAGAATTGAAGTCTTCGAGTGACAGATAGGTAGGAGGAAAAACAAAGCATTCCAGGAAGAAGGGACAGAAAGAGTAGAGACAAGGAGAAGGAATTGCTATGGGTTGGTATATGCTCTCCAAAATCCATATGTCAAAGTTCTAATCTCCAGTACCTCAGAATGTAAGCTTATGGGCGAATAGGGTTGCTGAGATATAATGAGTTAGGATGAGATCACACTGATATCGGGTGGGCCTCTAATCTAATATAGCTGGTGTCCTTATAAAAAGGGGAAATTTGGACACAGACACACTGGCATGTGAAGATTGGAATTCTGCCTCCACAGTCCAAGGAACTAGCAGAAGCTAGGAAACAGGCCTGGAATAGAGCCTTCTTCTGTGCCTTCAGAGGGAGCATGACCCTGCTGACACCTTGATCCTGAACCTCTGACCTCCAGAACTATGAAACAACAAACTTCAGTTGTTTAAGCCACTCAGTTTGTGATACTTAGCTACGCAGCTCCAGAAAACTAATACAGGAATAAAGATGGAGTATGCAGAAGACTGATCTAATTTCAGATTAATGGAATTAGTGAAAAAGTAAGCCTTGTAAGCCTGGAAATAACCATCGAGAGATAAGGGGAAAAAAAAAAAAAACACAACAGAATTGTGGACTTTGTTTTAACGTGTGTGTGTGGGGGGGGGTTATTCAACAAATATTTGAGCATCTAATATCTATATGCTGGGCATGACTGCAGACACCTGAGATACATTTGGCCCAAAATAAAATGATCATATATATAAAAACTGTCTTTGTGGTGCCTATGTTCTAGTTCGCACACATACACACACACAGAGTAAAAATATGTCTTCATATGAAATATTAAGTGGAGTATATAAAAATATATAAAATATACAGGAAATGTAAGGCCAACAAAAGTAAAATTGTTCTGTAGAAGAGGTAAGTGGTCAGTGTGGAGAGGGGATGAGTGGTTACTATTTAAGCTGCACATCTCATACCTCAGTGCCCCAGTGGCAGGTCCTCAGACACTTCCCACATTTGTAGAACTTTCTCTGAAGACGACTGACTGTGAGCCATTGTCATAAGCCAATGTCAGTGGCGATGGATTCTTGAACAGAGGAGGAACATCAGGAAAAGACTAGTTTAGAAGAACCATCTGGTGGTGACATACAGGATGGAAAAGGATGAGAAGAGATGAAGAAAAGGACAAAGTAAGAGGCTGAAAGTTAAAAAAAAAAGTAATAATGATGGCCACAGCCACAGTGATTTCTTGATGGGGCATTTTGGGGAGTAAGACTTATGGAGAAGCATATGGGATTTAGGAAGAAACAGACTTGCAAGAATCTGTCCTACAGATGTGTGCAAAGATGCATGTCGGGCAATGTACATTATAACACTCTTTTGTACCAATAAACATTTTAGCACTTATCAGAATGTGACAGTATGGCTGTATCTATTCAGGAAGATATTTTGTGGTCATGAAAAGGAATGAGGTAGACCTTTATGTACCGATCTGGAAAGGTCTCTCTATTGTTCCATGAAGGGACTGGTGTGGAAGCAGTGAATGTGGCCCGGGCAGAGAGTGGGAGCAGGTCCCCTCCAGTGCAGGCAGTGATGAAATGCATTCTCTGCACCTGTTTAAAAACATTCGTGAAATAGACTATATCCCGTCTGTATTTCATTATCACTGGGCACTGGCATTTCTTAAATGACAGTGATAAAATACTTCTTCCTGAAAAAAAAGTTTGAAACAATGCATGTAGTTATGGTTGAGTTTTAATAATCTATATGCAAACTTCAAAATAGTACATTTTTATTACTTATTCCTTAATAAATCTTGTGTTATCTTAAAAAGTTAATTCAGAGAACTTCCAATGATAGAGCTGACCCTTGACTCAGCAACATAGGTTCAATTTGAGAGTAAGAACTCCAATTCTGTTTTTTAATCTTTTCAATCACTGTGCTATCATAGTTTATTTTGAATCTACTACTTAAACGTAGGGAGTGGGCACAAACTGATTTCAGGAAAAGCTTGAACAATTCTGAACCACTGTGAGTTTTGAAAGTTCTTACAAAATATGGTAGAAATTTACAATGTATTTTCTGGTGAGGGTATTTTAGTGGGAAATTTTTGACTACATGTATATCAGAAAGATGCTAAAATCTATCCTAAAGGGGAAAAAAAAGACATGGAAAAGATTGCAAATTCTGGAATTTTTATGAAATGAAATTTTATGAATTTTTGCCAGACTCTCTACATTTAAGACTTTCCTTAATTTGTGTATATATTGTCTTATGTGAAGGAAACTTTTCAAGATTAAAACTAACAAAAAGTGTACCTCAGTCAACAGTAAGTGAAGATAGTTTGACAAGTCTGGCGATAGTTTTATACAATTAAACCTGACAGTGCAGAATCGTTGATAAGTTCACTACTGTGACAGACCAATATGTAGGTATAAGTTTTTTTTTTTTTTTTTTGAAGAACATATATGCAGTTAAAATATTAACTCATTATCTTCTTTTAATGTACCACAGTATTTATCATCCTTATTTTTGGATTTTTACTAGCATGGCTTATATAGGTATATACGCATATATATGAAGTTTACATATACAAAGTTTAATACACATTTTCACATCTTGTATTTCTTTCTTGAGCATTATTACTTTTTACTTTATCATTATTATGAAAAATAAAGGAAGATGTTTAAAAAGTATCTTCAGGTGTCCAATGTGCTAGGTTTCCATGTCTCTCTGCAGAAGACTGCCTATTTATAATGACTTCATCCATTAACAAATATATATGCACGCAATATATCCATTCATATTATATGTATAAATGCACATGTGATATTTGTACTGATGCTCAAATATGTGTAGAACATTTTGGAGGGCTGCACCAGAATACGTTTCTCTTGGGGAATGGAATTAGGAGAAAAAGATAAGTAAACTTTCAGTTTTCACTTTGTATCTTCTGTTCTATTTGCATTTTTAATGATGTTTATATATTATTTTGATAACATTTTAAAGACTAGTTTAATTTCTAAGAGAAAATGAGCTAACATTTAAGGGCTATAACGTCCCAGGTCCTTATTCGGAAGTTTACAAAGGAGACAACGTTGTAGGGCCTAAGAGCGTAAGTTATGAGCTCCCTCCAGTACGGTCTGGAACCTGACTCGGCCAGCTGTTAGAATGTACTGGATGCTGCCTCATCTACTTGAGCCGCACTGTCTGCTTCAATGAAATGGGAATAATAATACCTAATAGAGCTGACCCGAATATGAAATGATTTAACCTCTCTCAAATACTTGGAATAGTGCTGGCACTCTCAATGTTACCTACTAGTAGGATTATCTCACTTTAAAAAAAGAAAATAATAATAATAATTAAGGTCCTTAGGAAAACATAAGTAGACCAACAGCTCAGAAGGCAAGCAATTTATATCACCTCGGGGTTCTTCCTGTTTCTCTAGCAGAAGTATGAGGCTGAGAGCAAAAGTGCGGAAGGCAGGTGGTCCACGTGTAGGCGGCACGTGAAAAGAGAAGTTCCAGAGGGCACCACTGACATGATGGGCAATGGAGTCTTGTATGGAGGCTGAAAATGAGGGGTTATACACTCAATTTCAGCCCTGGAGCTGTTGAAGTGCTGTGCTAGCATGGTGTGGCCAATACTAGAAGCTGAGTGGTGAACTAGAGAATCTGTAGAGAAATGTGTGACGGTAATGGTGAGCACTAGTACGGGTTATCACTCTGCACTCTTCATGTTGTAATTCACTGAAACTTCACCACAGTAGTCTTCTAGAGTAGGCACTATTATGATCCCTATTAAAAGATGAAGAAACCAGGTACAGAAATAGCAAGAAACCTGCCCCAGGGTTCAACTCCAGACATTATTCTCTTAACTGGGACCCTAAATTATCTGAGTAATGTCAAGGGATTATTGTGTTCAAGGAGTCAGAAATGCCATCTACCTGACAACTGAAGTCATTAAGAAGAGTGGTGGAGGAAAAGAATAAAAAGCTGAAATTGTCAGAAAAGATAAGAAGAATTTCTAGGGGAGGCCCAAGATGGCATTGAAAACTGAAAATGCATTGCAAGGAAATCAAATCCTGGAAACTGAGGCAGGGCAGTCTGTCAAAGACTGGGGTAGTCATGAGTCATGGGGCACCAAGGAAGAGCTGACACTCCCTTGCACATTTCTTTCCATCCTGCATCCTCTGCCCTCAGGGGGAATGCTGGAATCAAACTTCACACTGCAAATATGGTCGCTTAAGTCTGAAGGATGCTCTCCCCATCCTCGCTTGCTAAACTCACATGGCACTTTGAGGCTAAGATAGAAATTTATGGTCCATAAAACTTTTCCCAGTACTCCCATTTGGAACTAACTTCCGCAACTTTGAGTTCCCCAAACTCTGTTGTATAATATTTCCCCCCCTAAAACTATAAGCTCGTTGATGAGAATGGACACAAGGGACATGATGTGTCCAGGAGAGATCAAGAATGGAGGAGTGGAAAGAAGAGAGGGAAATGAATTTGAAGAAAACACTGGAGAGTCTTCAATTATTTATGCTATAATTTTGATGAATTTTTAACGCAATTATGTTAGAAGGCACTACTGCCCCAAATCCATGTGCATTTGGAGAAATTCAAGCAGTTGCTGCTGTTTTAGGGAAGGGAATATACAGAGCCCAGGAGAGAGCCAACCTCCATTGCTACCATCCAATGGCCTGTGGAGACAGTCAAACTAGGAATGATACCAAATGACTGGAAGGCACTTCAGGGACTGAGAGATGAAGCTTTCCACATGGAACACTATCCAACCCCCTAGAAAATGTCCATGAATGTTTTTATTTGATGAGGTCACCAAAAACTAGTAATATTTTTTTCAGATCTCGTTGAAAACTAAGTTTTAAATAATTTTGCTAGTGAGAAATCGGTCCGGTATAACAGAAAAAGAGAGAACAGGAAAACAAAGACTTGCTGGCCAATTTATCAGTACTGGGTGGGTTCTAGGCTTAGGATATAGTTGCTTTCCAAGACCACTGAGAGTTTTCAATCTTTATCTTTGTCCTTTATCTTTACTTGGTCTCTGGCCATTTACTATCAATACTGTTTGTCAGCAATTAAGCATCTATCCTTTTTCTACCCTGTGTTAATAGAAAATAGAAGAGGGTAAAAGAGTAATTCTAAGGGGGCAAAAAGTCCTTTTAGAATAAATTGGGCAGAATCAATGCGTAAAACCCTTCAAGGAGAAGAATATAAAGCACTTAGTTGTTTATTGTTCTGTGACTTAGCCCTTTCATTATGTGGCTGACATGAGACACATATGGTTCAATTGTTTTGGGTCTTCACAAGACTAAAATTATTCAGTAGAAAGCATACATTAAATTCATGACACGATGCCCTAATGGGAGAATAGAGTCTTGGGTCTATGCCCAGGCCAAGGTCAGAAAGAAAGTCCCACGCTCAGATTCCTGGTATGTCAATATCCAAGAGAAAAGGGACAAGGATGTTAGTTCAAAAGCTGTACAAAGAAATAATGAAATGATGCGATGACTGCAGAATATATATGGTATTAATCATGGTAGTAAACACAGTCCACAGTCTACATACATTCAAGTATGAAGGCCCATGGATTTTTTTTTTTTCAGGTTTTCGAAATCAAATGAAAATAACTCAGTCATTTGAAGCCCACTTATACAATGTATCATGCAAACTCAGCATTAGATAAAAATGTTGGGGAAAAAAATCTCAACTTTATTTAGCTTTGCGTCGATATTGAAAATAAAATAATTCAGCTCATATAAGCCAGAGTGGATAAACAGTCCATTTGAATTTTGAAATAAACGTATTCTATCATGAATCAATTTAAGATAACAATCATAGCATTAGGAGAACTGCAATCCTGTCACATTCTTTGCTCTTTTGGCCGCTAAACTTTTAGAACATCCAGAAAACTTACAGGGAAGTCTCTTTAAAAAGAAGAGATGTTACTATAGGAAAGATTTTGAAACAACAGGGAGTCCATTATCTCAAACACTATCAATTTGATAAGACCAACCCCAGGAACAAAAAACAGAATGAATGTTTTTACAAATGGCCACTCCTTATCTGACTGTGAAATGTATACTTTTAGACTTTTTAAAGGGCTCTTTTGGGAGAAGAATCTGACAGAAGACAGAGGGAAAAATCCATTCAATGTTTTATGGACTTATTAAAAGAAAGTCTCTCCTTTTACGAACTGTGGGGGGAAAACAAAAACAAATCCCAAAAACAACAACAACAACAACAACAAAATATTCATTAATACAGAAACTAGAGCAACCAACCGGAGGAGACCTTGATAACTATACCTCCCAAGATAACAATATCAGCATATCAGTAATCGGTTTTCTGAATTTTAATGATAGTTTTCAAACAGAGCTCATGATTCAGTAGGGGCCAGTAAAATGTTACATTCTCCGCCTAAGGATTTCCCTCTCTCGGTACATATCTCTCATTAGAGCTTTGCTCCAGATTTTAGTCCAAAGACTGAATCACACGAAACTTTCAGCTCAGCAGCCTTTAAGAAGTAGGGAAGAAGGGAGTTCTGTGCAGAAATTAAAATGGGCTTTTGTCAAGCTTTGTCTTACACAATTTCTCAACTTAGTATGGAAAGATTACCTGAAAAGACAATTTTCCAAATATTGTCATCCTCCAAGTTTACTTTTCCATGAGCCATTTGGATCATGAAATAAAGTGTAGGTTTTGTTTTTACTTATCCTAAAGAGCCAGCTTATGAGAATGTGCTGATTTTAAAGTGTAAAGTAAGATCAAGAAAGGACAAAACAAAACTGTCACCATGGATATTAAAATCAATTTTAGGTCATTAAAATTTTTCATCATGACATAATTAATAGAGAGCTTTGCTTGTAAAATTTAAAAATTCCCATGTTCCTTTCATTGATAGACTTAAATTTGGGGTCCACGCTTGATTTCTTATTTCTATCGACTAGAACATACATCCGTACTGCTTTCAGAAGCTCGTTGCCTTCCGAGCTGACGAAAACAGAATCATTTGTCTCAACGTTCGAATACGAAGTAAGATAGCACAGGGATAAAATTTAATCTTTGGAAATACAGACTTTCAAAACATTTGACATCATAAAAAATACACTGAATATTAGCTTTTATATTAGTTGCTATAAATTAATCCATCCATAATGCCTCAACAGGTACAAAACATATTGAATGAGGGATTTTTCCGGTAATGTAAGAAGCACTGAGCAGATGTGCTTTGTACCAAACAATTTCATATTTCAATGTGACAAAATAGATGAGCCACATAAAGCCTAATTTCAGTTGCAAATTGCAAGCTGGAATAAGTTCCAGAATAGTAAACAATTAGCTGCTTTATTTTCTTTTTAATAAGACTAAATTACCAGATAATATCTACTGGCATCAACTTGGCTAATAAAAATCTGTTTAATAGGATTTGCCATTTTTCCAATTGCTATCATGATCAGCTTTGCATTTTGATTATCTCTAAACTTTGCCTCAATTTTCTCATAGAAAAGCTCTCAGTGGTAATTGCTTTAACATTTATTCCAGGTCAAGTGGTTAAGTATGAATAATGATCTGTCAAAAATGTACAGTAATGCCGTCAATAGAGCAATTACCATTTAGCTGGAGATTATTATGGCAAAAGAGCACATTAACTGGGCACAATAAACAGAACAACAGAGAAAAAGGGGGCAAAGGGACTGACTGTTTGCAAAACCTGTGTGTGTTGTATGTGTTCCTGACAGATATTAATTGTCTTTCAAGACCAATTATCCATACCCCTACGATGGTCTTCCCTGTACAGAATGAATTAGGAACTTTTCATTACTGATAAAAGGAAAACAAATATTTATATAGCTTACATTTAATACTCCCCAAAAGGTTGTCTCGCTACCTTTTCTGCAATGGTGTTTATTCCTGTTATTCCTCATCTCTCCCAGGAAGGCCCACCACAGGGCGGGATTAGTTGTCTATTTTGGTGAATCACCGATTAAATTAATGCTAATGGGAGGTGACAACACCTGCTTTTGTTGTCAATATTATTACAAAGGCCCAATTTTTCAAAGTGTCTTTCTGGAGAAGAAGCAATGAATAAGGCTGTAACTCAATACAGTACTACTGCTGGGGGAAAGGTGATAACAAGGAAGTATGTTTACCCAGTCAACACAGTCGTTGTTTAGCTGTGACTCCCTTAATATCTGGGGCTAAGGGGAAACCTTCCAGCCGATATTCAAGAGCAGATGATAAACGGCTCCTTGCTTAGAGGTAATGCCACAGCTGGTAACTCGGTAGCTAGCTAAACATTTCAGCACGCTTTCTGAATAGCCTTCCTGCATTTCGGGAACAGGCCACCGTCATTCTACCTTACACTGTCACCCACTGATGTTTACGTACACGGGATATGCTCAGATTGTAATTTTAAGGCAGATGCACTCAGAAAAGTGGCCATAGGTCACCGAAACTATTTACATTCACTTACTCACTCACTCATTCACTCAGATGATTCTTTGATCCTACTCTGTCCAGAACGATGGCTCTGGGACACACAAATTGGGGAATTACACAAATTTGGGATGGAGTCTCATGGCTCCATCTCTCAGCAGCTGTGGCTTTAGACAACTTGTTTCACCTCAATATCAGAGTTCTCATCTGCGAGGTGGGAAATGATACAGTGTACGTGCTCTGCAGACACAATGACGTCATGAGCGTGGAGCGAAGTTAGAGTGTCCAGCTCACGGTAAACGTTTCATAATGTTCTCTTGTTAGCTGCGTCATGGCAGCAAGAGTCAAGATGACAAAACCCTGTCTTTGGAGAGCTTCAAATAGGCATTAGATGCAGCCAGTAAACGGCAGGCTGTACAGGATGAGGACATCAGTGGTGATGGAGGTGAGCAGCCCAGACGTCCTAGAGGAAGGAGTCCAGCAGAGCTTTCTCTCCTGGTTGAGCTTGCCCATCCCACCCCCACCCCCTCACTGGAGCTTCACCCCCTCACCCTTTCTGCTTCATTCAACCCTCAAATGTGTTAAGGTTTATTTTATCTTAATTTTTCACCACTGTACCACTTACTCACTGACTCCCCCAATCTCCCAAAATACCTGCCAACATGTGATATCTTATTCTAATAGGTAGTAAGAAAGTAGCTCCCTGACCAAACAAGTTAGGAAAGCACTGGGTTGTATGAGGTTAATTGTTTCCTACAGAACTTCTCATGCATTAAACTAGCAGGGGTAATAAATTGCCAGGAAGGGAAGGGGTATGTGGTGTTTTTCAAATCCATTGGACTACAGAATGATTTTTTTTCCTGGTTTGTCACTGGCGTAATGCTCTGAGGAGACAACTAAGACCGTGCTGGTCCTCTAAACTGTTCTCATCCCAGTCACAGACACTTTGAATCACCAAGTCCAATGATTTCTTCTCCCTCTCTGTTCTATTTACTAAGTGCACAGGCTATGAAGCTGGGCACCCTGCATTCGAATCCCATTGCACTGTGTGTGATGGAACAACTCACTTAGTATCTTGGTGCCTCCGGTTTCTCAACTATAAAACATAAGCCATGGTAAACATGACCTCACTGCATTGTTGTAAGGTAATGCCCAATGAGGAGCTTAGAAAAACGACCTGTCTGTGCTGGGTTCTAAATAGATATTTAGTTATTTTTTGCTCTTCCTTCTTCCCTTGGCTTACTTGAGATATTTCTCTTTAGGCATCACGTTCTTGTCAGCCTTCCATGACATCCTTGCCCACCCCTTGTATTCAGTTCATTGATTTCCACGCCTTCCTTTTTACATTTTCCTTGGATGACCAACCCAGAAAACATCAATGATCAGCTATTCCCTGTTTCCTAAATATTTACCCTTGCCTTTCAGTGTTTATTTAAAACTGAACTCAGATCCTTCCCACTCTTCTGTGGGGCCATCTACACCTGTGTCTTCTTCTGTGCTCTCGAGGTCGGTCATGACATCACCATCCATTCAATTTCCATCCAGAAACGTGAGAACAATCCCTGATTCCTTCCATTCTCCAGCTTCCCCTGAGCAATGGCCAGGTCAGACCCATTTTTCTCCATACGTTCTACATTTCCTTCATCTTAACCACTCTCCCTGTTTCATCATTAAATCCTTTATTTACAGTGCTACCTGCAAATCTCTTCATCCCAGCTCCTTGAGGATGTGGTTTGAATGCCTTGCTATTGCTTCCAAGCCTCCTTGTTGGAGGGCTTCTGCTGCAGGCTGCTCTCTTATACTACTAATTCTGCCTCTTTCACATTGTGGGGTATTTGCTAGGCAGGGCTCTATTTGCTCACCTCTTTTGCAGCTAGTTGTGGCATACGTCTAGCTTCCGGTTGATGGATTGACAGAAGTGAAGTGTTCTGCTTCTAAGGTTTGCCACTAAAATGAGCCCACTGGTTCCCTTCTTTTTTTTTTTTTTTTTTTTTTTTTTTTTTAAGATTTTATTTATTTATTCAACAGAGATAGAGACAGCCAGCGAGAGAGGGAACACAAGCAGGGGGAGTGGGAGAGGAAGAAGCAGGCTCATAGTGGAGGAGCCTGATATGGGGCTCGATCCCACAACGCCGGGATCACGCCCTGAGCCGAAGGCAGACGCTTAACCGCTGTGCCACCCAGGCGCCCCCCACTGGTTCCCTTCTGGAGGGTTTATGGAACAAAATGATAAGAACTGGACCATCAATCAGCCTTGGACCCAAAGATGGAAACTCCCCTGTGAAGGAGAACGGAGGCCCCTCATGTGCACTATCACCCCTGATTTGCTCATCTCTGGACCATGACACAAGTGAGAAAGAAGCTCCCGTCAGATTTACACACTTCGTTTTGTTACCTGTTCATTATTGAGGAATGGACACTACCCTAATTCATCTCTTTCCTAAGTATCGTTACCTCACTCCTTCACTTCAGCTCCAGTAAACTTTCAGTTCCTCTAAGGTGCCACACACGTGATCACTTCTGGACTTGGCATATATCGTTTCTTCTTTTTAGCTAATATTTCCTCTCTTCTCTTTCTCCCTTCGACTTCAGGTCTTAATAGCATGAGACTTCCTCTAGGAAGTCCTCAAGGACTGCCCCCATCCCAGACTGTGACAGGGACACTTGCCATGCACTCCCAAGGTCCCTGGTGCTTCACCTGCCATGGCACAGACCTGCCATTTTTTCAATCATTTGTTCAACTATCTCCAGTGTTAGCGGTAGGTCTTGTGCACACAGGGGTTCTCTATCTTTCTGTTTTTTCCCCATTGCTTCACATAGTATCTGGCCTGTAACAGATCCTTCACCTGTCTTTGTTGTATCAGACTCAATTTAGACTCAGCATGACTGAAACCAAGTTCATTATCTTCTCTCCTTAGCCTCGGATTGTTTTCTCACCTGCGATTTCTGTCTTAGTTAATGGCAATGCCAACTTTCTAGATACCCCGAATAGAAAATGTAGTGACTCACTCCTTATTCCTTCCTTTTCCTCACTTCTCACTCTAATTGGACACCAAGTTATTCTTAAGACATCTCTGAAATGCCTCCCAAATAATCTTGGCTTTTGATTCCTAAGGTCACCTTTCTCCTTCACCTGGACTTCTCCAGCACTCGTTTCCCGACGGTGCTCCCCAAGGCCGCTCTTCCTGTGTCCAGCCCTCCCTTCTGAATAATCACAGCTGATTACACTCATAGCGTTACAAATCTCTAGCTACTCTCTATTGCAACGACCTGAAAATGGCTAGAGATCTGTCTATTTATCTTTAAACCTGGTCTCACTTTATATTTCTACATTCCCCTCCTTCCTGCTCTTGATCTAGGGCAGTGGTTCTCTCACTTTGAGCTGAAGGAGCTTGTTAAAAATGAGAAGTTAAATCCCAAGGACTGAGATTCGGGGGGGGATGAGTGTCAGCCAAGGAATCTTGCATTTGTCAAGAACGTGAGTGAATGATCTGAGGATCGCTGAGAAACAGTGGCTCCACCAAAGTAAACTTCTTGACGCAACCCAAACGGATCCATCACGTCAATGAGCACATATCCTTTCATTTCCTGGAAATATTCTTGTGCTCTAATCAAGCCCAAATGTCTCAAAACTCTATGTATTTTACTTTTCCCAGCAAAGTAATTACGGAGGCCAGATCGCTGAAGCCTGAAATGTCTTGGGTCATGATTTCAGATTTTCTTTTTTTTTCCTGAAGGCAAGATAGAATCAGAAAAGGATTTGGGGTATAGAGTTGACATATTTCGAACCTGTTTTAAGAATATTAATCTGGAAGTAGCAGGTGGGAAAAATGGAAGAAGAAAAAAACTAGCTAAAAAGAGTTTATCTTATTCCCCGAAAGAGATTTTTAAAAAGGACAAAAAAAAGAGGGGGCAGTGAGAAAGTAAGCGTTAGGGATACCTCTTCATTTTCCCGCCTGAATTATTGGAGATATGGTGGTGCCAGCAAAAGAGAGACAGGCATAAGGACCGCAGCAACAATAATGAAAATAAAAGCCTAGACCAGTGATTCTCAAAGAGTGATTCCTGGACAAGTATCATAGCAGCTCATCTTCATTTGTTAGAAATGCAAATTACAACAAGTTAGAAAAAGTAACTGCTAGAAAGCCAAACTGTCAATCCACTTAATGGACAACTTTAGATACAAATTGTCGTTTGATTGCCTGAATCTTGCTTTGCACCGTGTTGTGCTGGGGAAATGTAGGTACACGTGCCTGTCTTGGCGAGAGGACGTAAAGCCCCGTGAGACTGCAAGGAGAGCCCATCAAGTGTCAGTGGCTCCTCACGGTCTATAGAAAAGTTAAGTCTCAGTGTACCAGGCTGACACTCAAAGTCTTTGGTCTTCACATGGACCCACCTCTCTGTTATTCTGATTCCTCAGAATGAGTCCTCTACTTTAACTTTTTTCCATCATGCCATGCTTATCCTAAAATCTACTGTTTGCTTAGATGCCTTCTGCTCCCTGAAAATTACCAGCCTCTCTACCTACCCACTCGTCCTTTCACCTTTCTTTCACCATCATTGTCATCATAGAAACAATTCGTTGGTTGTTTTTTTTTTTTTCATTTTTAAAGATTTTATTTATTTATTTGACAGAGAGAGAGAGAGCACAAGCAGGGGGAGCAGCAGAGAGAGAGGGAGAAGCAGGCTCCTCCTGAGCAGGCAGCCTGACACGAGGCTTGATCCTAGGACCCTGGGATCATGACCTGAGTCAAAGGCAGACATTTAACCAACTGAGCCACCCAGGTGCCCCCTTTCATTTTGTTTTTTTTGTTTTTGTTTTTGTTTTTGTTTTTTTTAAAGATTTTATTTATTTATTTGACAGAGATAGAGACAGCCAGCGAGAGAGGGAACACAAGCAGGGGGAGTGGGAGAGGAAGAAGCAGGCTCATAGTGCAGGAGCCTGATGTGGGGCTCGATCCCAGAACGCGGGGATCACGCCCTGAGCCGAAGGCAGGCGCTTAACCGCTGTGCCACCCAGGTGCCCCTGTTTTGTTTTATGACGATTTTATTTATTTATTTGACAGAGAGAGAGAGCACACAAGCAGGGGGAATAGCAATTTGTGGGTTGTTTATCATGTTTAAGACACTGTGTTAAACCTTCAAATTCATTAGCTCACTTAGTATTTGCAAGAAAACTATGAGGAGATACTATTGTTCAGAGCTTATTTATGGTAGCTTCTCTTCCAAGGGACCTCCTTTAACCAACTGAACCCCAGTAATGTCCCCTTCTCTCAAGAAAGAGAGAAAGAAGAAAGAAAGAAAGAAAGAAAGAAAGAAAGAAAGAAAGAAAGAAAGAAAGAAAGGCGAGGGAAGGAGAGAAGGAAGGGGGTGGGGAGGGTAGGAAGGAAGGAAGGAAATGCAAATGCAAATTCTTGGGTCCTACCCCAGATCTACTGAATTAGAAACTCTGGGGCGTAGGGCCCAACAATCTGTATTTTTACATGTGCTCCAGGTGATACTGAAACATGCTGACATCTGAAAACCACTGGCCAAGACGAAATGCTCCGTGCAAGCAGGGCCCAGCCCGGGCCATCCCTCACCGCACCCCCGCTGCCTGGTACAGTGCCTGGCTTAGAGGAGCACCTCACAAATAACTGCGGAGTGAATTCATAATACTACCTACCAGTTTCTGAGATATCGTCATGAGTTAGGCTGTGTGCTAAACTGTGGTATGTATATGAACGATTAATCGTCACGAGAATCTAATGAAGGAACTTCTTTCTTTTCATTTTCACAGAAGAGAAAACTTTTAGAGAGGTTAAAAATCTTGGTGAAGATCCCATAGCTGGTAGAGGGGTGAAAATGTAGTGTGAACTCAAGTCTTCAGACCTGAGAAACCGGGGAACTATTCGTTCCATTACATTGTTGTTTGTTTGGGGATGGACGGGAGTAAGTTTGTTTTTGGAATACCGATATTATTTTTTTTCAATTTTAGCAGAGAATAAAGTAAGGGTTTTTGTCTTGTTTTGTTTTTGTTTTAAAGATTGGGAAGTTTACAATATGTTTCTAGGCCAAGAGGCTTGAACAAAGACACAGAAATCACTGGCCATACTGAGGATTCATGGGGAAGAAGAGGTGATTCATAAGACAAAGTTGGAATGGCAGGAGTCCAACATAGGAGCCATGCTGTTCAGTTAATATGGGGAATCTTCTATATGCCCAAGCCTTGTGCTAGATAATGGAGATGAAAATATAAATAAGATGTAGAAACATTTTGGGGTAAAAATGAAGAATGATGACATCGGTCACATCATTTGGCTTTTGTCTTAATAAAGCAGAAGACGCGTGTTCTTTGTAGAGAGAGTGCAGGGGATGAAGAGGAAAATATGTGGATGAAAAAGGTCAAAATGTTTAGAGCAGCCTGTACATCTTAGTGCGGCCCCACTGACTTCTGCAAAGTGCAACATTGTTATTGGTCCAATAATGATGACTTTGGAAACCTTCCCCTTTGAAGAAATGTCAGAATGAATTATGGGCTTCCTTCAACCATATCCTGTAGAAGACCACAACATTCTGAGGTTCCTGTTTTTGTTTTTGTTCTTCCTCACAGTGCTGATAGTTTGCCAAAAGGAAAAACAACAACAACAACAACAAAATGGGATTGAAAGAAGAGCAACAATTTGATTCTATGCACAAGACAACCAAATGCATGCTAAGTAATGTTTTTATATTACATGATATAAACTATTATGGCAAACGAGCATTGTACTCATATGTAAAAAGGAAAATTGAAAGCTTATCTCTACATAAAGGTTACGAAAATATTTGAAGTGAAAACCCTAATTAAAATGACTCGGGCTCCTTTGCATAAGAGGTTTTTTGTGTGTGTTTTGATTTTTTTTTTCCGGTTAAAATACAAAATAAGCAGATCAGTCTGATTTGGATAAGTCTTATTTGGAATAGATATCAGGACTATTTTGGGATATGCTATTGCAGAATAAGCCCAGATAACACACGAGACACAACACTATCTTAATCACATTATTTCTGAAAATTGTCAAAGTTCAAAGTTACTTGGTGGCAGCTGTGATGTCAGTTTGTTTTTCGTATCTACTCACAGGACTAATAGAGTCCTCCCTATCTAGGAGGAGTCACAAAAATGTTGACATCAGGTTAAAATTATACACTGCTGCTTTTTATTACAGTGGATTATTATTTAACATGATGTTCTTACTTCGGTTAGTTTTGGAAAACAGTTCACATTAATTTCCGTCTAAATTCTGACATCCATGGTCCTTTTGTAATCTTTAAATTAATACCATCAATAGAAGTTTCACATTTTATTCTGTACTCATTAACCACAGATCAGTATTTTCTTTCATGTTGATCCTTTTTATTCCTACAATTTTGGTGATGTCTTCAGCATTCTGCATAGGAAGACACACATCTCCCTCATTAGAAAGCAGAAGAAATCCCTCGTATGCTAAGGAATTGCAAGTGGGAACAAAGAATTGAACAGTGACTCTTAACGTGGCTATTTATGAAATAATAAATTGCCCTTTTGTATGTTTGCAAAACATATGTTATAATTAAAATATGAATCAGAGTAAATATAAGAGTACCACTGTTGGTTATCTTTCCAAACACAACATAACGTTTTGATTTAAAAATAGGAATTTGACATTTGCCCCAGGAACACCATTAAATGTGCTATCCTTCTCTCCCACATTTGGCTTACCCTTCATTCTATTGGTATACTTCTTAAAGAAAGTTCTAGATTTCTGTTATTCGCTTAATAGTATTAAATGACATGCAGGGTCTGCATACTTTACTCAGTCACCATATATTTTCCTATGCACGTTAAGCCAGAACAATCTATTACAACTGCTAGTAATGGGGAGCTGTAGGATTACAGGGGATAAGGAAACAAAGTGACGGTAGCCATGACAACTGGGACAGTCAGCACGAAAATGGATAATGAACATCCAGTTTTCACATGATAAGGTTGGGGCAAGGAGTGTTCCAAAGTAGAAGTTTCTAAGCAAGTGGAAAAGACTTAACAAGAGCCTCATTGATACAGTGTAACAGAGGAGCATAATAAATGACCACACATACCGTAGGAGTATGTGCACTGCTTACTCACATGCTTTCCTTACATTTTCTTCTTTAATTTGAGCTCTGAACATCCCATCTGCAGCAGAATTCTATGAGGTTCTAATGGGTGGGATTACAAAGGAGACTTTGTTGACTCATGTAGGTAGATTTCAAATCTAACTTTTAGTAAATCTGTTTTAGGAAATGCAGTGTCCTGAGAATTCAAAAGCAGCCAGAGTGATATGCCAGTGTGAGGCTATCATGCATAATCCTTGAGTGACAGGTATTCCTTTCCTGTTACCAAACCTGCTCAGATTTTTATAATCAGAAGTCCACATGCTCTGGAAAAAGTCTACCTGACTTGTCTGATGAGTGACTTCCCCAAAACAAAGTTTGTCTCTGCTGTCAAAATCCCTCACCCAATGATAATCACTCCTACCAAAACTCCCATCAATTTCAACTATTATTTCCTCCCAGGTACAACTTTCTAAGAACCCAAAACTCACTCCACATCCAAGTTGACTGAGATGACACGTTATCTCTGTACCACAACAGCTCTACTTAACAGGGACTGTAGACAATTATATTATTATAAAACATCACCCAGTGTCTGCACTGTCAAACATTATTTATCCCCAGGTGATTGGAAATGAATGAGATTTACCAAGTGGTACCAAAATAACATTTTTCATGTTCAACTAAACTTGTGCTCGTATAAAACAAACAAACAAATCATGACTCTTAGATCTTTTTTCTCCACTTTTTGCAAGGAAAAGCATATCTGTCCCTTCCAATTGGCTCCCCAGAATGGTACCCAACTGTCCTTTATTCTTGTTCAGCAATCCCTTCACGATTTATCTGGCTTCTTTCAGCCAAGGGTCCAAGAAATATGAATACTGATACAAATTTGTCAATCCACAGGGCCTTCTCCTGTGTAATACTGCCAGTCTGGACCAACCTAGAAATAGCCATTTAGAAGATAACTCAGAGAAAAAAGAAAAAAAAAAAAAAAGAAGCTTCCATCAAGTATGACTTATTGCCTTTTCCCACCTGATCCCATTTCTATGCCTCATGCCGGTATTGATGGACGCGTGGGGGAGAATGGCTGTAGGCTTCGCATTAGTCACTGTAATCACCAGCCTCAATAATTGACAGGAAAGAGGCTCAGCTCTGGCAATAGGGAGCCAATGAAAACTGTTTTCATGCAGCAGTTAACCATTTATTCAAATACTCAGCCTGATGCGTTTTCAAAGATTGAAAAATTCCTTGTCTGCCAGAAATGGAGGTGGAGAGGGGTAAAAGTGATACTTAAATGCAAAGGCTTGGAATTGCCCACGGTTTAACTATCAGAATCCCACCCCCCCTTCCATAACAAGAGAAAAGGGAGAGAAAGAGAAAGAAAGAAAACAAAAGTTGACATGTACAGGATGTAGAAGAAAGGTTGACAAATGGTGAAGTGTTTTAAGGAATGTGAGTACAGTTTCCCAATTGTTTATAATCACACGAAGTATGTACTAAGCATGTTAACATGCTAAGCATGCGCGCTTACCCTAGATGCCTGAGTAACAGGGCATGTGTAACTTCCCTACGCACCTGCGAGCTTCCTGCCCCCTTGGCACACTGAGGACAAGCTTTCCGCACTAACCCCCAAGGGGAGACACTGCTTTGGGAAATATCCCTGGTGTTCTCAACTTGTTGCAAGTAAAAACCCTCCCTTTTCCCGTTCTTTGGCTTGGTGGTGGCTTTTGGCTGGACACCCACCAAGGGGCATACCTGGTTTGGGGTAACAGGTGGGCAGTGCAGAATTTACTTGAAGAGTCCAATACGGCCAATCAGAGAGAAAGGGAACTGAGAGAATCCACTTTCCTGCCTCAGCCCGTGGTAAATCAGAATCCTTGTGTAACGAAGAATGCGAGCCCCCAAACGAATTGCAGGAGCTCAGTCAAGGAAACTAACATGAGATTTTTTGCAGCGACTTTAAATTGTACAAAAGCCAATAGTGTTTTTTGTTGTTGTTGTTGTTGTTTATTTTCTTTCTGCCAACACTTGCTATTGGGTCAGTCAGTCAAAGGACTTCGCTAAGGCAAGTGGCAGTGCAGGAGAGCGGCGTGTTGGACATGAATCAGTTTAGTGGCTCAGAGGAGGACGCAGTGAATGAAACAGGCAACCGTACCCCAGGGCAGGGAAACCCTTTGAAGGAAACTGGACTTCTCTTTACGGTTTATGCGAACTTTGTAGCAGGGGCAGATTGAGAGCCCTAGCTTCCCCGTAGTGTTTAGCAGCACTCTTGTGAATTTGAGACTTGTAAAACCTAAAAGAGCAGTGCACGGACATCATAATTACCATACCAGAACAGCCCAATGAAGCAGGGAGTCTGGTGCCCTCTCTCCGATGCTGCACGGTTCTGAAGATGGAAACCCCCCTGTAATACACCTAACTGGGCAACACAGGACCACAGGGGGCCGTTTCTCCCAGTCCCCAGCTGGTGATCAGCAGTGTGTGCCCTGAAGCGGTGGAGTTGAGCATCCTTGTCATTTTGTCCTTGGCAATAAAATGCCAGTGTTATTCTGACTCATAGCAATGCAGCGTCCTTCTCAAACCTCCCCCAAATGTCGTAATCCACTTGAAACCAAAGAAGCATCTCGGTGGAATTACACCTGCTGTGTTGAGAATCTGGTGCCCTCTGTCCCTTTAGATTTGCTGCCATTTGGTTTTCCCGAGTTCCTTCCTTGTTTCTTTGCTACCGAGAAAAGAAAATAAGGGTATCCAGCTTGTTTTCTTGACACCAGTCCTTCTTTCCCACGGCACACCCCCCGGCGTGTCCTTTGGCTTGCCCCCGTTTCTATATTCAGGGCTTTTATCTTTCTTCTTGGAGGAGTTACTCCCCCGCCTCACAGTGCCTGCAAATTTCATGACACATTCCTGGACTGTTTTGTTGTTGTTTTGTCTTGCTGCTGTTTTGTTTGTGAGATGAGTGACAAAAGTAAACATAAGAGCAAAATGTGAGAGCACAACAGATTTAGAAAACTGTACGTGACACTATTAGGCACAGTGCAACATTTCGGTCCGCTTCTTCATTAGTATGGAATAATATTAGTTTAAGTAATGTCTAGACGTATTTTTTTCTACAATTGCTGAATTTGAAGTAGATATTTTTCCTCGATCCTTAAAACTGAATCTTCTGTCTTTGTCCTGAGAGGTGTAAAGCTTAGCTTGGATAAAGACCTATTAAATGTTCTATCAAAAAAAATAAATGTATGCTGCTTTGCACTTGTCTACACAAAATTTAATTTACCTGTCAGATTGTTGCTTGGTTTTAGGTTGGCATTTCATGTTTGGTGGAGACTTTCATCCTATTTCCTTTCCCTNNCTTACCCTAACAATGTATCATCAGCAAATATTGATACGTACTCTTCCCCTTGTCTCCCGAGTCATCAATATAGGCAATGTATATACACTATGCTTAATCTACATTCTTGGGCCACTTCACTCTTGATCTTTCCTTGATGAAAACTTGCCATTGAAAAATAATGAGTTTTCTTTCCCCTGTACATTTAATCCACAACAGACTTTTGATTGCCCTCCGTGACTCAGTTTCCTTGATGAGTTCTACTGAGAGAATGTATCCTAAGACTTCCCAGTGTTTAGATAAATTATATGAAGGGAGTTCTTTTCCCTGCTGCTGCAGCTCTCAGGAAGTCTGTAAAGTGTTGTGCGAACTGTCATTGTCCTCATTAGGTACTGAGAGCGTGCAGCTTGATGTGGCACAGAATGCATGAGCCCATCTAGGTACGCATTCCAGCTAGCGCCTATTAAGCTCTTAGACTAGCCCCTGCAACACCTCAATTCCTTCGTCTTTAAAAGAGATAATGCCCTTCCTCCTAGGATCTTCAGGAGAATTAGCGGGACAACAGCTGAAGCTCAACAAATATGAAGTCTCTCCCCTACTTAGATTCCGGCTTGAGTAAAATTAATGACAGTGGGCTGCAAAAGAACACTTCTTGCCTCAAGGTTCTGGAGATCCTTTTGATGGCTTCCATTCCCCTTTTTTCATATAACACAGCTCAAAGGTTTTCCTTCCATTTCACTTTTGCTTCTTCAGATCACCACTCCTGTGAAACAGCAGTTGTCTCTAGATTACTGTAACACCAGGCCCAAATAATGCTGTAGGTCATCCTTAAGATAAAATTTCCTCATCCTCCGTGTGGGATGAAAGACGGAAGTGCTAAACTCAAAATGGATTCAAGACCTAAATGTGAGACCTGAAACAATAAAACTCCTAAAGGAAAACAGGCAATGGTCTCTTGGACATCGGCCTTGGTAGTATATGTATGGATATGTTTCCTCAGGCAAGGGAAACAAAAACACAAACTATTGGGATTACACCAAGATAAAAAGCCTTTGCACAGCAAAGGAAACCATCGACAAAACAAAAAGGCAACCTACTGAATGGGAGAGAATATTTGTAAATGATATATTCCATAAGGGGTTAATACCCAAAATATATAAAAAAAACTTATACAACTCAACATAAAAAAAAAGCAAATAATCTGATTTAAAAAATGGGCAGAAGACCTGAACAGACATTTTTCCAAAGAAGACATACAGATGGCCAACGGACACATGTAAAGATGCTCAACATCACTCATCGTTAGGGAAATGCAAATAGCGCAATGAGATACCACCCGTACCAGGCAGAATGGCTAGTATCAACAAGACAAGAAATGACAAGTATTGGTGAGGATGTGGAGAAAAGGGAATCCTCAGGCACTGTTGGCGGGAATGCAAATTGGTGCAACCACTCCAGAACACAGTATGGAGGTTCCTCAAAAAATTAAAAATAGAAATACTATAGGATCCAGCAATTCCACCTCTAGGTATTTACCCAAAGGAAATGAAAACACTAATTCAAAAATGTATCTGGACCCCTACGTTACTGCGGCATGATTTACAATACCCCAGACATAGAAGCAGTCCAAGTGTCCATCCATAGATGAATGGATAAAGAAGATGGGGTTTATACGTGCCATGGAATACTCCTCAGCCACAAAAAGGAATGAGATCTTACCAACTGCAACAACATGGGTGGACTCAGATGGAATAACGCTAACTGAAATAAGTCGGACAGAGAAAGACAAAGAGCATATGATTTCACTTACATGTGGAATCTAAAACAAAACAAACCAAATGAAATGAACGAAAGAACAAACAGAAACAGACTCAAAACTACCGAGAACAAATTGATGGTTGCCAGAGAGGGGAGTGGGGGATGGGCAAAATAGGTAAAGGTGATTAAGAGGTATAAACTTGCAGTTGTAAAACAAACAAGACATGAAGATGAAGAGTACAGCTTAAGCGGGGAGGAAGAAAACGCTAATAATATTAGGGCACAAACGAGAAGGATAAAAAATGGACAGCACAGATGGGCATGCCTGCATAATTGTGGGTGCCTTTTAATGTTTGTGTATACGATTCATAACAACACACCAGCGGCACCGAACACCTTTATACGTCATCTTTGTGCCAGACCACACTACACTGTGCCCAGGACTTAACATGTATCGGCCTATTTAATTCACATATGTGTGTGCCCAGAGGTTGTCTATACCTGTGGGGATCTGGGCCTCTACCACATATGTGCAAGGGAGCTGATTCTGTGAGAGATAATGTGGGTGGTGCAAAGGCACATTTTCTAGACCTAATGACAATTTTGTAGCCCAAGTGATTTTTATAAACTATGTGCAAGGCTATATGGGAGATCATTTTAATTGTAAAGACATTTTTCTTAGCGTCAATATGCAGCCCACAGATGTATAATTTCTGAGATCACCTTTAGTCCTATTAAAAAGATGGGTATCACCTTGGCAGCCTTCCAGTCTTCCAGTTCTGCGGCTGTTTTCCATGATAAATGACATATTTTTGTGAGTAGCACAGCGACTTCATTCTATAGTTCCTTCATGTTGCTTGGACGAGTTCCACCCAGCTGATGATTTATTACGAGGTAATGTTTTTCAGCTCGTCCATCACACCCTCACCTTTATAATGTTAAGCATTTCACCTTCAACAATAGCAAAGGGTAATCCACGCTTGGCACTAATTTTAAGAATAAATGAGAAATTGGACTATTGTCCTACTAAAAGGGTGGGGTGATCCAGGACCAAATGTTCCCCATTCAAATGCCTTAGACGGTGGGAAGTGGAGCCTTGGTGGAGCCCCTGCCCAGTTCCCTCTCGCTGAGCCCACAGGTGACCTGCCCCCAGGCTCTTAGCAGCGGCCACACTCCTAGATTCCTGGGGATCATGCCAGGAGCTGACCGTGAGGAGGGGCAGAGTCAAGGTAGAAGAATCACACCTAAGATCATGATTATAAAGAGGGTTTCCAAAAGCTTCTAGAGTTCTTTTTCTGCTGGAGATTCTCGATTCAAGAAATATTTTTCACCCTAGAGAAATCTGATCATCTGTGAATCTTCAACTCTGAGCAGACCCTTTTTAATCTTTACATTCTTAACCACTTCTAGGAAAACAGTTCATTCTTTTTGTCCCAGTCTAGGGAGGTGTCTAGAACATTAACTATTTGAATGCCTGTTTGTTTGTTTGTTTTCCCATAACATACACTGCAGAGACAACATCATTAAACTTCTGAGTCCTCCCAGACTTTTCTTCCTCTCCCAAACTTTTCACAAGGGAGAATCTTGACTTGTCTGTTGGAGGGATCTTCTCAGTAACCCTCCAGGCAAACACTCTTTTCCTTTCAGCCATATTCCATGGTTTATAAAACCAGAGAGCAGTTATAGACAGAGTGGACTACAAGGAGACTTTCTTGCTGAGTCTATTCCTGAACTCACCTTTGTGGGTGAGAATCTGAGTAAAAAGTTAAAGAGAAGAAAGAAGGAAGGGAAGAAGGAAGGAAGGAAGGAAGGAAGGAAGGAAGGAAGGAAGGAAAATAATTTAAAAGACTAGATCCACTACTCATTGAAGATCGAAGGAAGAGTAGCCAGAGAAGCCACTTGATATCTTGCTTCCTTAAATTTGGTGGCACAGTGTGGGGGATGAGTGAGGCACTCAGAGAAAGAACAGAGGAGGTTGCTGGAGCGTGAGCTAGGAACCATTATCTTTTATCTTCCTAAGACTCAAGCGAGGTTTGAAATGCCCTTGTAATTACTTTTTTTAATAAGAGACTCTACTCTTTTGAATGCAATTCTATTTAAAGACCAGGCAATGTAGGGCCCCTGAATATTTCCTGTTACCCTGACCTGTGGACAATCTCAGTTTCCTTCTTTGTCCTTCTCCCTTCCTTATGACCTGATATGTTTTGAGGATATTCATCACTGTATCCATAATCAGAAATAATCATGGCCTCTATTTTGCAAATAAGTATTGGCTAGCTGCTTGGCATTTTTATGGGCACAATGGACTAATAAAGTAGGCTGCTGAATTCTAGCCTCTGTTTTTTTCCCCCCATGCCAATCTCTACCCAGAATGCCCTACCCACCCTGGACATCTCTGCAATTCACTTATAAAACCACAAGCTCATGGAAGGAAGCCTTCTCTATGCACACTCTCTTACAAGGTGCTCTTAAGTTAAATGACTTAATTATCCTAATAACATTTTAGTGATTTAACCTTGACTCTGGCTCCAGTTTGGTATACAGCTCTGTGCAGCGCTGCTCTATTTTGATGCGCCTGGTCCTTGAACCAGTTAGGAATTTCTACTCAGTCCCATCAACTACCACAACCAATTGGTCTCTCTGCCCTGCATCCTTGGATGCTATCCTGCTTCCCATGAACCACATCCCATATACATTGGATACTTTACGAAACAGTGGAAAGTGAGAAGGCTCAGCCGAGCCTAGTCTTGCAGGGAGCTTGGGATTTGGCCCTACCTTGGCTATTCTTGGGGAGCTGAGGTAGCCTGAATTGATCTTAATTTGTAACTGAGAAGAGAGTTGTAATAAAGGAAATCAAGGTAGCCCAGGGTTCCCAATTTTCTAAGTGCATCATCTTAAAAGGACTTTTCACAAAGATATTCAAAGCACCAGTATTCATCATAGGAAAAATCTGAGGTGGTTTATCATTGTGGCTAAGAGCTTAGGTTCAGGGGTCAAACATAACTGAATTATGATCCTTGCTCCTCCACTGACGAACTGCATAAATTTGGGAGAATTTTCTAACCTCTCCGAAGCCCCAGTTTTTTCTCTTTTATTAAAGTGGGATAATAATAAAAATATGTACAGTGCATGTTTATTGAGAAAATTAGAGATAATTGCAGAGAGCGTTAGCTTGCTGCCTGGCATTCAGTAAGCAGTCAATAGATGTTAGGGATAAGGATGATGATGATCAAAATGACTAATTAAAAGCAATCCAATGCCAATAATGGATAATCCAACTAAACAAAATATGGTAGAGTAACACAGGGGAATGCCAATTATGTTTGTTATTCTGGTGAGCGCTTGGTCTATAGAAAGTAAACTTGAACCTCTGAGGGAAACTTTTTTCTCCCTGATAGACCTGAGATCTAGCTTGCTTGATAATTGCTCTCTACCTTATATTTTCCACAACTTCTTATGTATTAGTTCAACCCCACATAGCTGATAAATATGGTTAAGCCTCTTCTATAACTAAAATATCATCTTTTGATCCTATGTCACTCTCTGCATTTTGCTCTCCATTGCAGACCAGATCCTTGAAAGAACAGTCCACACTCCCTTGTTACCTGCACTTAATTCACCTCTGATGGCCGACTCCCACCAGCTACTGCATCTTCCCAAAATGAAACCTAATGAATGCTTGTACCAGTTTTTTGATACCATTGACCACTTTTCCACATTCTCTTTGACATGGCTGTTTTGGGTTCTTCTCCTCATTTTCTGACTCTTTCTTTATAGTGTCCTTTCTGGGTACTTCTACTACCATCTCCTTATATGCTGGTGGGACCTGAGTCTCGGTCCAAAGGACACTGGCTGGAGAACATATAATACTTAGATACCAATTGAAGCCATGGATGTGGGTGACATTATGTAAGCAGAGGGTGTGAAATGAAACAAAAAAACAACAACAAAAAAGTCTTCAGACAAAGCTTTGAGAATATGGAGGGAGCAGGGGCGCCTCGGTGGCTCAGTTGTTAAGCATCTGCCTTCAGGTCAGGGCGTGATCCCAGGGTTCTGGTATTGAGCCTCTCATCAGGCTCCCTGCTGTGCTGGGAGCCTGCTTCTTCCTCTCTCACTCCCCCTGCTTGTGTTCCCTCTCTTCCCTGCTGTCTCTCTCTCTCTCTCTCTGTCAAATATATAAATAAAATCTTAAAAAAAAAAAAAAAAGAATATGGAGGAAGCAGGAAGGAGAAATCAGAAGAAGGAATGAAGACAAGAATCAGGAGGAGATAGTGTCAAAGTAGTCCAGGGAAAAGTCTGCTTCTAGAAGAAGAAAGTGACCAACACTGTCAAAATATCTTGCAATAAAATGTTAAATGAGATGATGCCAGGAAGTGTCTGTTAGATCTAGAACAGGAGGTTTATGGAGCTTTGTTGAAGGTAGTTTCATTGAAGTGGTAAGAACCAAAGAAACACCGGAATGGGCCAATGAAAGAGATGATAGAAGAAAAAATAAAGAAAATATATATAAATCTCTTAAGATGGGAGCATTTCAAGAGAAGAACCCTATTGGTGATAGAGGGAACTCACTGGTCATCATCATCACCAAAACCTATGCTAAAGAATAGGGCTATTTTTTCAGTAAGAATTACTTTACTTCGATATATTCGGGATCTCCCAACTGTCTTTTCTTTGCACCCACAAATTCAAAAAATGTAATACTCTTTACATGTGTAAACATTTTTTTTTGCAGTTAACAATACCCATATGAAAAAAAGAGAATATTTTACAGCAATTCAAGAAACATTAGGTAAAGAAAGACTTGTTTCAATATTTTAATAAAACAAAAAATCTCCCAGTAATAAAAAGTCACCTGTGTACTTATTGTCACACTAGTCTTTTTTTTCTGAAGCAGTCCACCCTTACAAAGGAAAATAAGTTGGCACTGTACAAGGGCTTCGTATCATAGTTTCTATGGAATTCTTGACATGCCTCTCACCATAGCTTCCCCAACTTTGGCTCACGGAACGGACAGTCATTCCTCCTAGGCCATGGTGATTACTATGACGCTTTTCCACAGGCTCCCACTTAATTGTTTGCTTACCTTTTCCTCAGAGCTCCTCTGCCACTTCCCTGAAGCTGCCTCAAAGAACACAAAACTTCCATTTTAACACCTTATCTAAAATTTGGTCATTATTTTCAGTAGGCCCAGCATTACCACTTGCTGCTTGCCCCTCGAGATCATTTTCCACTCTGATCTGTACACCCTGCCTTACCTAGGCTCTGTGGCCCTTATTTCTGATTGGGCTTGGCCAGTGGAGAGCACCAGCAGGTGACTGCAGAACAGTATAAGAAGGAGACCCGGCTTCCTCTCTGCCAGGTCATCGCTTGGCAGTCCTCCACGAGAAGCCACAGCTCTGGTCTGGAGTCCTCTCCCCCAATTCCATTTCTTGCTGGCTTGCTTTCAGCATTTTTTACTCTTGTACCTTCTAACTATTTCTAGCCCCAGAATGCTTTATTATCCTTTGTGTACCCAAATCACCTGGAAAGCTTGTCAATACACAGATTGCTGGGTCTCATCTCAAGTTTCAGACTCAGCATGTCTGGGGTAGGGACTGAGACTTTGCATTTCTAGCAAGTCCCCAGGTGATGTGGATGTTGTTGGTGCAGGGGCCTCAAAATAAGCACCGACACCTTATTGGTTTCTCTGAACCCTGCCCACTCTCTTCGGTTGCTACTTTGGGTGTGTACCATCTGTGTGCTGCTAGGCCTAACTGACACACTTGGATACCTTATTAAAAAATATCCACTGCAACATAAAGTACATGGCAAAGAGGCAGAGCATTGCAAACCACACATGGCACTACACTCATACAACCCATGACGACACACTCAGTGGCTTTGCAGCCTTAAGCCTCATTGGCAGAATCGAAATTAGGAGCGGTTAGCATCACAGTGACCAAGGAAAGGGTAGCACTCAGCATGGGAGAAATATTCCAAATGAAACAGTGTCGTGGAATGGCAATGACATAATGCTCTGGATCGTCACCATCCAACTGACCATTTGCATAAGTGAGGTTCAATGAGCCTAATTTCCTCTATAAAAGAAATTCTTTATCAATCAATAAAATATCTCTAAGTGCAATATGCCACAATGATGTTGACTATTTCATTTGGATTATTAGGTGTGGTTACCCTTTTGTTGGTCCTCTTTTGGTTTTCAGTACATCACTTTCCTTTGCTTATTGCTCCCAATGTCTAAGTAAAGTATCCAAAAGGGCTTCCTACTGTCTCAGTACGAATCTGAGTGATGATACAAATACACTTGAAGTATTTTCGAACAAGCAGAAAAATATAAAACACAGTAAGTCCTAAGCCACTCCTTCATTTGATGACATGGCCAGTTAGGTCATATGTGAATCCATTAGGTATGGTGTGATTGGACTAAGTTCTGCAGTTTTATGCACGAACAGTATCTTTCAATACAACCTTTGGGCTACTACAAAATGTCAGTGATTAATACATGGATGTGTTAATTCGGAAGCTAATTTGCTCTCTTCTTGTGTATGAGATCAAACTATGCAGGTGCGTCTCTGCTGATTTCAAGCCACTTTGGTACATAAATTTTTGCGTATTTTTATACATGGTGATTTTCAGTAAAGCAACATTAAAAACCAAACTGTCTTAAACTGAGATAATTACAATTGAGTCATTATATTTTCCAAGAAAGTCTGCATTTTAACCAAAAGGGACATGGAGTATAGTAGCAAAAAACAGCAAATATCCTTATCCCGATGCTGATTTTTTAAGGTTCTAAAACAGCAAAAAGATGCAGACATACAACCTATCTTTGAATTTCAGAATATCAACCTCCAATATTTGTCCTACAAATGGAATATGCCATAATGGTGACAGCAAGAATATGGAAAAAATGGCATTAATGACTTCTAAAATTCTAAAAGAAATCCTTGGTGATCCCCAAACACTGAGAGACATTAAGTATTCTTCTATGTAAGTGCAGCTTCAAAACATTAATGGCCTTATTTGTCTGTAATTACTGAAGAAGAAAAGAAGCTCAGTGCTTATGCTGAAGGAAACCTCACCTGATACCCCTTTATCCAGGATTTCATTACTTATGAAACCAATATCTATTGTAGGGTTCTCAATCAAGGCACTGTACTAGGCTGTGTGGCATGAGTAGATTCTCTTACCAAAAATCAGCCTAACTAGAATGATATCCATGTCCTAGATTTTTAAGAAGTTACATAATAATAAAAGTCAATTATTTGATAAAGGGAATAGGATAAAGTCAACAAGTATAAGCCCACCTCTTAGGCTGTCTTCCACCTTACTTATACCTTTGCTACCAAAAATGACTGCTTGTGGTCCAAAACCTCATACCAAGCCAGCCACAGCTGGAGCAAACAAAAGAGACTGACCAGGAAAAGCCAGTGAGATGGGAAGGAGACCAAGACAGCATGATTTCCTAGAAGGCAAGTGAAGGAAGCATTTTTAGGAGAAGGGAATGATCAATGTTTCAAATAATGCTGGTAGGTCAAGTAAGGACAGAGGACTGAAAATCAAAAATTGGATTTAGGTCTTTCATGTCTGACAAAAACATTAGGGAGGAGAATGATGGAGGGGAAATTGTGATTTTAGTGAGTTCAAGAGGGAATAAATAGAGAATTTGAAAAAGCAAATACTGACAATTCTTTCAAAAGAGTTTTGCTTTCAGAGAAAGGAGGGAAGGTAGCCGGCGGAAGGAAGAAATAGCAGCCTGTCGATTAGTTAATGGTAAGATAAAGAAAAGGCAAATTCATGACATGGGAGAGAAGGGAAAATCTGCTGGGGCACTGTTCACTGTCCCAGTGGCAGCGATGAGATCCTGAGCAGTGGTGCAGGGGGTGGCTTTGTTATGGAATTCCCACAGTTCTCCTTCTGAGACAGGAAGGTCTGGCACAGGTGCAGACAAGTGGTTGATATCATGATAGGAGCTGGTGGAATTCTCTTCTGGTTGTGTCAGAAATGTTCACACTTCACCAACCACCAACCACGCTTGATGGTCCTCGGGTCCTCTTCCTCTTCCTCCTCCTTCTTCCCTCTTTACCTTCTCTCTCCTCTCCCTTCCTCTGTCCTCTTCTCTGTTCTTTTCTCCTCACCTTCTTGGACATTTTCTTCTGGTAATGTTACCCATATCCATAGCTTCAAATATCATCTTTATGGAATGGACCCCCAAATTTGATCTTCATTTCTGAATACTCTGCTCCAATCCAGATATCTCCTACTTCAAAAGCATGTCCCCAAATAAATGTCATGGGATCGTGCCCCTTTGTGTTCCCCCAGCCCTCTGCTCCCCACCAACACACGCAAAAATGTATCTCCCTCTGGCTGCCCTTTTTTCTGAAACTGGGCTCACCAGCTTTAAAACATCGGAACCAGTATCTGTAAGTACAATTCTCCTGGGAAGTAGGAGAATGAATAGGAACAAAATTGGCAAATCATTGATGATTGAAGTTGGGATGCATACATGCAGGCTCATCATGCCATTCTCTCTACTTCAATAGATGTGTGAGATTTTCCACCCTCGAGTTAAAACAAACAAGCTCAACACTATTCTGATTCCTTCGGATCCTTGCCCCATGATCCAGTGAGATCCTGAGTCCTATAAATCCTTCCTTCACATTTTTTTTTTCTTGTGTGTTTTGCTGTTCATGGAGCTCAGTTGGGTTTCAGTTGTTTTTCTGTTTTTGAAAGTCAGAGATGGTTACTGAACTGAGGATTAGATACTTTATTCCCCGATCATGCATTAGAGACTTATTCCCCAGGAATAGTGGAAAGAAGTGAGAAACAAGCCCTAGATGAGCTCAGAGAAGATCTAGACTTAATTCTGCCATTCACTGTATGCCGGCACCCAAGGAAGCCCCTAATCTCTTTGTACTCTTCTTACTTGTTGGAAATTAAGAAAGGGCATTCAGCAACTAATTTGTTGAACAAATTAGTGTGAACCTGGGTTCCGTAACCTGAAGATATTTCTCCCCGTGTTAATCGTTTTATTAGTTGGCAACATTATAAAAGGAGGGACTTTTACAGGAACACTTGGATTTCTAGCTCCTTTTTAATCCTAGCTTCTGGCAACACTGTGCCTGCATTCCCCATGCGGTGAGGACCTGCTCTGCGCTTAGAATGGGCATCTTCTCTGCGGCTACTCCACTCTGTGCACTGGCTAGTTCATCATATTATACCTGCCCCGTATGTAAGGACATTTAATTTGTGACTCCTGCCTGCCTAACTGATTTCTAAGATTGGTTTTCAGAGTGAAATCTGAACAACTGACTTCAACCAAAACACAACATTTGTGTCTCTGTAGTCACTATCCCAGCCAAGTCTTATTTCCATTTTTTTCTCAGTTGTTTAAAGAAGACTTCTCTGTCCACATCAGTTAGATCTAGTTAGATGAGTTCAAACAGTATGGACCACACCAAAGTATGTCCCTAGCATCGCCATGGCAGAAATCATCTCGCTTAACATTCTTCTGTCACCCGGGCCACACAAGGCTAGAACTGAGGACTTCAGACTGGCCCTTTTCCCTGGTTCTTTCAGTGGGTGTGCTCCTTTACACTTCTAGTATCTAACCAGTCCCTCTGTCTATGTAATCCTCTACACACCCCTTCGTTCATTCACACCACCACTTAAAATCTGTAATTGTTCAATTCATTTGTATATTGTTTACTCGCTTGTTTGTCTTCCTGTGAGGGCAGGGATCTTCCTTGTCTTTCTGGTTCTTTTATGTAGGTCCAGTGTTTAGCACTGTTCCTGGAATATAATAGATATTTAACAATATGTGTTGCCAGATTCTTCTCTTTTTCTCTCTCCCTACACACACACACACACACACACACACACACACACACACGGATATGTATGTGTGATTTATATGTGTATGTATACTCCCTATCCATTTATACATGTACTGACATATATACATATATACACATGTATAGGACCTATAATCACACATACAGATACCTGTTAATCCATTCATATAAATGTATGTCTATGCGTGTGTATACTGCATATATGTGTCTACTTGTTATCGAGGAAGAGAAAGCACATAATGTGATTTGATCCCAATTCCCACAAGAATGGCCCAATCCATTCTCTTCTGACTGTAACTCTTCTCTTACAATGTAATCCCTCTGAGAACATCTTGACTTCATCTAGCTTCTATGCTATTCCACTGCTTTGCAATAGTTTCCTTCATGCTCATGAGTCCCTTCTTCAGAGAAAACCCCACAAAGAAGATGAATATGTAAAACGGGTAAAAGGAGAAGAACTGTCTCCGCTGAAAAGCAGAAGCGTGAGGCCTTAGTCTGGTCTGTTCCTACCCACTCCACCCTGTAGCCCCTAGAGTCTTCCGAGGGAGTAACCCAGTGGCTCCCTGAACCCAGCTGGGAAACCAGCATGCATAGAAGGCATCCCTCTAACAGCCGTGGTGGGGAGTCAGTACAGTGAGGCTCAGCTGTGGGTGCCCACTCTTCACTCTTCGGATTTAGACAAGACCCTTGGTCACCTGAGACTATCTCTGCTGAACAGGACTGAATCACGTTTTCCACCTCAATCTCAACATATATGGGGATAGCCCCTTACATTCAACTTGATCATTTGATGTAGATTGAGTCCTAATGTCTCCCATGAAAGCTGGTGAGTTTTTCTATCCCATGAGATATTACTGGTAATTCACTGTTTATTTTCACGGTGGAGTAAACACATACCAGTTATTTATATCCATAGTTCACTTAACTAGTATTAAGGTGCAGTATCAATTATATAACAGTTACAATAAAAAAAATAAGTCACAGATATTCATTTTTCAACTTTCTCCTTTGCTATGCCCATATACAATCCTTCTGTTAATGTGGAGAGAAAAGTTAACTGCTAAATCCCATCAGAATTATTGTGACTTATTCTTGTAACTCTTATGGGCTCCAACAGGAAAAAAAGCAAAAAAACCCTCCAAAAGCAAAGAAAAAAAAAAAAAAAGAAAGAAAAAAAAATAAATAAAAACCCCAAACCAAAAAACTTTATTTTCAGAGACGAGTCTCACAATGTTTATGCCTGTTAGTAGAATACATATATTTTTCTCTGTTCCTTCTTATGAAATCCAATAAAGGTGAAAACAATGTGATGAATAATAGAATATATTTTTCACAAAAGGTGCACAGAAGGGACTTATTATCAAATAAAACAAGTCCTTTATTAATCAATTTCAAAAACGACAACGGAAAATACTTTGGATATTCAGATTTTATGCTAAACAAAAAATGGTAAACAGCCATGACTAGGTTGTTTTGTGAAAATCAGAGAGTCTAGTAACACGATTCATTAAGGAAATGGCTATATTAATTTAAAGTGATTGAAATTTTGGTGTAAATTATGGATCATCCATTAGACATGAGCAGAAGCTTTTAGCACATTAATCTGAAAGAGCAATAGAGGAACATCTTATTTCCTACAAGAGAGACTTAAAATATATGTATCTTTAGCTTCCTCACAACGGTAAGATCAATCACTTGAGGCATATGGTACTAGCGATACAAAATACATAGGAAAACAGATAACATATGGTTTGCATTTGCAAGGTAGGCTGTGTGAAAAAAAAGTATTTCACACCTTTCCCCTCAATTATAAATGGCTATACAGGAAATAAAGACTCTTGCAAAAAAAAAAAAAACTGGATTAAAAAAAATATCAGATATATATGTTGAAAATGGATCCTTCGGAGGAGACAGAATTTTTTCCTCAAAGGATCGAAGAAACAAGGACGCATTTGTTACTTTGCTATTTCTTATCCAGGGTGAACTTTCAAAGAGCAAATGGCAAATGCTTACAACCCCATAAGGCCAAACACGATAAAAGGGAAATTTACAGTTGGCAAAGGCAAATATGTAAATAAGGTTTACAGCTCTTCCAAACATCAGGCATTCTAAATTGTGACAAGATAGAAGACCTGTTCACCGAATGTGATCACTGCCAAATGCTACCTACCACCCACGCATTAGAGTGAGGCTATCAGCGTGGTTGAACTGAAGAAGAAAGGGCTGAAGAGCAAACCATAAATAGGGAAGAAAGTTAAAAAAAAAAAAGAAGAAGAAGAAGAAGAAGATATTTCTCACTTTCCCTGGATAAAATGACCATGACCTTACATATAAACTAGCACCTTGCATAAAGAAACTGAGAAAGAACGCTGGGGTTTCGTGTCCCACAGAGGTGACATGAATCAATTTAGTGTCCCAAAATGTACATCTGAATGGTTTGCTGCACCCGGTTGTGGGTGGAAACAAAAGTTACTGAACCAGATTTATGTTCCATGTGTTATAGCACCCCCGGTATAAATTTCCAAAACCCATTCCAGAGCATCTTTGGAATCTCTTAAGAAAACTGAGGGGCGCCTGGGTGGCTCAGGCCTGAAGTGTCTGCCTTTGGCTCAGGGCATGATCCCAGTGTGCTGGGATCGAGCCCCGCATCGGGTTCCCTGCTCCACTGGGAGCCTGCTTCTTCCTCTCCCACTCCCCCTGCTTGTGTTCCCTCTCTCACTGGATGTCTCTCTCTCTGTCAAATAAATAAATAAAATCTTTAAAAAAAAGAAAGAAAACTGAGGTATTAGTAGTGACTTCAGACATTGATTTTGAGTCTGTAGAAACCCCCTTTCCCCCAAATATCTCCGTTATGACCTCAGACCCTGGACCAAATCAGATGAAGAGACATATTTTGGATGAGCTCTGGACTACGATACTGGCATAACTGTTATTTGGGGTCTAGGCTCATTCAGTTTATTCTGTGGCTATCCTCAGATAATTCACCCTTGAATTTTTAAATACGGACCATTGAATCAACAACATTTGCTGTGAGCTGTCGTGTCTGTGGCTGAGGCAAATTCACGGAGGAATGACTGCCCCCTCTTTGCCTTCAGCAACTACACACGAGTCATAACCATACAGCCGACTTGGAGGTCCTCTCCGCCCTGGGAAAAGGAACTCGTCTAGTTTTCAAACGATCAAGGAGTTTCAGACAGGAATCTGAGGGCATTTTTTGTGATAGAACCTCACCGGAAGTTGTTATTTATCATTTTAGTTAGCTTTTTTTTTTTTTTTTAAAGATTTTATTTATTTATTCGACAGGATAGAGACAGCCAGCGAGAGAGGGAACACAAGCAGGGGGAGTGGGAGAGGAAGAAGCAGGCTCATAGAGGAAGAGCCTGATGTGGGGCTCGATCCCAGATCGCCGGGATCACGCCCTGAGCCGAAGGCAGATGCTTAACCGCTGTGCCACCCAGGCGCCCCTTAGTTAGCTTTTAAGTCAGAAAAAGAGAACAATCTCAAGATGACATTTATTCTAGTGAGTTGCAGGAATATTACTGAAGACTTACTTTACTGAGGTTCTTTGATTTGGTTTAAGATTTCTCTCTAAATACTCCATATGGAAAACCCAAAAGACTCCACCCCCAAACTCCTAGAACTTACAGAGCAACTCAGTAATGTGGCGGGATACAAAATCAATGCTCAGAAATCAGCTGCATTTCTATACACGAACAATGAGACTGAAGAAAGAGAAATTAGGGAATCCATCCCATTTACAATAGCACCAAAAATCATGTTATCTCAGAATTAACTTAACCAGAGAGGTAAAGGATCTATATTCTAGAAACTACAAATCATTCTTGAAAGACATTGAAGAAGACACAAAAAGATGGAAAAATATTCCATGCTCATGGATTGGAAGAATAAACATAGTTAAAATGTCTATGCTACTCAGAGCAATCTACACTTTCAATGCCATCCCGATCAAAATACCAATGACATTTTTCAAAGAACTGGAACAAACAGCCCTTTAATTTGTGTGGAACCAAAAAAGGCCCCGAATCTCCAAGGAACTGTTGAAAAGGAAAAACAAAGCTGGGGCATCACATTGCCTGATTTCAAGCTATACCACAAAGCTGTGATCACAAAGACAGCATGGTACTGGCACAAAAACAGACACATAGACCAATGGAACAGAATAGAGAGCCCAGAAATGGACCCTTGGCTCTTTGGGCAACTAATCTTTGACAAAGCAGGAAAACACATCCAGTGGAAAAAATACAGTCTCTTCAATAAATGGTGCTGGGAAAATTGGACAGCTACATGCAAAAGAATGAAACTTGACCACTCTCTCACACCATACACAAAGATAAATTCCAAATGGATGAAAGACCTCGATGTGAGACAGGAATCCATCAAAATCCTAGAGGAGAACATAGGCAGCAACCTCTATGACATCAGCCACAGCAACTTTTTTCATTACACATCTCCAAAGGCAAGAGAAACAAAAGAAAAAATGAACTTGTGGGACTTCATCAAGATAAAAAGCTTTTGCACAGCCAAGGAAACGTCAAAAAAACTAAGAGGCAGCCCACGGAATGAGAGAAGATATTTGCAAATGACACCACAGATAAAAGACTGGTATCCAAGATCTACAAAGACCTTCTCAAACTCAATACATGGGAAACAAATAATCAAATCAAAAAAATGGGCAGAAGATATGAACAGACACTTTTCCAATGAAGACATACAAATGGCTAACAGCCACATGAAAAAATGTTCGAAATCATTAGCCATCAGGGAAATTCAAATCAAAACCACGTTGAGATACCACCTTACACCAGTTAGAATGGCAAACACTGACAAGGCAGGAAACAGAAAATGTTGGAGAGGATGTGGAGAAAGGGGAAACCTCTTACACTGTTGGTGGGAATGCAAGTTGGTACAGCCACTTTGGAAAACAGTGTGGAGGTCCCTTAAAAAGTTAAAAATTGAGCTACCCTATGATCCAGCAATTGCACTACTGGGTATTTACCCCAAACATACAGATGTAGTGAAGAGAAGGGCCATATGCACCCCAATGTTCACAGCAGCATTGTCCACAATAGCTAAATTGTGGAAGGAGCCGAGATGCCCTTCAACAGATGACTGGAGTAAGAAGATATGGTCCATATATACAATGGAATATTACTCAGCCATCAAAAAGAAAGATTTCTCAACATTTGCAGCAACATGGACAAGACTGCAGGAGATTATGCTAAGTGAAATAAGTCAAGCAGAGAAAGACAATTATCATACGGTTTCACTCATTTATGGAACATAAGAAATAGGAAGATCAGTAGGAGAAGGAAGGGAAGAATGAATGGGGTAATCAGAAGGGGGAATGAACCATGAGAGACTGTGGACTCTGGGAAACAAACTGAGGGCTTCAGAGGGGAGGGGGGGTGGAGGAATGGGATAGACTGGTGATGGGTATTAAGAAGGGCACGTATTGCATGGTGCACTGGGTGTTACACACAAATAATGAATCATGGAACTTTACATCAAAAACTAAGGATATACTGTATGGTGACTAACATAGCATAATAAAAAAATATTTAAAAAAAATGTATTTCTGTCCCTAAAGAGTGCTCACCATCGCACCATGCCCAAATTGCTCCCTTTTAAAAGGAGGAGGCCTCAGTAACTCACCAGTCAGGGAATCTGGGAGGTCAAGTCCACGAATGAGACAACCCAAGGACTTTATACTCTCTTAGATAAACATCGGTTAAAGTAGCGATCATGCATGATTTATCCTGGGGTAAAATCCTCAATCCCATGGAGAAGATCAGGTAAAAATCATGTTACTCACATGTAATTTTAAGACAGATTCTGACTTTGGGTTGTAATAGAGAGCTCATTCCATTTTTCCATATTTCTGTACAGCCAAATCGGAGTATTGAAAAGTATCTTACTTAATGTGTTCAAAGACTATTTGGAAGCTTGTGTACAATGCAACAATCTATATTTATGATGTAGGACACAGTCAGGCCTCACAGTGAGCAAGTGAGTAGTGTAGCAGTGAGAGATTTCACTTATTCTATAAAACTCTATGATTTTATTATGACCCGATTATTTCATAAATTGTTTTCTCCCTAACTCCTACCTGATCACAGAGATTAGATGGCAGACTCTTAAAAACCGTTATAAAGTTTATACATATAGAATTTGGGAAATGTCCACAGTAAAAATCTTTGAAATAGGTGACACTGACCACTGGATTGGTGGAGAGGATTTTATTCACACTCTATTCTCACAAAATTTTCGAGGAGGTTTTACCATTAAAAAAAAAAAATGCGATAGCATTACAAGAGCAAAACAGAATGAGCAATGGCCGAGGGCAGATGACTCTTACGCTACCCTAGACGGCAGATAGAGTTGCTGTTAGCAGCAGTGCTCTGACACGCAGGACATATAAAAACAATCAAGTGAAAAGCTCCTCACTTCCCACAAATGGGAACTGCATCTTTCAGTTATTTTCCAGACTGCAGTTCATTTGTAACAGAAACAAACCCACCGAGAAATCTCTGGAAAATTGTAGAATATTTTCCGGGCTCTGTGCCTATTCTCCGGGCAGTCCATAAAGCCACTGGTCATCCCCACGCACGGAGGTGCAGTTAGACTGTTCATAAAGAAAGACACAAAGACTCTTCCATGCTGGATTATGCTCCTTTGCCGTGTGATTCTGCCACTCCCCACCCCGTCTATGAAGCCTGCTCCCCTCGATGTGGTCTGGTGAACAGAAAGCAGGGAAAGTGATGTTGTTGTAGGACTTCCCAGCTTCTCCTCAAGAAGGTTCCCAGCTTTCCCTGTCGCCCTCCTATTGCCCTGAGATTACAGTCTAGCACTACTGTGCCAGACTCCTTGAGGAAGAAAAGATCCTGGGGAAAGAGGCCCAGCCATCACGAAAACGAGTGGTCAGAAAGATGAGTGAGGCCATCTTAAACCTGAGCCCAATCCAAAGCGCAGAATCGTGAGCAAATCATTGGTGTTGGTTTTAATTACCACGTTCTGGGGTGGTGTACTGGGCGGCAGAAAATGCCTGGGGAAAATGTATACAAAAAGGCATACATGAATGCCATCTGATATTAACCAAGACCTTTAAACCCTCAATGGGATATTCCCCTTAATTTCATGGAATCACTTTATGTTTTAAAAATTTTTTAGATTTATTTGTTTATTTGAGAGAGACTGACAAAGAGAAAGAGGGAGAGAGAGAGAGGGAGAACAAACACAGAGGGAGAGGGAGAAGCAGACTCCCTGCTAAGCAGGGAGGCCGATGCAGGGCTCAATCCCAGAACCCTGGGATCATGACCTGAGCTGAGACGCTTAACCGACAATTTTGACATCAAAATTACTGCTTATACATGGTGTCCTTTGCTTCTATCACAGGAAGATCCTGGATGTGTTACATGTCTTTGGCACAATCACAGAAAATGAGCTCATAAGCAAAGCAGAAGGAATGGAAAGGGAAGAAAGCAGTTATCACTGCATTCAAGGGGACAGTACCTAATTTTTCCAGTTCTGCCTCCTAGGACATGATTAAATACCCTGACCCTGCTTCTTCAAAGTGAGGTACGCCATGGGATTTACTTTGGCCGCTGAAAGTCAAGAGGAAACCCTAAGAGCTAGTGAGAGACAGACACTTTTCATCTTTCTCTTTGCTTATACTATGATGGCCATGCTCTCGATGATGGTTCTTCCATCAGCCTGTATTTTGGGGTGAGGACAAGCCACGCAGAGGCTCCAGCTGATTTGAGATGAACACGCAGCTGGAGAGCCGGGGCTGTTACTCCACTGTGAACTCACTTATCTCGCCAGATAAAGAGGCTCAAGGAGTCGATTCTAGACCGGTGATGGGGTTGAGTACTTCCTTTGCCAAAAGCACTGTAGCCCCCAACCCCCAAAATCGCTCAGAATATTTAAGAGACAAATTTATTCCTCTTTGAACATTATTCTCAAAAGAGACCCAGAGCAATTCCTTTTTGAAAAGCATACAAGAGCACCACTGGGTTGAGGGTATTCTATCACTCTGTCCTGTAAGATATTGTGCAAATATTAAGACTGTAGACATTTTCCTATGCATCATATTTTGCTTGTAAGCTAACTTTGTATCTCAAATATGAAATTGCTTAACATCTAAATGAAGATTTCTATATCCCGGAGTCATCAAAATTACCGCTTATACATGAAATCTTCTCGCTGGTAACTTTACATTTAACCTCCAAGGAATAGAACAAATAACTGTTTACGAAGCATAAGAAAGCCCATTTCACTGAATAATTTCAGCAATGGCTCCTAAACACGAGAGATGATGATTTTAAACTATGATTCGCAGATTGTTAAGAATGATTTTCACATCAGGTGTCTTAATAAAGAGGCTGTGTTTCAGGAGTCATTACCCTGATTGTCTCTGTGAACCACTGCTTGTTTCAGAAATTGATAACAGAATAGTTTTGACAAATAGGAAACAAAATATATACTTGATTTTCACACAGGCAACAGTTAGCCTAACCCTCTTGCTGGTTCCTTTAGCTTCTGCACCTCCTCCTATTAGGAAAGTACTCACATTGCTCTGTGAAATCAATCTGTTCCTCCATTTGACTGTGGGATCTTTTCAGAGTATAAACATAGTCTTTATGCTGCTAAGGACTTTGTATGTAATAACTCACTTAATTACATTATGAACCTATGAGGTAGGTATTATTTTCACCATCTTATAAATGAAACACAGAGAGGTTAAGTAATTTGTCTAATGTCACACAGTCTGTAAAGGGCAGAGCTAATATTCAAACCCAGGTCTGGTGGGTTCCAGAACCTGATTTTTTTCATCAACCTGGTATGATTTATATTGCATCAAAAATAATTTTTTTTTCTTTTCATCCAAATATATAACCACAATGATTCATGTATCACAGTGCCTGGAATTTTACTATTGGGGTTTATCGTTGTCCTTTCTATTAGTTCTTTCTAAGAACTGTAATGCTCCTATAAGGGGTAACTCATTGAATTACTAGTGTGCATTAAATGATTAAGATTATTAAGGTGTACTAATTAACAAATGAATTCTGGGAGAGTCAGAAGCAGAATGAAGTCGCAAGGTGTCTAAAAGCCAGGGATTCAACAAAAATGGGAAAGGACCAAAAAAATGGGGAGGGTGGGAGGGTGGGCATCAAAGGCAAACCTAATTTATATGTCCTTTACTCAGGGCTCATTCTGTATTTAAAGAAAACATCTCTTCCCATATCATATGAAGGTCATGTTATCTACAGTACTTATGGTGAGAAGGATTCAAGAAACACGTGTTGACACCTGATATTTTATAGACTGGTTGCCTGCTAATGTTTTCTTTGGCAAGCGCAATCCAAGAGCAGCAGGAGTGAGGGAACGGGGGATGAGATAGGAAGGAGGGGAGTGTGCACACACCGGATGCAGTGCCACATTGACCACAGCTTTACCGCTGGTCTCTGGACAGCTGGTTGACCACACAGGACATCTCCAGACAGGCTACTATGGAAAAAAATCACCATCTTGGAAAAGCCCATCAGAAGCAGGAATGGAGGGAGAATTGATCCCATGTCTAACACTGATCAAAGTTCACCTTAGAGGGGACTTAATTCCCAGCACGTGGTGTTTTTAATCTGGCTGGATCCATACTTCACATTTTACTGTAAATTACTGTCTACATACTCTAGCTGAATTCACATGGAGGGTATTGCATGTTTGACCCGAAATGGGAGAACCGGAGAAGAACTCACATGGTTTTCAGGGCTGCCTCCCAGCTGCCTGAGCTTTATAACCGTGACTAACAGAACCTCTTACCTTGGACTGTTTTCGTGAAGCACAGACTTTAGAGTTGTTGCAGCACACGGTTCCTTGCGTGGGCAACGCGAGTTCATTTTACTATTGTTGGATCTATTCCATTCTTGACTCTGTGAGTCTATCTTTAATATCCAGTTATAAATGGTAAGATTCTGACTTTTGAGAATATTGGCAAAATGAGACAACATACAGAATATATTAAATGATTTTTTTTGTGAGACCCTGGACAGAAATCGTAGAACAAGTTATAGACCTTGAGAGGTTTTCACCGCCAGGAGGCTATTCATAAAAGCACACTGCTTACAATGGCAGGTATCTGAGGAAACGAACAGGAGGGCAATTAAAGTTAATTGATGTGTTATTGTTCTCTGTGTTGTAGCATTAAAGCATAGGGGGAAAATATGAGTGTTAACTTGTCAAATTGCTCTTCTCTGTATCAAAACTGAAAACAAATAAAGATGTACTTATGACGGAGGTATTAAATATTTTTCTTGACTTTGACCTTAGCCTTCTCCCTAAACGGTATGGTAAGGCCTAAAAAAAGTTGCCCGTTTGTTTTATAAGCACTTTGGAGGGTGCAAATTTACTTGAAACAGTGGTTTCTGACTATGGAAGAGTTCATTGCACTCAAAGCTATCTGGGTCTTTTGCTACTAATTTTATCCACACTAAAGTTCAACCATAGTATGTTAGCTATATTAGCAATTTGACCGCTTTGATTATTATAAACTGGGTCCATTTTTGTTTTTCCTTCTTTCCTATTCCTTCCATCTCTTTAATAGGCACACACATAAAAAAAAATCTGGTTAAAATGACTCAAGGTTCGTCTATGCCAAATGCGTTAACTAACTGCAGAAATCGAGAGGACAGTCGGATTTTATTTATTCTACAGGTACAATATCCATCTATAAGTTACCCAGGCATCCTCAAACACTTTGTTTTCCATAAATGGTAATATAACAATTTCCATTGGACAAATCAGGAAAATAACCAATTAGGATAAATGACAACCAACATTTGTGGGTGTTATATGTGTCCCCAGCACGCACTGCTTGTTTTTAATTCTCATAATTTTATGAGGTATTACAATTACTCACATTTTAATGATGAAACTGAGTCTTAGATATTTTGTTGCTATAAACTGTTTCTTTCCTCTTCATGTAGGCATTACCTGCCTAATGTCAGGAACCTATTCTTAAAAAACAGACTTTCTGCACAGAAACATTAAGAGCCCATTTCCACCTATTTCAAAAACTATAATGTGCTATAGAGCAAATCAAATTGCCAATCAGGTTCCTAAAAGGTACCAAAAACGAGTAAAATGCTGCCATAGGTAAAAAAACAAAACAAAACAAAACTATCAGGTTAGGATGTCAAACGCCTAAAGCGTATTTCCTGACCAACACACAATGGATGTGGCTATTTATTGACAGTGACTGTGACCAAGGAACATGACTGCTCTCAGAGCCAGCAACAGCAAGGTGGACATGCCCTGGCCTGGAACTCCTCTCACTCTCCAAAGGACTCTGACAGTTGTATTTGGGGTGTAATTTGAGGTTTACCTGCACAGTGACTTCTTTAAAATTGTTCCTTTGTAAATATTGTTAAAATTGTTCCTTTGTAAATATTAGCCATAGATTATTTAGGTGGGAATTACCTGTATGTATAGGAAATGCAAATGTATTACTCAGGGTAATTGAGGAATTCGATAAAGGACTGTTTATCAAGATTATAAGCAGGGTTAAGAGAAATGTGTCCTAGGCCTAAAAAGTTGAGGGGTCCTTAGTGGAATCAGGAAAAAGTAGCTCCAAGTATAGAAGAGGCCACTCTGGAGTAGCTGTGGCCTTAGCAGACAGAGGGTGCTACCCCATAGCCCACTTGGGAGGGGCTTGGGAATAACTATGCCAACCCTGGGACCTCCTGCTGGTTTCCCATTGGCTAAACTGAACTGGAAGTTGGAGATGGAGGGAGCCTGCTGATGGAATCCATAAAGGCCAGACTGCCAGGGCACCAAGCAGGGTGCAGAAGGGGAGGAAGCAGGTCAGAAAACAGCCATCAAAATGAGTAGTTGTTTGTCTTGCCTTGAATTCTCTGCTTTGACTCTCTGTGTTGACTTGATTTCCATCAGTGATATCAATTCTCTTTTTCTTTTTCCCTATCTTCCAGAAGCAAGACACTGAAGTGGGAGCCCGGTTCACCCCAAAACTACTAACCAGTTTCTTATTGCAGAGATCCCCCGTGTAAAAATTGCATCCACGAACACTCGTCAGACTCGTTCCATGCTCCAGATAAGAAAACCCCATTGAAATGGGTTTTAAGCCTTCCCTTTGCAATGAAAATATTTGTGGGATGAGTTCTATCTATAGAACTTTATTCAATTCAAATCCCCTGAATTTTCCAAATTGGCTTAGAAGCCTTAGGCATTTCAAAACTACCATTGCCTCCAAAATCTTTGGTCAAAAATAGACTCCCACTACAACACAGCAGCTGCAGACATCAGCAACTTGTGGAAAGTTAAAACTGACACTGCCAGAGAATTAAGTCATCCGCTGGTGGGCTGCTGATAGGCCGACACCCTCCAACCCCTTCCCAGAAGCAATCGGGCAATAGGGTGGTTATGTCTGCTGATGAGTCCTAGCTCTATGGAACTCTTTCAGTCTTGGAAGGTTTGTGTTGCTTTACCGGAATGGGATTGTCTGCTGAGGGGACATGGCTAATTGCTTGCTCGCTGTACGAGGCAGCCAAGATCCACGATTGGTCCTAAATCAGAGTAAGTCATCCAAGTCGATAAATTGGCTCCTGACTCACCCTATTCCGCCTGCGGGAACTCATAAGGGCCATGGTCTGTCACAGGTATAGGCTCCTTAGATGAGGAGCCAGCTACACTCCGAGGAAGTAGATGTCAAAACCTAAGCCAGTGACTGCAAGCTTTATACTGTTGTACTTAGTTTTCAAAGCTGACACCGCTGATGGTGATTATGCTGCATAGGNNNNGGGAAGCTGGAAGCCCCGATGCGGGACTTCAGGTTTAATCATATCGTGCACTCATAAACACTGCCCTTCG
Organism: Ursus maritimus; assembly: GCF_017311325.1. Taxonomy (NCBI): domain Eukaryota; kingdom Metazoa; phylum Chordata; class Mammalia; order Carnivora; family Ursidae; genus Ursus; species Ursus maritimus. The sequence goes on along the minus strand of NW_024425341.1, from coordinate 32,435,644 downwards.
GCTGGGCGCTGCTGCCACCAGTTACAGCACCACACGATCCTTATTTCCCCAGCCCGCCAAATGAGCTATCATTTGCTGACGTCTGTGTTTTTGTAGGAATCCTTTTCAATGGCATGACTGGCTTGACTCGTGGAGGATTGTAGAGTGTCACTTACTCATGATGGTTCCCCAGGCCCACAGACAAGCTGCAGGGGAGAAGGAGAGATTCTTCTTCAGGGTAATTAGTACAACTGTAATCAGGTGTTTCCTATGTTCAATCATTGCTCCCTAGTTCATTGACAATCATGTCACCTCCAGCTTAAACCTTCCAAAGGCTTTCTAAAGAGAAGAAATCACCAACTCATAATTATGGTGGACAAAGCTGACATCTTGTGTCTGATTCCCTTCCCACCCTGTCTTCCCTCCAGCTACAGTTCTGCCCCACATGGGACCATTGTGCTTCCTGTTCTCACCGCAGGAAACTATCCCTCTGATCATTCTCCAGGTCCAGTCTCTCTGAAGTTTACCTCTTCAGAATTAATCTAGAAAATTCCCTGCCCTCCAGTCACTCCCTATTACATCATCCTGTATGTTTACTTCATAACAATTCACTAAAATTGAAATAAGCTTTTAAAAACTGTATTTGTTATTGTCTACCACCTCTATTTTGTTCCCTACAGATTCCCCATTCCTAGAACAATTCTTAACACATAGTACCAAATACATATTTGTTTAAAGATGTATTTATTTATTTGAGAGAGAGAGTTGGGGGGTGGGGCAGAGGGAGAGAGAGTTTCAAGCAGACTCCACGTTGAGCCCAGAGCCCGACTAGGGGCTTAATCTCACGAACCTGAGATCATGACCTAAGCGGAAACCAAGAGTCAGATGCTTAACCAACTACACCACCCAGGCACCCCCCCAAATACATATTTGTTGAATAAATTTCTCTAAATCTAAATCCACTGGGCTGACCATCACCTGCCTACAGATTAGTCTGAGCTATTTTGCATGCATGTGTGTGGTTGTGGGCACATGGGTAGCAAGATGATGGAAATATGGAAGACACTCAAGACATGTCTCTGTTTTTAGAGACAGGGGTTCTACCACCTTCTCGGGTTTGAGAAACATTAACATATGAAATATATTGATTCATCCTTAAGCTTGTATATACATATTCATTTTAATCAATTCACATCATAGTAGAAATTACCTAAATTCCCAAACCAAGTTGGAAAATAATTGTCACTATGGATATTTATTCACGTTGTTATTTACCTTTAATTGCCAAAGGAAAAAGTAACAACCACCAAAAAAAGACAAGTCCTCCTTCTCTCTCTCTTACCTAAAATCAAGAAGACCTGCTCTAATAACCATGAAACTAACACAGGAAATGGGACTCTTCGTCACTATTGGTTACTAGAAAACTACTTAAATTTTTCCTGCCTCTATTTTCTCACAGTAAACTTTCCTCCTTATGTGGGTAATAAAACGACTTTCTCAAAATAAGAAGCATTGGTCCTTCGTAGATGGTAAAATATCTTCCCTACAGGCAGATTTTTCCAAAGGTTTCACATTCTTAGGTCTTTTTCACTGCCACAATCACTACGGACAAAATCAACTAACATATTTTGTTCATGAGGTGCCCTCTGACCTTGTAGAATTAATAGTATATTTTAAACCAGGAGGAAAATATCTCTCTCAGCCTTAGTGGGAGCACGGCCGGTCTATAAAGCCCTTAGAATGTATTTTGAGCTGCCGGGAGTTACTTATATTGGATGTTTGATGTACCCATTCTGTTTTGCTTTCCTCTGAAATAATTCATTTGCCTTCTAAATGGAATCATGAAAATACTTAATAAAAATGGTAATACATCCAAGGGCACATGGTTATAACTGAAGGATTGACACAGAGAACATTTTAGCGAGTGAAGGCAGGGGGTAGTGCATGGAGGCTGGAGAGGGGGTTGGGGTATTCATTAAGTGATCGTTGGCTTCATGACATTTTTCTTTTGAAAGATATTGAGTTGTGGTCAGGATTCTTTTTGTAAGTTTTATCTGGGGTTAATGTATCTTTCTCTCGCGAATCTTTCATAACCAGTCACAAATCAGAGTACGGTAGAGAGCTGCTATTTAGAAAATGAGACTGGAGAACAGTTTTGAAGTCACAGACACTCATATCCCAGTCCTGGTTAAGTCTCAAAAACAAGCATTACAGATAAACCTCTCTGATCACGGAGGAGCGATATAAGGAACGTAGAGATGCATTTCCACAAGCAATCAACAGTACAATCCTGGGGCACCTAAAACCCAGCAGCACCCTTTGGACTTTGTGTTCTCTACCCCATGCCTTCTCCAAAATATAAACAGAAGTCTGACCGTGAGAACCTCAGGCCAGCAATGACTGACTCCATCCACCAGTGAGCTGTCCACGCCCACCCTTCCCTTGCCCTTTCTCCGCAGCCCATGCTTCCCCATAGCTTCTCCTGCACCTCTGGAATCCTCAGCTTCATTAGCCCCTAGAAAGTCACAACTGAAGGAGCTACTTATGGCCCCAAGGTTAGTTACTGCTGAGCTATGCAGAGGCCCAGAAAACTGGTATATAGGTTTTTTTTTTTTTTCAGTCCTCGGAATTATAAACCACCCACACAAGTCTGCAAGACATCGATTGCTCCTAATGATTGCACCTTCCTGAGAAGACCAAAGGTCCAGTTGACCTTTACTGACAAAAGGTGATAAGCCTATAACCTGAGGGGAAAAGCTGAACACAGACACCGTGTTAAATCTGAGGGAATGAAAAAGGAGTTCCTTAGGAAGTATTGCCCTTTAAAATGTGGTAACATTTCAGAATTACTTACGGGGTAGACATCCAGATTTTTGGGTCCACCTAAACTTTGGAATCAAAATTTTTGGAGGTGGTGCCCAGGAATCAGCATTCTAAATACATTTGGTTTGTTGTATGTGGTAATTAAATAAAAAAACCCAAAAACCAAAAAACAAAAAACCTCCAAAGGGTCAGCTCCTCTTGTAAGGGAAAACTATGAAGATAGCACTCCACTAGGCCCTAGCAAGTTCACAGGGTAAAACCCAAATAATAAGGATGGGAGAAGCTGACAGTAACAGCAGCTCATATCAGTGGTCCTCACATACTTTGGTCTCAGAACTCCTTTACGTTTAAAAAACAAAACAAACAAACAAACAAACCCTTACAGACTCCAAAAGGCTATTTTTAAGTGTGGGTTTTATCTATCAATATTTATCATATTAGAAATTTAAAATGAGAAATTAACATATTTATGAATATATTTAAAATAACAATAGGCCCAGTATATGTAACAAAAATAACAGATTTCAATGAAAAATAACTATATTTTTCAAAACAAAAATACAGTGAGAAGAGCAGCATTGCTTTCCGGTTTTGCAAATCTCTACCATCTACCGTAACAGAAATGGCTGTTTCTCCAACCTGCTTCTACATTCCACCTCTTGTGAAATCATAGGTCCCATGGCTTCTGCACACTCTAAGCCCACTCCTGAGAGAATAAGAGTGAAAAGTCAAATAACATCTCAGCATTATCAGGAAAATAGTTGTGATTTGATTGGCTCTCAAGGACCCTCCCCGAGGCCCCCTTCTCCACCACAGATCGAGAATAGATGGTGTATATTAATAAACCAGCACAGTTCTGAGTTCCTTCTATCATTTAATCCCCACAACAAACCTTGAAGGACATTCTATTATCATTATTCCTATTTTACAAGTGAGGAAACTGGGACAGAGAGGCATTATAGGAAGTCACAGCTGGACTTATGGCCAATAGTCAAAGGCTAGCACCCTATACCTTGACCGTGATGCTATACTCCCTTTAGATTTAGAAAGCCGAGGGCAGACATAGTCCCAGGACATCCAAAATAAGAATTTAGCTTGCAGTCACTGGCTTAGGTTTTGACCTGTACTTTTCGGAGCATAGCTGGCTCCTTATCTAAGGACCCTACACCTGTGACAGACCACCGCGCTTACGAGTTCCTACAGGCAGAATATGGTGAGTCTAGAGCCAATTTATCAACAAGGACGACTTACCCCGATTTGGGGATCTTCGGCTGCCTCGTACAGCGAGCAAGCAATTAGCCATGTCTTCCGAGCAGACAATTCCATTCCAGTAAAGAAGCAAAAACCCTCCAGGACTGAAAGAGTGCCCTTGATGATGAAACTCATTAGCAGGGGCTTGCAAGGTGACAGGGGGACAGAGCAGCCAGGCATCCCTCACTGCCCCCCCCCTCCCCCAGCCGGTGTCTCCTGGGCTCCCACTGGACCAACTCAGCTTTGCCAGTGTGGCGTCAGGTCCTGAGGTGAAGGAACCTTTTGGTAGGTGGCGCGCCATGAATACTTATGAGCATTGAGCTGTAGATCTGGGAAGGAGGAGAGGGAAAGGTCCCTCCTTTGTTTACCATCTATGCTAGAGGCAGGAGTGTTTCCACATTGCATTTCTCTCTTTTCAATATTGATCCTTTCTAGAAAACAAAGACCAGCGTACAAGAATACATGGATTCCTTCACTGGTTTTTAATCTACCAAATAGCATGACAGAAATTAGAATGACTGTACCCTTATAAAAGACAAGACGTGACAAACTTTTAAAAAGTCACCCTGTAGCAAAATGTAAAATCTATTAAAAATGTAATGAAAATACATGGCTGTAATATTTGTAGAAATAAATATTTACTTGATCTTGACAAAATGTGATTTAACTCCCCTAAAATGGGTGTCTTTTTTATTTGCTAAGTAATATGCCTCTTGTCACACATTACTAAACAAACAGACAAACAAAAAACCACTTTATCTTTAGGTTATCTAGGCCTAGACTGAAGGAATATTATGACTTTCAGTTAAGGAAAAATCAGTGGGGATGTTCGGCCTTTGGGCAAAGACTTCTTGCTACTCAGCATTTTAACAGAGCGCTTCGTCCATCAAATAAAAGGAGAAAAAGAAAACACACACACAAATACTCCCTCTTAAAGTCTGAAAGAACACAATGAGGCACAACTTGGCCGCGGGTGATAAAGACCACACTGGCAGTGAAGAAGTTAAATACTGTCTGATCTCCCTTTTTCTCCCTCACATCTTAACCAAAGAATCATCTCGATCTCTAAGCTGTTTCTAATTAGGTGTTAATGACCTCAGAGTTGTGTGAGTTTACCATGTTCTGTACCTCATTTGATTTCCCCCCTGGGCTAAAACAATACCAAGAGGACGGAAATGAAGATAAAATACACCTCTATGGTCCCCATGGTTATTGCATCAGAGATATATAAATACAGAGAAGTCCAGAGGGAAAGATTATTATTAACACTAGTTCCATGACCTATGCTAACCAAGAAATGAAAGTAATTATAGTGCTTTCGTGTGCTGGGTGAGGGGGTCCTCACACTCAGAAATCATGAATGAAACCATGGCACAGAGCCCCACTGGCGCCATAGAGGCTGGAGGTTTGGGGACTAAGGAGTGCTCTGTACAGAAGGAACAGAAAAACAACACACCGTCCCTGAGAAGCGTCAGGAAAAGAATCTTTTTTCCCCCCCTCAGGTAACAGAGCCACGCTTATCATTAACCTTCATGACAAGAATAAGTAAATCAGAAAATAACTGAGTAAGGAGAAAAAAAAAAAAAGATGCATTCTATAGGGTTCCTGATAGCAAAATGTAGCACCACAGTTGAAGGGTTCCAGAATGATTTTATTTTTTTTCTTTTTTAATTTTATTATGTTATGTTAGTCACCATACAATACGTCATTAGTTTTTGATGTAGTGTTCCATGATTCATTGTTTGAGTATAACACCCAGTGCACCATGCAATATGTGCCCTCCTTAATACCCATCACCCGGCCAGCCCAACCCCCCATCCCCCACCCCTCTGAAACCCTCTGTTCGTTTCCCAGAGTCCATAGTCTCTCGAAGTTCGTCTCCCCCTCCGATTTCCCCTCTTCACTTCTCCTTCCTTCTCCTAATGTCCTCCATGCTATTGCTTATGTTCCACAAATAAGAATGATTTTATACAGCCTTTACAGTGAATTTCAAATGATAAAATGTCTCCTGTAATTGGCTGAATGACTATTATATGCATATGTGCCTCTTCCCTGCTTACCCCAGCTTCCTATTTGTGAATGAATGAGGATGAAGTAAATATTTAGTTACCAGTAATCCTGGTGCAATATCTTATTTTTTTTGCATTTTAAAGTTTGCACTCATTATAACTCTATAATTGGCAATGCCTCTCTTACTAAGGACTCATTCGGTTGTTTAAAAAAAAAAAAAAATCTCAACAGATTTTAGCCAAGGATGAAGAGGAAAAAGAGTTACCAAACAATACTTCAAATGTAGTAAAACAAGATGAATCATTCTGAAGTCCTGTTCAATCCGTAAATCTTGAACAGACTCAAAAATATGCCTGAAAATAAAGTGACCTGGGTGTCATTTAAAGAGGAGAAAGGAAAAGGAAAAAAAGAAGAAGAAGAAGAAGAAGGGGTGAAAATAAAATAACAGCTTGACAATATGCCATTACAACATATTGACAGAGCTGGTAAAGTCACCATGATTAAAATGAGGTAATTCACTTTGAACTAACTCTAGTTGACTCGTCTAATGTGCCTGAGGATTGTCTGTGGCAAGCCCAGAGGAAATCTCTTGTGCTTCAGCTAGCAATAAAGCTTGGAAATCATTATTCTTTCAAAGATGAGCACAGATAACAGAGGAAACAGAAATGTCCCCGCCCTTGTACTCGTCTTTCTGCCTGCAGGTAGTCCAGCTCTGCCGCCTAAACATAGGTGGGGATTGTATCGGTGAACTAGTTGTCATAAAACCTGCTTCCCATGAGGACGCCATCGGCCAACAAATTTAGCTTATTAACGTGGCAAAGCACATGGGTTCGGATGCGTCCAAAATACCGGCCATAGCACTAACATCACTCCCTGACTCACGAGACCCACACATTTGTTGAAGATTATGGTCATTCACCGAAACATGAGATTGGTTGGCCTTTTGGTCCTTTCAAACAAACTGTCCACATGACAGCGTATCCCGTTTTGTTTTGTTGTGCAGAAAAACCAAACCATTTTTTTCGGAACAGATGTTTTGGAATCCTTGGTGGGGAACGGTGACAGGACTGAGAAGTCCTTCTGATTCTTGTATTTCTCACTCTGCCCTGCTAAACATGTAGCTTCCATGTCAGGGGTGCTGCTCGATGTCCATACACCTGAGTCCCTACCATGTATTAAACCCAAAAAAACAAAACAACAAGACAGCAGAATCTGCTAACCTCCCTGTTTTCCCTTCCCCGCAGTTATTTATAAGGCAATTTTACGACATATTTTTACAGGTTAATCATAGCGTCACATCCCTCATGTCTATGAATTGTCTCTCTGTTCTTCCGTGGGATAAATGCCTCCTCTTTGATGCTTTTACGCCACTGTGTAAAACACAGCCAAGAGAGGGACGTGAAACTAGGTTAAAAAGCTTAATATAACTATACTAGGTTGACAAAGCCCAGGATTAAAATTCAGTCACGCATGCAAAAAATGTAATAAATGAATGAAAATGTATGTTATGGGTCATTTCTGCTTTAATAGCACCTTTGTGCTATCGAATCCAAATAGCAACAGTCATCTTACACACGCCTCACAAATGAAATAACATTAGGTTTCTAGGAACCTAATGACACACAGCTAGCACAGAATGAGCCTGGTGCCCACGGATTTCTTTCATGCAAACATACAGGGTGTGTAGAGATAACTTATCAGTCAAAGATGGGACTCCATTTAAAGCGGCTGCAACACTGATGTTGTGGTTCGTCTCCATTTTTCAGCTAAATAGAGGTTTTCTTTTTCGCTTCACATAAAGTCTTCAGCTAGCTCAAGCCTTCTAATAAATTGCAAACTCTGTAACAATATATCTTCTATTATGCCGCTTGTTACTTTACTAAGACAGGAAATTAAAGCAATAAAACACTTTCAAAATGATAGGGCACACTCAGGCAGTCATTTTTCTTATGTTCCAGTATTATTCTTCAAAAGACCTTTTACGATACTAATATTAAATTCTTTGAAGTCAGAAGAATCTGTTGAAAGTGTTGAATTTGTGAGATAGCTCAAATATTGCATCTACTCGTGCATTTATTAAAATTGAATACGTGGTAGAAAATTTTAAAACACAACGTACAATACGGTTAAATAATATATGACCAGATACATTTCAAGTCCACATTAGAGAGTCCATTGTGTGGAAATTTGATTGAACGCTCAGGAAAATCTATTTTGCTTTTCCTCACCTTATGTGGCCAAATGCACAACATATGTGGTCATTCATATGAAAGGCTGGTCACTGCGAGATGAAGCACCGCGAACCAGACAAACACTGTTATGGTCACTTATGCAGCGTGTTCACATAAAGGAAATTGAATCAGCCTTATGAGGCTGTGCATTCTTTATTAACCTTCTAGGGGAAAAAAAAGGTCAGATGACTGTCCTTTTAAAAGGGCTAAAGGAGAATGCAAAAAAACTGCAATATATCCTAGGTAGTGTATTAGGCAATCGCATTAAACAGCTCGTGGAGTGATGTGGGGGAAAAAAAGCCCTCTTCACTGACTATTAGGGAAAAAAGTGTCTTATTTTCTTTTCAGCAATAAGCATTTCCATCCAACCTTATGGAAAAAGAAGTAGACAGAAAATAAACTGATAGGCGGAAAACCATCGAAAGTGTAAATTGAGAAGAAATGAGAGCCCATAAAGAAGGTCCCCACCTTCCCCTCCCTCTTCTTCAGGACTTCATTCACACCACATTCCTAGCCTGTCTGCTTCCCTGCCCACCTGCCCTCCTCCCTTCCCTCCTTTTTTTGCAAATGTTTGCAAAAAAGCAGGCTGAAGGAGAGCATTCCTTCCCCTAAGGCGGAAACAAAACCCCAACTTCCCATTAGGTAAAACTGCAGAGTTGCCTGGGCAGTGCAGGAATTTTCTTCTTCTTTGGAAACCCCAAAAGAGTTGATCTCTTTCTCAATGTGTCATTCAAAACAACTGCTATTTAGCAGGTGTGAATGTTCCAATTAAATAGCAAGTACTTTCTGAGGCGCTACTAAGAACCTTTGCAATGTCAGGCTCCATCTCCATCCACTACCTTTCCTCGCTCAGCTGATTAGGGTCAGCACTTTAAAATTAGAAAACGAAGCCCTTGAACCCCTTGTCACAGCTATATACACACTTGCTAACATTAAAAGATCTTCCGCACACCAAAGGGAAGTCAAACTGGGCTTGCATGCTGCTAATTTACTTCAGTTCTTTACCAATTCCTATTCCTGTCTAGAAATATCTTTTTGATATTTTTTTGAAACATTGTCCTGAATTCCCAGTGATAAAATTAGCTGGTCCAATCTGAGGCATTAGTCCTCAATAACTTATGTTTCCCTTCTCATCTGACACAGTTCATCTCTGTTGGAATTCCAAAGCAATCAACTACCTGGGGATACTTTTCCCCAGAGACCTTTCTTAGCACACTATATCAATGAACACAAAAGCAATTTTGGACCCCCTCCAATATGCTACACTACCATCTGGTCTCCCTGGAACCTCATGGAGAGGGGCAGATTTCAATTTGTCAAAACAATGCAAATTCCTCAAATTATTTTCAAATTATGCATGTTTACTTTAATGTTGTGCCCATTTATCTCTTAAAAGGTACTATGCAAATTCCTCTAAAGAGATTCTCCAGTTTGCATGCTCCCTCTCTTCCTCTTGCTTTAGAAGTAGAAATTGGGGCTATAAAGGCTAAAGTTTAAAGAAATAAGAGTTTGTAAAACTAAAGAGCTTGCCAATCAAGGGCAATGACAAATTATTAGATGTGTTCACACCCTACACGCCCACTTGCAGTTGCCCAGTCATTAATTTGGGAATGCAATTTTTAGGCAGCAAAACATCTGATATTGAGAGGTACCAAGAAGACTCTCACATCAAAGAAACATGTTCCAAATGCCACCGTTTGTCACTCTTT